>NW_020454239.1:458775-559087 GCF_003342845.1 Nothoprocta perdicaria
CCGAGCGGCCGCGCGGGGAACCCGCCACGTGCGGGGCCCKCAGCTCCCTCTGTCCCGCTCCTGCTTCCCCCAGAGCTACAGGGTTTCCACCTCGAGACACAGTATTCCCCGAAGTACAGGTACCGTTTCCAGGGTTGGGTCTCATAAGTGCGTGCGCTCCCCTTTTGAAAAGGGAASTGTTTCGTTGTTGTTGTTTCTTGGGTTGAGGGTACTTAGGAAAAACGGCTGTAGCAATTTTGATACCGGTCTGGTGTAAAACAGAAAGTTATTTCTTAACCGCGGCGGTTGTGTGAAAGTTCTGGCAGCCCTGGGAGCGTCAGCGCCCGCGCGGATCCCGGGACGTGGCCGGGAAGGGGCCCTGGCGAGCAGGCAGGCTCGGCCCGCGTGGGAACGCTCCACGGGCCGCGAAAAACACACGTTTGAAATAGCGAATATCCGAACACGTTTGAAATAGCTTCCTTCCAGAAGAGCACTTCTAACTTAATTGTGCAAGTTCTGTTTTCTTTTTTTTTGTCAGTGTGAGTTCTTGCAGCCTGTACTAGTTCTTCTTGAACACCGTTGTTGCTCACTTTTTCACCCTTATTTTGTCCCTGAAATATTTCTCAGAGGCAGGAACTTACGCATGCAGCTCATGCTGAGTTTCCTTGTGAGGGGAGTGATGCTCACAGTAGGTGGTTGATATTCCTGCTTCAGCTTATGAGCTCCCGGGCTGCTGTGGGTGTAGCTGGAATAGTTGGGAATGTGAAACAAAGCAGACCGCAGTGGCGGAATATTGGAGGACTTCTGTGCTCGAGTTTCAGATGCCGTTTCTGTAGCGGCTCCCTTCAGAGGTGATACCCTGTTTCTCATTTTGGAGAAAATTCTAAAGCATAAAAATAGCTTTGTAAATGCCTGTATCTGTTAAAAGAATTTTTACTTGTGTATTCTTTAGCTTCTGGAGTTTTGTATGTATGTGTTGGTACACTGGAGTGGAAGAGAGCTAAGCATTTTTTTCACTAATTGATTAATTGTTAACAGTACGGGTAGGAACTTGAGCTGATATTATTGCATTCAGCAGTGTTGCCAACAGTCCTTCCGCTGCAGCCTTTCCTCCCTTGCAAATGGGTTTATGAACATGTCCCTGCTATGCGACCCAGAATGGGTGTTTATTAAAGTTGGAAGTGCTCGCGGTTGCTGTTGGTAGCGTACAGTAGAAAGCAGTGAGGGAAACGTCCTCAAATTGTGTTTGCGGTCTAATCCAGGGGTGGCTGTGATTGCAAAATGCAGGGGGCCTAATCTCTTCTGATGTCTTTTTGAGCGACGCTGGTGGATGTTGTGAGAAYGGCTTTGTTGGGGTGCAAGTAGTGAGATGTGAAGCCTTCTGTCTTGAAGCTGAGAGTTCAAATGTGGTGCACAATGGTGAAATATGAGGCTTTTAGGCAATAAATATGGGGACAGGAGCTCTGGAACCCTCGATCTTAGTTCTGAGTGTTGAAATTCAKTTCTTGAAACTTCCTACTAGTTTTAAATGTATGTACAAAGCATATTTCACTGTCTTTGGCCTCAGTCCTGTAATTAATGGGGTTTGTTTTGTTTCTGTTGTTTTTTTCTTTTGAGCTCTAGGCGTTTATCTGTTGTCTCCTACCAAAGGTCGAGAGTTTAACCATGTTGACAGTCCAGACTTGGTGATTGCAGTCAATCTTTGGTTCCTGGGTGAGAGCTAATGACCTTAGTCATCTTAAATGTGTTAGATCTACCCCAAATCCATCTTGGAGGTGCTAATGTGTATATGTATGGGCTTTTAAAATGTATTTTAAGGGTTGTAATTCACTAAATACCTATGTTTGGAAGACCCGGGGTTGATATTAGTCTTTTTCTTCAGTATAGTCTATAAAATATTGATAAAGTTCTTCACATGTGACAATAAAGAGAAATATACATAGAAAATGCATGTGGTAGAGGAAGGCACAATGCTAGAAGCAAGTTTAGGAGCTGATTTAGCATGAGAGCGTAACCTCTACTTGAATTTTATTTCTTTCTATGGAAAAAACTGTATCTTATATTAGTAATGTTCCTTTAGCTTTATTTGGAACTGATAAAACAATCCTCTTTTTTTTWAAAAAAAGTATAGATATCCTAGTTTGGGGATTCAGCTGTTTTGGTTATGACTGCAGGCAACTTTCAGTATGAATTTTGTTCTGATGACATGAGCAGAGCCATGAGCAGCTCCACATTCTGTACATTTTTTGCAAAGTGTATTCTGGAGTTGCTTCCCATTCAATATATGGGATAAAGAATACCRTAATGCAAATGGACCTTGAAGTCTTTTGAAGGCTTTTGCCTTTTTAGGGTGGAAAACCAGTAAGACCTTATCAGTGACCAGCTTGAATAAGTAAGTAAAATAAATTACCCTTTGTGTCATGGAAAGCATCTGTAAGTGGGTGTCTGCACTTTGTGTGTGTTTAAGGCAAGTATTGTGTCTGTACGCTGTGAGAATGGATATCAGGCTTGTAAGTATGCAAAAAAAAGTCTTGAAACACGATATTTTTAATTGGGCCATAAAGTCATGARTCACGCTTAAGGCTGGAGGTATGCCCAGATTGACACTAAAATGTAGTATCGATTTCAATTTTTTTGATATGAGGACATGTAAAAATGCACGGTAATAAGATGTCATCAGAAGATRATTAGTTTACTATTAATTACAGTTCTGTTTTTAACTATATGAACTGTGTTAAATATTTATTTTGTGTTACTTGAGACAGTATACAAAAGTAATGTCTAACTCTGTTTAAAGCACTCTTCTAAAAATCCAAYTTCTGTTCAAGTTGGTGGAAGTTTGGACCAAAGGGACTGTGTCAGTAAAGCTGTGACACAAGATAACGCTCTCTCCTGTTTTATTTTCCCATCCTCTGGTATGGAGAGGAAGGGCAATGTCTGCAGTATCCCCTTTGTGGGGAAAAAATCCAATTGCAGTTAGAGTGCAGGGAGAGTAAAAGTGCCTGTGTCTTTATGCAAAAACGAACAGTACCAAATTTGATTTGTTATCGCTGTTGATTTCTAAGTGTTTATTCAAGGTTATGGGTAATATTTGATGCAGATGTTTTGTAAGTTTTAGCTTAGGATGTTTCAAGTTATGTAATCTGTGCCACAAACTATCCCCTAGCTAAATAAGACATCCATCATTTAATCTACACTCAATTTTCCCTGGTTATGGTRGTTCAATATTATTTTTTGTTGCATTTTTACTGTATTCAATGTTTTCTCGGGCAAAGAACATTACTAATGACTACTTCACTGAATATACTGATTAAGCCAACAGCCATGGGGTAGTTCTAAAATGAATCCCTTGATTATATGCAKCATGTTTATGCTGTGTCCAGAAATTCTTGGAATGGTCTCTTTCTATTTATGATAACCATGCCATTGTAGGGCCGGACTCCTCAAGTGCTGCTGTTTACACTCGTAAATGGAGAGTCCTTGTTTTAAGGAGCTGTGATGCCCTCACACAGGGGTTTGGGGAACTGAAGAAATGGGTTTATCTGCGTGCCCTAAGTTCCAGCATGGTCCCTGGGCTCCTGCAATGGAACAAGAGCTRCTGTGGCCACAGGTGCAATGAGATCTCCAGGGACAGTAGTCTCTGCTCTGCTACCCATGGCTTTTCCAGGCTGTYGTTGGTCCTTGGATAAAGCTGCAAGCCCCRTGGGCCCTTTGGCCTGTGGGGATGGGTTAGTGCTTGGCTGGAGAATTGCCCTGGTGTGTGCTGGAGCGGGCCCTTCGCTCGCGTTTCCACACRTGCAGGGGCATCTTCAGGAGTTCCTCAGGGTTATTTCTAGCCTTTGCACATYGGGGTTTCTTTTTAAAACACAAAAACACTAAACCTACCGTAGGTGCTAAAAATTTAAATATTGACTTTATGTTAAAGTAGTATTTATTTTCTCCAGGGTATTTAGTAATCTCTAACAGGATCCTGTGTTTCCTAATCCATTATAAACAGATGTTCTACCCTTTGGTGGTGGGGGAGGGTAGCCTAAATTCAATAAGATAGCAGTAGGAGCATTGCAGTAGAGATGCTCATGTTCCTGGGAGARGGGGACAAGGAGACAGGAGTACGGATATCCCTTTTTTGTCCATATAATTCTCAAAGACTGTCATTTTCAATAGGAGAAGAAAGAAGAACTGGATAATGCCCTGATAGTCTTGTCTCCATCCCCCCAAGATACATGAAGTACTGACCTGCTAAAAATAGCAACTGCACCAGAGTAGACAGTTTCTTTGGTTGTAGTTCCAAGCCTTTTCCAGTAAGTACTGCCCTGAACAGCGGTCTTCCCTCCCCACCCTCTTTGACATTGAAGCCCTTTAAGGGCTTCCTTGCAGCACAGTGAGTGACTCCTTCCCTCCCTGCTTTTCAAACCAGACACTGATTAATATTGAACCCACGCGATCTCTTTATATTGTTTCACGTGCTCCTTGCCAGCTAGAATATGATCCAGCAATAGTGTTTTATCTTCTGCCCCTGTGGGTCAAAAATGATTTAGAAAATCACTATATTCATTTACATGCAATAAAAATGCTCATCCTCTGCCACAACGCACAGGATTGTCCAATTTCTACAAAAAGAAATGCATCAGATCTAGGTGGTTGGGGAAGCAGCAAGCCTCCTATTTCTGCATGGGACCCACTCTTTTGTCGTGAGAGGAAGGCATCCGCAGTGTGAACTGATATGGAATTACTGAATTCACACCTGATCTGCTCTAATCTATTACTAATCTGTAGAACAGGACACGCAAGAGGCAAGTGCCCTCTGCGTGAACCAGTCTTGATTGGGCAAGCTCATCTTTGCTGATGAGTTCAGTGGCTGCAGCAGCTCTGTCCCTTGCTCCCATGTTTGAGGCCAGTATCAGAACTGGAAAGGAAGGGGCTGCAGAGCCAGCAGCACCGCGATGTTGCTCCTTGCACCTCTGTAGCCCTGTGCCCTTTGAAAGAGCATAATAGAGAGTGTCTGGTACACAGAGGGCATGCTGAGAATCAGGCTAAATACTGAATCTAAAGAGTTTTACCTTTCTCTGACAAAGAACACGAACATCTGTGAAAGCACTGGGTGTCTTTCACCCTTTTCTGCTGTGCCTGGCTTTGTATTTTTTTGTCACTTGTATTTTTTGTCACTTKTAAATATTAAACAGCTGTATGACCTGTTTATGTTCTAGGATGGTGACTCTTGCAATAGATCCGTGTGGRGCATAAAGGAAGCAAGGTGCATAGGAAAAGAGGTAGTACCTTTTAGAATTGTTTCTTTTAGAATTGTACTTTGGAGAGTGTGGTAGGGCTTAGACCTGTTAAACCTGCGGCTGTGTTTTGGAGAGTCTGGTCAAGCTTTTGGACCCAAGCCTTGAAGAGGAGCTTGYGAGGCCGAAAGAGCAGGTGCCGGTTCCCGCACAGCTCGCGTGGTGCCTACATGGGGACCGYGACCGTCGCTCTGCAGCATTAACAACCTGCCCACGAGCACCCTGACGTCTGCTAGTGTGAACTGTGGAGAAGCACTAGAGCATGGCCAAAGAGATGTGTTCATGTCTAAGTATAGATAATTAAAGGAAAGTAATAACCTTAAATTGTAACGAGGAGCTGTAGCATGATGAAACAGCGGCGGCTGTTGGGTGATGTCAGTCTCTGCCTTGCTGAAATGGCTTGCCGTGCCAGTGCGTGAGCTTATCTACCTGGTGTACCTCACTAGGGAGCCTTTTAAAACATTAGTTGCAAAATGCTGTAAGAAGAAACTTTAAAAAGTGCTAGCTGACAATGTGTTATCAAACAATTAGTCAGTAGTAACTAATATTATAGGCTCAGCATAGTACCTGGGGCTAAATATGCCGAGTACTGTTTACTTGAACAAATTCCAAGTCTCATAATAAATCTCTAACTCATGTYCATTTTAGATGGCTGCCTTCCCCACACTCAAGTCTGGGGGAAGGCCAGATCGGGTTAACCCTGTCAGCACAGGCTGCTTGTTTAAAAATTCTTGTGCTATCTCGCTCCACCTAGCATTGTTCCTGCCTCTTCCTTGGCACAGCAGGACTTTGCCCATGAATCTCTCTGCATAAAGTAAAGTCTTCTTAAGCAGTTCGGTGGAAAAACCTGTAGGTCTGGGCATCCTGCAGTAGTATTTCTAGTAGGTAGTAAAGGTAGGTCTTAAACCAAGCTTGGAATCTCAGCAGTTTGACAAAAAGAGCTCATGTTTCCTCCAAAGTTGAATTGTGGGAAGTGTGAGTGGTCATCCTGTAGAAGATAAGCCCCTCAGTTAATGACACAGCTGCTGCTGGGATGGAAATTCCTGGAGGGTAATCTCATGTGAGAGACTAAAGGGGCTGGCTGGCTTTGTTTTTTTGCTTTGTTTACCTCGTGGGCGATGTGGCTTAAGGTCCCAGGAATTGGGAACCTTTAGCTAGGGAGAACAAGAAAGGTCCATAGGTTTGTAATTGGCACCTTCACATCCGGAACCAAGAATCTGGTTCCACAGAGCTGTAGGAACACTCCAGTATGTCACTTTGTTTTTTTCCAGTCTTTCTTATGTAATTCATTGTAATTGTGCTGTTGATATTTAGAGGGTTAAATTTCCCCAAAGCTGCCCAGGAAATTGCTGAGTTTCTAATTAGGGGATCTCTTGGTAAACATAGTTTGAATACCCTGTCAGCATGCAACTCTGAAAACTTAATCTGTTATCATTGTTTGTCCCCTGTAAAATATGAGGCCCGGTAGCTATTTCTTGCATGCGGTAGCACTGATTAGACTGAGAAATAAGYCTTATTTTTTGTAAGGTGGTAATTGGGCCATGAAATGTCTTCTTGAACGGAGCGGGGCGATTGGGAAGCTTCCTGGCTGGATGCCACTAGCTTTATCAGGATTTGAATGTATATTTACTTCGCAGTGAGCTGCAGATGCATGCAAATATTACATAAAGGCAGTCTAAACCAATGCAGTGTTATCTGCTGAAGTTAATGGCAAAGGCGCTGTACCGCTCGGGGTTTTCAGTTCTGCTCTAAAGCACCTGGGTAGCATTGTGCTGTTGCCACCCAATATTCCTTGGATAGCTCTGAAGCAGTGGATACCTGTGTCGGTGCCAAGGGTGACGGCATCAGGTGAAGCAGATCTTTACCTGAGMGCAGTGTTCAGAAGTTAATAAAAAGCAGGCACATTCCTAGCTACTGTGAGAGCACATTGTGCCTCTTCAGAAGGAAAAGGGGCTTCCAGAAGAACTCTATGGGTGCAGCGTTTCAAGCTGCCTCAAATCTCCGAACCCAGTGTTGGGATCTGGTTTCTCAGCAGCATGTTCACCAGGGAGAAGCCAGAGATCTGTCTTTGCTTGTGTTTTAATTGTATGAACCTTCCCAGGGTTTTCTGAAAAGTTTCTTGGCTAAGCCAGAAGTGGGGACAATGATGAGAGAGAAGGAACTACAGTGAGAATGCCATAAGGGAGAAAAAGATTAGGTGGTAATTGAGGAAGAAGGGAAGGAAAGGAAAGCAGGAGCCAAAATCAGCTCAGAGATGTGGGYAGACAGGAGTTTTTCACTGTGAGTCATGCCTATTGCTCCTTCTTTCTCCTCTGCCCTCCTCAGCAAAGAAAAATAAATCTTAGCAGAAAATCTAAGGTGACTGGCCTCTGAGTAACTATTGTGAAACCTCGAGGTGTGTGAGTAAGCCTTGCTCACAGAGTCATCTCATCGAGTCTAATTGCACAGTTGTGTTGTGTAAAGATTGCTACTAAAAATCAAGGTGTTGGCATCGGACCAAAGCTCTGAAAGAGCCGTAATAAAAACTTCAATGTGTTAGTCAAGCTGTAGGAATATTGGTTCTTGTAGCCATCAGGTGAGCTCACCTGCTTATTGCTGCTCTCGGTAAGAGGAAAACTGCAGGCAATGTCAGGGGGAAGATAATTGTAAAACATTTAAAAGGCCTAGCTTAGGAGCTGAATTATGTGCAAGTTAAAATGAAGTGCCTGCCTTCTGAGAATACTGTGGTATTTTCAGGGAAGGGAGATTTTGACCTAAATGCTTCCATTTGTGCAAAGACTCGCAGTTCACATTATTTTAGGGGTTAGTAGCAATTTCGGTGGAAGAGAAGACTATTCTTGTGAATTAATAAAATGTTCTGGCTTAAGGAAACTGTATTCCCCTCTTCCCTCTTCCCTTTCCCAGCTAAAACAATCCCTTAAGGAAGGGGTGGCTCAGAATTGCCTGACTTTCACAGCCTCCTGGTCCTCTAGCCAAGAGGAGCACGGTCCCAGTGGCCGAAAGGTGAGGAGGAAAAAAAGTGTAATCCTACTGACAGCATTTGTAATGAAGTGCTAGAATTATGATTTCTCTTTATCCATGTTTGTCAGTTCTCTCATATTTTATTTGTTGTCTTATTGTGGTCAGGAGTTGCATACGGAGAAAAGGGCTGAAAATTATTGTGGCTAAATCCCTCTTCTTTCCTGATGTTAGTATTTTGGGATTTTTTAAATTTATTTTCTATTGTAAGAAAACAATAGTAGTTGGGAAATGACTGTCCAACCAACAAAACCTGCAGCCCTCCTTGGAAGGGGGCTGTCGGTATTCTGGGAAGCAGTTCTTTGCTAGGGCCCTGTTCCCAGCAAACCATTCCTTTTTGTTGTTGAGTACCTTTTCAGTTAAACTTGCTTGCTGAAACATGAGGTTATTTAATCAATACATGCCTGGTTCCAGGAGAAATCCTGCAATTCTTGTGTGTAACTTCATGGCTGCCAGTTTTGTGTGTTGAGAGGAATTTCAKAAGTGCAAGTTAACATTACACTGAAGTGTATGAGTTTTTAAAGAACTCTGAGGGTACCAAGAGTCAGGGATGATTCCTTTGAAATAAACCAGGACTAACTTAAAAGGACTTCTTACTTGTTCCATTATCTACAATCAGTAAATGCCTCTTTATCTTGGGGAAAAAATATGTAAACAATAGTAAGAAGCCAGTAGCTGCAAGTTGCTGAGATCATTCTTTCCTTAGACTGACTAGTGAGAGAGAGAATGACTTTCTTTTTTTCTTTTTTTATTATTTATTTTCCAGAATTATGAGGATGCCTTTTAAATGTTAGGCCTGTCTTCTTGTCTGTAAGCTGTTTGCTTGACAACTATGTGAGATTTATGTCCTGTGCTTTTAAGTTGTAGAAAGCCAGTAGTTTTAAATGCAAGCAGGCGGATGACTCTCAGCTTGAATGTGGGTTATTGCAGCATGTATTTTGGTAGACTGCAGTTCTGATTACAGTAATTATCTCCCTTCAAACATACCTTAAACAGTTATTTTTAATAAAACACTCTATGCAAAAGGAACCAGCCAAAAAATCATTTTGAGTGATAAATTATTTCCTATACTTACCGAAGTGCTATTTTTTCCCCTTGAATATTTGGCATTGTCGGCAGTGAAAAGGGGAGATGCTGTGAATTAAATGTGTAGCTTCTATTTCTTTAGTTCTTTACAATTTTAATTTTTAAAGTCACCATAAAAATTTTCAAGTTTGTCAATCATGTGTTGACAGACAGCAATGTGTCCCTTACGTGGTGTAAATCTGTTGTTTATCCTTGAGGCTGCCTTGCTGCCTTGGCAGATGTTTCCTGAAACCCAAGAAGRCGGCTTCAGAGACATGCTACTTGTGCATTGTATTCTGCATTTTTTCCGTGTGGTAGCCCAAACTTTAAGAAATAGTAATAACTGTTTGAGAAGTTGCACGTGGCTACGGAAGCGCTATTTGTAGTATCTGCTGGAGCTGCATCCTTGGCGTGTGGCCTGCGGYTCGTGTCGTTTGTGTCCCTTCATTTGAAATAAGATGCTAACTGATTCCAGATTAAATGGCAGATCCTTCAACTCGGCTAGGCATTCAACAGAAGAGAGACACGAGTCATGTTGAAAATCCAGAGAAGTTTCTGTATCCGTGCTTGCTTCCATAGCTGCTCACACTGCTGCTTGGGGGCAAGGCTTCGCATTCAGGTTATGAACCCACCAATCCCCCAAAATGTGGTGGGGCTRGAGCTGYGTCCACRGCCAACGTGGCTCTGCCAGGTTAGYTCGGAGCTGAACTCGCTCCTGTTTCAATCTGAATGCTGAACTGTGGAGCATGGGGTTATTTTTAACTGTGGGGATAGGAGCTAAAACTAAAACTTACTGGCAGATTATCTACCCCAGCAAACTACAGTGTTTTGGTGTGTGTTTATGAATGATAGGGAGATGCTTAACTGGAAGTGTCTTAAGCGTGTGTACAGAGGCACAGTTACTGAATTACAAGATAAACTTGCAAAGATATGTAAGGAAATGTTAGTGTGAAAAAAAAATGAAGTATTCTGCACTAACTCTATCTCTTGATTCTGTTGGCATTTATTGTATCTTTTGATTCTGTTGGTTATTACTTTGTTTATAACTAACAAAGTTAATAGACTGGAGCTCTAGTTGAAAGAGTATCTGAGAGCTTTTTAAGTAAGGCTTTGTGAAACAAACTTGGGGGTTAAATCCGTAACACAGTGACCTTACCCAGTTACAGAAACTACTAGCATATGCCTACGTACTGGAACTTTTTAAATCATCCTGTTTTGTTGTGTAAAGAATAGTCTCTAATAACACTGTACAATGAGTAAGCAAACCTGACAACTAATATTGAGGATGGAAGGCTTATTTTAAGGTCACATCATATTATAAAGAGCTTCTAATGTGCATCTTCAAAGCAAATGGGCTTTCTTCCTCCTTGTTTACAGCTGAATTGAAACTGAGGATTTTTGAGATGTTCTCTTTATATTTGTGCTTATCTTTGCTCCCTCCCTTCCTCTGTGTGAATAAAGATCGTTTAAAGTCGCTTAGAACAAAGAAGTAGAAGTAAATACTGTTAGCAGCAGAGTGGCAAGGAGTAAACAGACAGTGGCTGCCTCTGCAGCAAAAGGGCTGTGTCAGGCAGCGTGAAGTAAAGTGTATGCAATGAGTTGCAAATGCAGATATCTGTTCTGTGAGCCGTGTGATCGGGTTGATGTGCTAGATGCTATGGTGTCTGACAGGAGAGGAGCACAGGAATCAAACGGCGGGTTGGAAGCACTGGGCTCCCCTGCAATCCTGGCTAGAAGGGACGTGGTGAGTAAACCTGGGCACCTTTGATCTTGGGAGGTGGGGAGGTTGGTGAGGGATCCACTTTTTCTTTTCCATTCCTGGAAAAACTTGGAGCGAAGTCAATGACTGGCTCGTTTTGCTATGAATAAATTGCGTGGAATGTTTGGARCTGGCAGAACTGCCGCTCGCTCCCTGCTCACACAAAGCACCAGGTTTAAAGGGAGCCCGAAGCCTGGTCTGAAGCTGCAGTTTGGTTGCTGCATCTTTCTCGCTCCCTTCCAGTTATACACCAACTTCATCTAATTTATTCAGAAATAATTTTCAGAGGAAAGAGATTTCCAGCAACAGGATTTTGGGACTGGTGCAAATCTTGAAGATACTCCTCGCTGCCGAAACACGGCGAGCCACCCCGGGCAGCTTTTGTAGTAGCTTCATTTTCCCCCTCTCGGAAAACSGGTTGATTGATTATTTTCATTCCTCATTCATATGTTGGTGCRTGTTTCCTGGCCATACTTAAAGTCTGGATGTTCCCATGCAGCCGACCAAAGCATGATGCATGGGATGCGATCCCAAGCGGGCAGCGTGTGACTGCGATCCCAGGACCTGCGATTCCAGGATCTTCTGGAAGAGCTGCTGCTACTAGGCACTGGTTCCCGCCATCGGTCCCCTATTTCTGCAGGATCCTTCTCCCCTTCCTGGCCGTGCCCAGACATTCTCCGCGTGCCCTGTGTTCATGTTAACTCCCCCTTGAAAAATAAAGTCGTTGGTGTGGGGGGTGTACTCGGCGCTGCTGCTGAAAAGTAGATGTGGTAGCTTTAAAGAGAGGCTGGCCGAGGGGGGAGAGCAGTGTGAGAGCAGCTAAGGGGGGAGGGAAAGGATTAAAAAACAATGGTCCTTTCTTCCCCGTGACCAATGCAGCGGCAAAGAGCTTTCTGAAATGCAGCATATATCATGCAGGAGTTTGGCGTCCTGTGTCCTCTTGAGTTGGTAAAAAGAAGAGGTAAGTGGTGTCTTCTGGCTGTGCGATACCGAATTGGCTTTATGGGAAGTGAAATGCCAGCACAGATTTTGGTGGTAGAAGTAGGAATAGAGCATGAATAGAAACTTAAACTGACTTGATTTTCATTAAATCTCTTTACCAGTTTTTCATTTAATTATCTTAATAGCTTTTACATCAGGCAGTGCCTGACTTGCAAGGATCACAGAAGAAAAAAAAAAAATCCCTAAATAAACTTTAATTCCAGTCATTTGACTAAAAGGTTACAAGGATAAAGTGCTCTTTTTTTTCCTTCTTTCCCAAGGCCCTTGTAGGGAATATATAAGTGCAGGATATTTGCATGAAGTGGAAGTCTAATCCAAGCAAGCTGTTACGATGGGAACATAGCAGCCCGATATTTATGAAGGCTGGATTTTTACTCATAGACAATTTAACCTTTGACTCCAGGGAATATTTGTGTTTTGAATGTAGCCCTCTGATGGCTGGTAACGTGGTTCAAAGTCAAGTTGAGTGAGTTTGGATCTGTAACTACTGTGTGAGTGTGCACTGAGAGTGGGAAGCAAAGACCAGATTTGCTTGATGCCTCTTACCTAGATGACGTGTGGAGTCCTTTATAATTTAAGACTTGATCTTCCGTGGGAAGCCTGTCCGTGTGGGGTCCCTGTGCAGAGCCCGCTGCGATGCGGCGACTGCAGGCCCTCCCCTGTGCTCGCTGCGTTTCCAGTGACCGCGAGACACCGACGCTCTGCTCCTCTCCTGGAGCCCTGGAGCAGCTCCAGGAAGSAGCATCTGGGGTGCTTAAAACTGCCCGAGTTTACGGCAAAGTAGTTTAAAGTGACGCTGCAATAACGTGTATTCTACCTTGTGGAGAATGTCATATGTGTTTCCCACTATCACAGATCCTATTGCAGAAGAGAACAGGGCGTGCAAAATCAGGTCGAACGGTGTAGTTCCACAAACAGGCAGTATCGTGGTACTGCCCTTAAAAAAACAAAACTCACTGTGGGTAGGAGGGCAAACGGCCTGTTTGTAGGACATATTCAAATAGTTTCTTTATCGTTGTAGTTGCATTTTAACTTTTGCAGAGGAAATATGTTACACGGCTCAGTTCAATATTTGGCAAAATCTGGATCAGGTTTAGTGGCATGCTATAGCAAAAAGGACAATACCTCATGTTGGAAATATTACAGTATCTTTTAGAGGGCAGAATTTCATGGGAGTGACTCTTTTAGGTGAACCTACAGAACCTTGGGAAGAGATGGAACTAAATTGATGCATTGACAGAAGGAATAAAGTTTTAGGTACTGTCATTGCACTTAATTTCCTTCTTTATAAATTTTTGGAGCATGCTTGACTGAAAATATGAATATTGAATCAGTGAAGCTTTAAAAGCACTCTGTTTATAGCAAGATTTCTTTCCTTTTCAATTCTGGCATTACACTACTAACGGAAAAAGACCGTCTCAGTACGCAGTCATCCTTGGAAGTACCGTTTCCTTTCTCATATCTATCTCTTTCTTTTTTTCCTAATCAACTTCCCTCCCTCTTTCTCTCCCTCCCTCCCTCCCTTTTTCCTTCCTTACCTGTTTGTTCAAGTGTTTTTCCAAAGCATCCTAATATAGTTTCTCTGTAGTCATTATTTTAGAAATTCTGCTCGGATCGAATGTATGTGTACATTGACACAAAAATTAATAGCAAGTCTTTTGATCTAAACTGGAGTACTGTGTATTTTTAGACCACTTTATGTTTTTCTCTGATGGAGGACCCTGCATAATGCAAAAGGCCTCCCTAGAAGTACTCATATCTTCAGTGKAAAGGCACTAAACTCAAATGGGCTTCCATGAAATACAGTTTTATTCTTTGCTTTGAAGAGGAGCAGGTAGGAGTATCGGAGACGTCTACTCTGTGCTGACCAGGCTCTCCTTTGGTGCCCTTCATCTCCCTTTCCCAGTGGCTCCTCATCCCACCTGTTCAGCAGCTTCCATCTCCCGCGGTGCATTTAGGCCTCTGCCTTCTCTCCCTCCTCGTATGTCTCAGGCTGTGGTTATGGAGCGTGTTTTATTTCCCCTCCSTGTTCATCTCGTGTGTGGTGCAGAGCAGAAGGTGGTTCCATAGCTCCTAAGACAGATGGAAAGAGATTCTATTAAAACAGATACTGTGCTATAATCTGRGTGGTGAGGCCGGACTCTACAGCAAATGGGTTAAAAGTCTTAACTTTTTAAAATCTGTTATTAATAGATGATTGTTGCTGGCTAAAGAACCACTTAAAATGCAGCCTGTCTCTTTGCTCCCCTTAATTATCAAAGGATATTTAAAATGAGGAGTAGCTGCTGAACAGGAGGATGGAGATGCATTACTGAGTGTTGTAGCTCCCTGCTTGATCTGAGATGCTTCTTTTTGCAGAGTTATTGAATATGTTATGGCCAGGGTGCAATTATGTGAATTTATATATATATATATTTATATATATATGTGTGTGTTTCCTTTTTTTCTTTTCCTCTTGGAGTTCTCCCCTTCGGTCCGTGTGTTACCATTTGCTGTTAGTGGTAGTGAATTGTCGTAGACAGTTACTTGATGCCTGTGTGTAACTAGACCACTTGCTGGTCCAGTTCATATCACTGATCATTTAAAAAAATTATTTTTGCTGCTCTTTGCTGATGCTTTTCCTGTCAGGTTACTCAGCTGAACCAGCCGACTCAGGGGTCAGGCTATGTGGAGCAGGCGCAGGGAGCGGATGTGGATGCGGCGCCGGGCGCGCGGCCCCTCGGCCGCAGCCTTCATCCCTCACCCCATGTCGCATCCCGGACTCCTGCTCGACCCCCCTGGGGAAGGGGCAGGTTTCYCCCTCACCTCCCCCGGCTCTGGTGCCTGTTAGACCCCCGAGAGCCCAACTCATCCTGCTGCAGCAGCGGGGACTGCTGCCCCTCTGGGGCCGCTTCCGTGCGGGCTGGGTCAGCYGCAGGGTCAGCTCCAAGCGCCCTATTTGGGGCAGCAGTTGATGAATGCCCCCTAATTTTAACCTAGGCTCTTGCAAGATGACCATGTTACACGTGCTGATATGAGTTACCTGTGTGAGAGACCAATGGTACGKTTTTTTTCTCCTTTTTTTTCCTCTAGTTTKTGCATTTGGGTTTTCGTGGAATATAGCACTCAGCTCAAATAAGGGCACAATGGTTAAGAGTGGTTCAGAGTGGTATATTTTTTTTTAATAAAGGAAGTTGCATTCCTTCTATAGGAAATGAAGCCCATCTGAGATTCCTGTTGTCAAAATATTTCAGTGCTGGGGGATTAAATTTCGTTTCTACAGAAATCAAATTAAAATGCGTGAGACCCTTTTTTGGAAGGGAGGAGGTTCTTCCCAGACTAGCTATTTTAAAAATGCATTTACAGCATTTCTTAATCACACCAGAATTAGAATTCTTTTTGGTGAGGAAAAAATAATGAGATAAGATGTTCTTTCTGTATAAAGCAGTTGTTGTAAAAATTGGAATAAACATTTTCTTTATCTCAGGATAGAATTTTGTGAAATTTGCCTTGTAGTTCATATGGTCTCACTTATCTGCTTTTGCTCTTATGGTAGATAARTTTCGTGCATGTTTACATGGCAAAATTAAAAATTTTCCTTTCAAAATTAGCCTGCAAGTGGTCAGAAAATGAGAGATGGCAAAGACAGAAAAAGTGACAAATGCTTTAAAAATTTTGTGATTTGTGTTAAGAATTCTAGTGYCATAAATATGCATCAACAGACCATGCAGTTTTCTTAACTTCTGCAGAGAATTGGGCAAAATGGTCAGTATTTCCTGCAGAAACCACGGTCAGGCTGGAATTTCCTCTGGAGCTGACTAATCAGATAGATCTCGATGCAGAGGAGTTGAACTTAAGAGAGTATTTTATACATTTAAGGCACAGTCGCTCCTTCTGTTTGCTTCTGCAGATGCCGAGGTGTCGTCTAGGTCTGTCACTGTGACAACTCTGTGAATATTTTTGTAATTTTAGGGTGCTAGCATGTTTTTCTCAGAGCCTGAACCCTTTCAGGGAAAAGGCTGGCTGCTTTTGCAGGTTTGTGTGGGTGATTCCATTACCTTCTCGCCCGTGGCACCTGGTCCTTGCTGATGTATAATGCGATGGCTTTTGGGCAACAGTTGGATGAGCTGTAGCTACAACCTAGGATAAACAGGTTACTGGCCAAAATTAAACAGGCATTTCAGCTGTTCACTGAGAGCTGATCCAATTTCTTTTCCAGCTGGTTGGATAAGCAACTCAAGTGTCATTCATGTTTTTCATTTAAAAAATGTGCTGAGTAACCTAAAAAGACATCTGCCCATTAAGCCCAGATGGGAGATACTTGCCAAGAGGTGGGTTTGACAGGGTAGTGTCTGAAGAGTGATGGGCAGCCTGTATTTTTAGGCCTTATTTTCAGAGTTCCTCTTTTCTGGAGATACTCTCAGTGCTTGTCGCTTCTTGCCCGTGCTTGGCCTGCAGTTGGGCTGTTCACACTGCATGAAATGAATGTGTAGGGAAAGGGAGCTGCTTCTCCTGTGTCCTGTCTCTCACAAGTGTGTGGCCGCTCAAGTTGCCTCTCTTCTCAAATAGCTGTTCTTTATTTCACTATCTTGTTGAGATCGTGGCATCAGCTATTGCTCTACAGACATGTCTTTATGTGGATGGGTTTGTGGACCTTCATTTCATGTCTCACCTATGTAAAATCAGCCCCACGTACCCTTCTTTTTGTGTGTTGTCGCTTACAGTGTGTGACTGCACGGAAAGCACTTTCCCAAGCGTGTCCCTGTGCCAGGAATGTAGCTGCTCATGTAGGGAGAGCTGAGCTTTACCCATAGCCTGGCCCAGGAGGTCCTGGTGCTGCTGCCCTCTGATGGGGGCTGCTGAGGAACCAGCAGCTGAACTCTGAAGGTGGTAACCAAAAAACAACCTGACTTTGTTGCTGGTATTTGYCACTCTTAGCTTGGCTGCAATAAACTAGTTGTTGTGAATGTTATTTAAAAAAAAATATGCAGAACCTAAGTGGAACCGAATGCAAAGCGAGGCTGCTAGGAAGCAGAAACCACTTCATGATTCAGTCACTGCAGCAGCCTACCCGACTAGACTTGATTTGCTTAGGCTGGCTTCCAAGCGCCAACTTCACATGCTGCCGTGGTGTGTGTTTGGTTATCACTTGTGTTCATGAGAAACTCAAACTTTGTCTCAGAAGAAATACTTACCCAGTTCTGATAACAGGAGGAGAAAAAGTCTTGAAAATGTGATGTATCCTAAATTAAAGAAAAGCTGGGTAAATTTTAAATTGCATTTAAAAATATTTTTTAAACAATCCTAATGTTTGAGTCTAGTGATATGGGTATAATAATGTGCCTTGTGTAGGTGGGTTGGACTGTTAGATCATTTAAGAGGATATCAAGCTATCTTGTGTTCGGAATGATATTAAGCTATTCTATTTCTAATACTTTCCAGTAGCTTTCCCTTCCATTTGAAAAGTTGTTCAAACTCTGCATCTCTAGTATTTGCACAACTTGGGGAATTAACTAATTGACAGAAAATCATCAGAATTAATATATTGGGAGGTGGAAAAAACATTAATTAATATATGAGGAGGTGGAAAAAACAAGAAACAATTGGAACTTTCTAAGTGCTTGGAAAGCCCTGGCCTGCAAGGAGCTTGGCACATGGGTAATATGCCTAATGTGTCCCCTTAGTCTCAAAGCATGAAACACAGTCAGTAGATACATCAGTAGCTTGCACTATTAATATGGTAACRTGGACGTTGGTTTTAGTCTTCTGAGGCTAATGCGGCTTGAGAACATTGGATCTTATCTCGACGGTGCCCTGTCAACACACACAGAAGCTGCCGTCTCTCTGCAAAAGTGATTCTGCAGCTCCCTAGGCGTGATTAAAGAGTGAAACTGGCAGTCAACAGTATCTCAGTTAAAGGTTGAGACGTTTTACAGTGTAAGAGGGAAAATAATTAGGTTTTCCTGTGTTCCTGTTATATTTTGAATAACTTTTAAATAAGGGAAAATGGCAACAGTACAGTACATGTATGCAAGACCGAAACGAAGCCAAGTCTTGCTTTTGGAAGAGCTTGAGTTCAACTCTGGGTGAAATTGGGTTGTTGTGATGTGTGCTCCACGTGCCTGAAATAAATAGCTGGGGCAGAGCTGGGCTTGCACTAGGCAGGAATGTGGCAGGGTAGTAAAGGAGCTTCCCCCCTGCTGTTGTCAGGGCTTGCTGGCACCAACATGCGACAACACGTGGACCACTGTTAATGCAAAGGGAAAGAGCCACTGCTAAGTTGGCTTTATGTGCGTTTTTTGCTTTTCCCTACTTGCTTTTGAGCTTTGTCACTCTTTAGTGAATTTGGGCTGTGTGGTAAATTAAAGGCTCTATGTGCTATGAAACATCGGACTTAATGAGAAAAGGGAGTAGATGGCAAAGATGCCAAGCTTCTGCCTTAGTCACCTTCCTTTGAACACTGCATTTAGAAGGCAGAAGTGGAGAGGAGCTGCTTTCCCAGGGGAATGAGGGGAAGATTGGGAAAACGCAAGTCGCTTGTTGGTTTGTGGACAGGAGCACCAGGTTGTAGCTGGAGCTGTGGTTTTTAAGGTACCCCTCGGCTGGGAGTACCCTTGGCTCTGCATGAAGGTCTCTGGATTTACCAACTACCAAAGTGTTGATTTTTCAGCTTGATTTCTGGTTGTTAGAAGATGTGGTTCTGGTAAAAGCAGAGGCAAGTTTTTAAACGAGTGCTGCTGATTTCTGGCCTCGCTGGGAATGTGCATTCCAATGGGGTGACGAACGGACACGACACAGGTCTGGTCAGGAATGTAACCCTGCCTCTCTGATACACTTTCCATCTTGATGCACCACGTGTGGGAAGAGAAGTGGTGATGATGCACAGCTCAAGCTGCTGAGGAGACACTGTGGGGGAGAGGTTTGCTCCACTTTAATGTGTTCTGGGGTGTGTGTATATGTTAATTTGCTGGTGTTTTGAGGTGTGTGTATATGTTAATTTGCTGGTGTGTAAATTCAAAAGTAGCTTTGTGACCAATTTTAAGGTCAAACTTCTTTCTTTCCTTGTTTGTTTTTTTTGTTTTGGAGCATGCAAGGTCAACATTTTAGAGCAAGTTAAATGATGGAACTGTTCTTTTTAATTACACTTTTCTTGTTACCACCTGAAATGCTGAAGTGGGGAAATGGAGGGTGAAGCATAAGCTGCAGAAAGGCCCTGYAGGTATCTGATCTGAACGACTCAACTATTTGGGGTAGAAGCTTTCTAAATTAGAATAGGAGCAATTCTATATTAAAAAAAAAAAAAAAAGAGTGTGTTTGACTAGAATAGTCAGAATAACTGAGCGTCTGCTGGGTRGCTCTCAGTGAGAAGCTAGTATTTATTTTATTTTTTGCTATATATGCACGAAGACAATACACTGTTAGGAAGTTCTGATGTTGCCAACAGTTAATGCTGTGGAGCTGATGTTGGTTCCTTTTTGCTTTTTGCAACTTTAATGGAAATAGGAAAGAAAATGTCTGAGCTGGATGTCTGGGAATGGTGTGTTGGACAAAATGGGGATTCCTGGGCCGTCTGGATTGTAAAGGCTCCCGTACAGCAGCGCTGTCATYGCGCTTCGGTCACTGCATCCGCTGGGTCTCCTTCCCCGGCCTTGGCAGGGAAGGAGGCCGCATTGTCTCCTGGCTCAGTGAGTGAGAAGTGGCCGGGCTTGTAACATTTGAGCTGGGGGTTGGTGGAAATTCCTGGCTGTTGGCCCGGGAGCGGGGGAATGGAGATGGCAAAGGGGAACTGAACGCCCCCCCCCCCCCCCCAAGCCAGAATTTGCTGCTCATAAAAGGCTGCTTAAAATTAATAAATGGGATGCACATGACTTGATAAAGAAATATCTATATCTTATTAGCTTTCTGCCAATTGGGAGCAGCTGTAAACTCCCATCCCCGTGCATGGTGCCCATGGAACACCAGAACAGAGGGTCGCAGTTGGGGCGGCTGCTTGTGCCGGGCTGGGCTCGGAGCTCCCCGGCGCCGCGGGCTGCGTTGCTGCTCTGCACTCCCAGCCCAGCTTCTCCCTGCCCCRGCCGAGCCTTGCTGCCTTGTGTGGCTCTTCCATGAGCGTCCGTTTCTGCTTCCTGCCCTTCCAAGGGAGGGGGAAGTGGAGGTGCTTCCTCCAGGCTTGCCCCTTGTTTGGCAGCCTGTGCTTGCTGCCAGCTCCTGCTCCTGAAGAGAAGGAAGCTGGACGTTCAGGAAGAGAAAGATGATAAATAGGAGGGTGGAAAAACACGCTTCTTTCTCTTATAATAAACTTGAGAGTTTTATTTTGATAACTATGAATTTGGTTTATTAAAACAAAAAAAGTATCCCTATTTTTCAAAATTCTGCTAGTGGGCAGGATAGTTTCAGTAGCCAGAGTAAAGCTTAAAAAACAGCTCATAGCTGCCCATGAATAAGAAATTGTGCTGCCTTGAGCACGAGGAGGGTGTGTGGCGCTCCTTCCGAAGCCGGCAGCGTTATGAGGGTGACTGGGTGTGCTGGTTGCTCTACGGCCTCTACATTCACAGCCGATGAGTAACTCGCCAGAAAAGACTCCTATATTTTGGTTGTTGCTGTTGTTGATTTCTCTTCCTGCCGGCTCCCTCTGCTTGTCAAAACATCGTCATCAAAAGAAAGAAATCCGGATCAGTTCCTTGCCCCAGTTGGCCAATGGAGGAGGAGAGTGGAGGCTCCGGCTGTAGCTGCTCCTGAGTCCTTCGCCTGACGGTGTCTCCTTGGGGACCATGGGGGTGTTAAGGTTGGACAGGAAAGGTTCGTGTGGCGCCTGCTGGCGCTGCCCCTCGTCCCTGCAGCTCGGGGACACCAGCCCAGGAATGACCCCTCATGCGCTTACCGAAATGACCCCTTGTCTTCGTTCSCAGGCCTCCCTCTCCCCTCTGGCCTCTTACTCTGAAACTGGATTTTCCCAGTCRCACATTTCTTCGCTAGTGGAGAGATTTTAATCAATTAGTCTCCTGTAGAAACCAAGAGGGTTGTGAGGGTTGATTAAAAATTAAACAATAGGAACAAGCTGTTTGCGAGATGAGAATTCAGCTGTAGGTCTGCAGGCTGCTGGATTAATATAATGCCTTGACAGACAAGCAAAGGAGTCCTGCTGCCCTCCTGCCATCTTCTCCTGTGCTCAGTTTTTCAGAATTTAATTACTCAATACTTCTAGTATTATTTTCTAAATTAGACTTTTTGCATTCTGCACCTATGACTTAATTGCTTTGTTTTTTTGAGTGTGTGTTTGTACATATATATTCAGATACGTAATTGAAAATTTAGCTGTTGTAAGGACAATTGTAGAGCATTAACTTGGATTTTTGTTATTTTTCTTTTATTCTTCAGCACTTAGGTGGTAGTTACTACATTAGCTCTAGGGAGCTCTTTCAGGAGGGAAATCCTGAAGCAGATTTGTGCATCTGAATAGCTTGGGAACTAGTTACTATAGAAAAAGTGTGATTTGGGCAGTATTGAGTTGTATCTGTTAAACAAGGTACCGCTCCCACTACCTTGGGGTTTGCTTTTTGAACTTGGTGAGTACCAGGGAATGCCCTGGTGAACTAGTACAAAATGGGACTTTGTTGACAGGATGGGGACAGACTTCTGGCCGGGTCCGTGCCCTGTTTTGCACTTTCCATACCTGCCTACGAGAAAGATGGGGAATGTTTTCCTCTCTGCTGGCTGAATAAGCCTTTCAGACACATTAACATTAATCACCAGTGCGGCGTAGTGTTACCTCGTCCCCTCATCCAAATCACGTGGCTGCCTCTGCGTCTGACCCAACAGGCTGCTCCGATGCGGCGCTCAGCTGCATTCCTTCCCTCACGCAGACTCCTGCTTTCCTTCGCTTTTCCCTTTCGACATGGAAGCATCCCACTTTGCATGAGGGGGGGAAGCTGTTGMTTTACGCTGCAGAGTTTTTCTTCTTGTAACCGAATCGTTTCTTACCCGACTCTCTCCTCCAGAGTCACTAACAACTAGACAAGTTGCTCATTTTCAGCTAATTGTAGTTCGGAAAACCCCGGAATTCGGCAACTACAGAAATAGCGGTCAGCCACTCCTACCAGGGAACAGGCACYTCGTGCTTGTCGGACTGCTTCCATTCCAAGCCTTGTCTTCTGAAGAGCATGATAGATGGAAAGCCTTGTTTTGGTCTAGCTGTATTTATTTATTTTAAGGAGAAGTTAACCCACATGGACTTTAATGTGCCCTCTTGTCAAGCCTGGAACAGCTAGTAGGCTGCAGTTTCTGTATCGGTAACTTGAACTGTCATGTTGGCCTTTTAAACATGTATTTGGTCTGATTGATATTAGAGAGCTTTGAATAGCATCTCAGCAAAGCAGCGCTCCTCTGTCTTAATGAGAGAGAGTTGTCTCTTCTTGAGGGCTGCTTTCATTTGAGAAATGCTCATGGGATAGCAATCAAAAATTGATCCAGCGCAGTGCCCTGCTAACTAGATTATGGTCTTCTGGATTAGAAACAAACTAAGGCATTCTTTTTAAATAAGGGAGATGCTGCTTGCATGTTTACTCCTTTGATTGTGTTTTGGTGGTCCAGTTGTACACTAATGRCCTCTAGTTTGTAGTTTAATTAAAAAGCAACATTCAGGTACATTAGCCTAATTTAAGTTGCTGATACAAAATGAATGTAATGTGATTAGGTTTTCTGTGATACTGATATTGGGCTCCCGCCCTGCAAAGCGAGCTGGAAACGCTCCAACTAATGCTCTTAACCGGGAGATAAAACAATAGCGTCAAGCGGGGTATGAGATCAGCGCGGGAGGCAGTGCCTGTAGCTGCATGATTGGATTTGGTTTCAGGAATGTGCAAGAAATGTGGCCATTATGTAGAGTCATGGAATAATTCAGGTTCAAAGGGAGAGCTGGAGTTCAGTTAGTCCAGCGATCAGTTCCACTATCTGACTACTCTCATAGTATTTTTTTAATTATCTAAATAAACTTCCCATTCCAGTGTYGTTATTGTCATAAAGCTGTGGGCACAAACTCATCACCCTTAAGGGCTCCAGTGCAGCGTATTTTGGGTTGAGCGGAGGTGCCGGGATTCTGAACTTTTGTTTTCTTACCCATCCTGACTTACAAGCTGCATCCTGGCAGTGTGATGGTCGGTGGAGTTGAGATGAACCAAGGAGGAACTGGTAAGTTGGAAGTAGCCATATGGGGCTACATTAACATCCATCACCTTTAGCAAGCTACCCTTAAGCAAGGTAGCTYGAGGGGCAGGGGTATCGGTGAGGTAGGAGGAAGCAGCAGCAGGGCAGCGTGGGCCTCTGAAGCAGTTATTTTGCTTCATGAAGTGCCTGTCAAGTTGCAACCTGAGAGGTAAAGAACTAAAGCACCAGGCTGAGCCTTCTGAAGAGTTTGGTTTTGAAGTGTTCATCTGAAAAGTCAGCTCTGACCTAGAAGCTGATGTTTATTTGAAGAGAAATAAATATTTTCAATTATATATAAAAGCTATAATCTGATATACCTCCTAATAACACTGACAGATCAGCAGGATGGAGAAATTACTTCAAAAAAACAAGCAAAGTGCAAGCTGTCTGTCTGCTGGTGCTTTGGCATTTTCACTTTTTGTGAAATACAGCTTATCACTTAGCTTTCTTCTGTATACCCTTTCCTGTGTAGTTTTGCTTCCTTTTTGCTAGTGTACTGGCTCGGAGTCGCAGTCTGCGAAGTGCTGCCTGCCAGCACTTTGGAGTTTGTGATCCTACATGATTTCACTGCCAGCTGGAAAGCAAAGTGGAAAGAAGCAAAACAKACCAGGATCCCAAATTCTCCAGCGCAGTTTTCCCACGCCTGGGAGCTCCCGAAGCTCCTGCGTTTCACGCAGCCCCCGTAGGCTGATTCTGCGCGCGGGGTGTCCGAGTGGTGCCCGGCTGCTTCAGCACCCAAAGGAGCCCGACCCGGGAGCACTGAGGCAGCTCTGCCCTTGGCTCCTGCCTTCTGGCTCGTTTCTCTGCCTTATTATGGGGCTCTGAGTATCACTCTTCAGCCATTCATGAACAATAGTATTTGCTCAGCCTTGTGCCATAAACACTTCTATAAATACCCAGATACAATTGGATCTATAATCCCATCTTGAATTGCTTCAATATGCAAATATCTCCCCAGTTTCTGGACTTCAGTTCTTGGTTAGGGTTTTCTCACATGTCTGGCTCCTTTGAAAGGAGTGTCCAGTGTTTTATGTATCGTATCCCTGAGCAACAAGAAGTTGTGTGAGCCTGGAAGGTCAGAGGCGGTCTGATAAGCGAGGCTTGGATCTGGGAGGCACTTCTGTAAAAGGTCTCGGCAAGGAGCATCATGTGGACAAAGTTTCTGCAGCAGATCCTGAACTCCTCAGTCTAACCACTCTGGAGGGCAACTGTAGTCTCTACTCAAAAACAGATTCACAGAAACAGCAAAGAGTGRTGAAATAAAGAAATAAGGGTTGCTGCACAGACCAAGCTTAGCTCTCACACAGACCAGGCTTAGCTCTTGGCGCAAGCAGCGAGCTGCTGCTGTGGGACGTGCTGTTTCTCCCATTTTGTGCGCCCTTCTCTGCACCTGGGTAGTGTAGAGTAGATAACACGGTATTGCATATGTTGTATGAAGGCTGTGGGAGACAAAAGGCTAATCCTAGCTGATAAAATGAAGTTTGGTAATGGGATATTCTCTTCATTGCACTAATTGCTTCTAGGCAGTGCAGGAAGACTTCGCGTGTCGGGGATGACTGCTTTCTTCCCTGCTTTTGGCTACCCGAGGCAAGATGCAGTTTTCAGGGCAGTTTCAGTGCACAAGTATCAGCAACCTGACACCAAACAAGCAAAAGTTGTTATAGCAGTTTCAAATGGTGTACTTGTAATATGAACTTGACTTGCAGTTTAGCAAGAAAAACGTTGCTGAAGCACCCCTCCCAAATACTGTCCTGAGACCTGCTTAACCCAGCATACAAGAGGCAGCAAGGTGGATGAGATGTGCGAAGGTAACGCACCTTCTCTGTCTCTTTGTGGAGACTAAATACAGAATGCCTTCCTGTGCATGTAGCCCCTTYCCTGCTTCCTTAGGGAGATTAATCTTGCTTTGGCTAGAGGAAAGCCTGCCTCTTCTGAGGTTGATACTTTAATACCAATTTATTTCAAAATCCAGGAATCTGAACTAGTAAGCTAAAAATCTGTTAAACATTGAAAACCCAGTAAAACTAATAAGTCTCTTTACTGTAGAAATGTATAGCAGGAGTTGATATGTTATCAATTATTGTTTGTAGGAAATCATTGCTGAACTGTTTGAAGTAACATACCTACCTCTCGTGATTAAAAACTTTCTTGGGGCTCAGGTAGTTCTCAAAATTCAGTCATAATGGAGCAAATAATGTAGTTATTCCTGGCACAGTTGGTTGTTTCCTTCTGTAAGTGCAGTCCAGGTAACTAAGCAGGGAAGAGACTTTCCCAGAGAAATCTTACTTACCCTTCTGAAGAAGGGGTAGGAAGAGGCTCTGGTTTTGGTCCTGCTAGATTGGGTAARACTTGGGCCTTGTTCTGAGCTGTCTCCTAGGTGTAACGTTCTGAAGAAGAGAGTGTTCCCCCGCAAGAGCCCTTACCCTGAGAACTATGCTTTATTGCAGCTAATAATGCTGTTTCTGCAGCTGGGATTTTTGGTTTTTCCAGACAAACTTGAGGTGCCTCCCAAAGCCTGCGGGTTGCTCCTGTGCGGTGGCCGCTTGCAGCTCTGCTGGCGGCCTCAGAGGTGACAACGTGACAGCCGTGGGGAGCCCCACAAGGCGCCTCCTTCCTCGTGATGCTCACAGGAGAAGTACCACGTCTGTCCTTTGGAAAAGGTGGCCTCATGCACGTGGGATGCGTGTGCGTGGAGAAGGAAGCACGAGCACAAAACAACTGGACTTGTTGATGAATCTCTGATACTGTCACTCTTTCATAGCCTTTTTATTCCTGTTCTTTCTAATACCAGCAGAGACCACCCCGAAATGATCAAACCTTGCAGGGCAGACCTGCCATTTCTCAAGCTTGGGCTTGCTCGAGTCCTTGGGGGTTCCTGGAGGCCGGGGTTCCTGGAGGCTGCGTGAAACGCGGTGCCGCTCTGCGAGCTGCGTCCCCACGGGACCCCCGCGCGCGGAACGCAGCACGAGCCGCCTCTGCCTCCATCGCTGGTGCTTAGTGTGAGCCCTCCTGAGCTCTCAGCCAGCCTCTCAGCCTTTTGGTGAGCAAAGGCTYACCAAAAAAGGCTCTTCAGCTGCTCTACAGGTGAAGAGAACGTCCTCGTATAGGAGTCAAACGCAGCAGCTCTGCTCAGGCCCTTGGTGAACTGTTTTAGCTGTTCTTGATTGGACTCTGCAGACAGGCAAGGAGAGTGGAAGGCCTGTATTAGACAGCCTGTTTGCTGTCCGTCTAATGGATATTTGATGTTTCCAAGTCTGGTGAATTTGAAATTATTGTCACAGAAAAATCCAGGGGAGGTGGTGATGTCAGGGAGAAAACGGAGAAAACACTGAAGGAGGAGAGGCAGAGCTTTTATGTGAATGCCATGGGAATTAAATGAAGCTATGGCATGAACTGGAGCTATTATTTATGCATATGTATATATAAATATATTAAATCTGTGAAGTAACAGTGTCATTAAGTTTATCTCTCCACCTCAACACCATCTTTACCAATACTATARTTGACCTACTAAGTCTATTAAGAGCAAAGTGAACGAGTGCATGTTCTTCCTTCCTAAGCTGAGAAGCAATTTATCCAATTGCAGTCAGCTGGTAGTTTTAGCTGTTCTCACAGTTTAATATCAGATCTGATTGAGGCCGACAGGTAACTAGAATATGTCGTGCAATATTGAAGCTTGATGCAGAACTGTAAACGATWGTACTTGTTACTCAAGCTGGACACTGGTGTATTGGGGGCAACAGAACTGGTGTGGCAAAGGCCAGTTCTACTTCCCAAATAGAAGTTTACTTGGTTCTTCATTTGTTGATGAAAATGTTTAGCCTGGGAAGCTCTTGCCAAGTGTAAGACAGAATGAGAGCATCACCAATGGGAAAGAAAATCAGTATTCACTCACTGTTCAGCAGACAAGATGTTCTGTTTTGTTTGAAAGACTTCTTTGTGTGTACAACTTGTTACTGCTTTAAAATATATTTCACTTTTTTTTTTTTAAATCTCTGTGTAGAGGTATGATTAGYCCTACTCTGGTTTGGGGTTAGAATTGAGCTGATCTTTGTTGCAAAGAAGCAGCAGGGTACTGGGTTGTGGGGGCAAATCCAGTTTCTGACGTGTCTCCCCATTGAGTTGCACCAGCGCTTACAGGAGAAGGGAGTCCAGGAAAAAGGACATGAGTGATGCGCTAAAACATTCCAGCTGARATGTGAGCAGAAAATGTGGAAATCGTGTCCAGGGGCTGTGGGACAAAGTCACTCTTTTTCTTAAATTCATTTTGTAATTAATCTTAAAATCTAGTTACAATTTCTCATATCAAGAAATTGGACAAACATTTTAGTGGCTTTGAATATTTTTGTTGCTGTGGTTGTATTGGGGCTGAGGGCTGGATTGTATCCGTGTGTGTTTTGGCTTTAATTCTTTAAGCTGTTTTCAGAGATGTGCCTATTAATTTAGGTTTTTAGTTAGTCGATCATTGGCTTACGAGAGGAGCGCATGGAGCAAAGCAGCAGGTACCTCCTGGAAGCGCAGGAGAGATCCCCGCCTCTTCCCACCCCTCTGGCCTCCCCCTTTCAAAATTGTTGCTGGGGCAAATTACTTGGTGCAAGTGGCCGTGTAGAGCAGAAATGCTGGTATGTGCAGTTGTCATAAAGTTACTGTTTAATCGGGCTCCCTTTCGCGTCTATTTGCGCACTGTTTGCCTGCGGAGCTGGCGCTCGCTGTCCGCGGGTCCCCGTGGAGGAGCAGCAGCTGCGGCCAGGCACACGGGCACACGCGAGAGCTGCCAGCACTGAAACTGGGCACGGGGCCCACGGCGCCAGCCCTGCCCTCGCCCCGGCACCCGAGGGCTGCGTCACCCTCCCTGCTCGCCCTGCGCCTGTGGCAGCCCAAGGAACTGAAGTGCTCCTGTCAAAGGGCATGTACCGTGCACAACAAACACCCACCACCCCCCTCTTCTTTCTCTTTTTTTTGTACTGGAATTAGGGGACTTGAATGGACTAACATGATTCATGTCATAAGTAGTTTGGGTATAAAGATTAAGAAGTTTTTTATGTGTTCCCTCCGCCTCCAAARCAGTACAGGAAGTTTGGAGCTGACATATAAAAACAGGAAATATGTAACGAGCGAGCCAGCCCTACCACTCTAACTAATCAGTGTTAATGTTCATGTTAATTTTGAGTTTCTTATTTTTGATATTACACCCTTGTTTAGCACAGTTATTAAGTGAAATCTGATCTCTCTTTTTCTTCTCTCTAGAGCACAACAATGGAAGAAACAGCTATATGGGAACAACACACAGTGACTCTTCACAGGGTAAGCTAACACAATTACTTGTGTGTGCCTAACTCAGGATACTGGTCCCTTTTGAAAACAATAGGGGAAAAGCCAGATGTCAGGAAGTAAAAGCAAAGGAAACTGTCATATTCCTTTGTTTAAATTTAGCACTGTTGTAAAAGCAGTGTTTGATAGTAGCTCTAATCATCTGTTCTTGAGGTTTCAAAGCTAAGCTTGCCTGCAAATGATGCCAAAAGCAGAATTTTAGGGCTACTTTTGCACATAACTGAAAGTAATTAGTACCAAATTGTTTCATGTGTTGCAAGGCTATGTAACACTACCAAGGTTGAAGTGGGACTATACTTAAATATGTTTAAAACTTCATTTGCAAGACATAAAACAGAGCAGTACTAGAAAAAAAGAAAAAATCAAAACTTCCTTATTTCCTTGTCACTTTTTAAAATTAGTTGTTCTTGCATCAGGACTCGGTGAGCACAGAGACAGCTTTTACYCTTACTTTCATCCTTCTCTTCTGTGAATTCCTCTCAGTTTAAATCTCTTCCAGCTCTGGCTATCATGAAGCTATACAAAGGAGAAGGGAATACAATAGGGAACAAGCAGCTTAGGGCAAATTGGAACAAGGTGGAGCTGCCCTTTCTGGCAGCAGCTCGKTATTAAGGTGACTATGAAATCCTTGCCTAAGTAGCTGTGTTTATTCCCAACAGAGAGGAGATAACAAGAAAGACTTGCTCAAGGGAGCAAGTCATGKTATTTGTCTGATTCTACAGTATAATATCATGACTTTTTAGAATTGTAACATTTATAGATGAATAGATTCTTTTGACTAAAGTGTACAAGTAGATCAACTAGTCTGGCAAAAAGCCAACTCTGTACTGCTCTATCTGTTGGTGTTAATAGCATTTAATATAATGTATTCAAAATCAACATTTTGGTATTTTCCATCTTCAGAGCAGCTACACTGGGTTTTGACCAAAATGTCACCTTACAAACTACACGCTCTAAATGCAACTTGTTGAATATTGAAAGAAAAGTTTAAGTAAAAAAGAGCAATATCCTTCCTGGACTGTTCTTGAGCAATTTGTAGCTCCATTCTTGAGCAAGAAGAATTATATTTTCTTTTCACGTAACTGATCTTGGTATTTTCTTTGCATTCCTGAAGGTGTCTGTTCATTCCTGGAGCCTATATAAACCTGGCTTAAACTGTTTTACTTTCACCAATGATTAAATGGGTGCTGTTTACATTTAAGAAAACAAACMCAAAAGCTATAACAATACAAGATTGATAGGAGAGTTGGTGGTAGCTTAGTTCTCTTTGTCTTGTTCTTTTCAGCTGCAGTAGAAAACACAATTTCTCTGTTTAATCTAAGCAGCAAATTTAGTGAAACATGTGAAAGAGGAGTTCAGCCAGCTCGTGACAGACGAATGAAATACTGCAACAGGGTGTTAACATGAAMAAATTTTGAAGTAACAGCCACTAGAAATCATGCCTTTGATTTTGCTCACACCTAARGAATTCAGAAATCCTGGTACAGGCAGAGGGAAAGTTATTTGTTTGTAATTTTGATTATAGTGTTTTTATGTGCCAATCTTCTGCGTACTGTACTGGTCTGTTTTGGAAGAATACCTTGCATTCAGATGCTAAAAAGTGATAACATGGACTTTAAATTTTTGGTAGCATGAATTTAGCTGCTTAACCCTCCTGAAACCCATTCACATGCAAGATAACAAAAGCAAAACTCTTACTCTAATATTAAACAAACTGCCAGCATGGGAGGGAGGTTTTAAGAGAGTGGCTGTGCTCTTGTGAGGCATCTGATTTTTGTGATAATCTAAGAGTACAATAACATCAAGTAAATGATGTTCTTAGTTTTAAGGAGGGACATGTTACCTCCTGTCAGTAGTTGCATTCAGAAGCAAAGCTAGGCAAAGCTGTGGAATGGCTCTGATTCAGCATAAATAAATATAAAACCGCAGTTAGTACCCCTAGGAAGGGTAGAGAAGTCCAGAGGTGTGATGCCAGTTTTACTGGTCCTCTTTGAAAGGCAAGGAAGTCTTCCTCCCTTCCTCCTGCCCCAAAGTAATCACTGTAATTGTACTCTTTCCACTTCAATTTGCTTTTACTAATGGCACTGGATTAAAGCTATGTAATTAGTAAGGTCCACTAGCATCTCAAATAATGAGCTGCCTCGATGACAGGAGGGAAGTTCAAGCAGTTTGTTAGACAGTATGTGTGTGTACGTTCATAAAGATACACAATATTCTTGGCTGAGCTCATTTCTGTTTTCTGAGGCTCATATTTGTCCTTTTGCTGATTGCTGTAGTGCTCCCACACAGAAAACAGCAAGTCCTGCACTGACCCATCCCGTTGTTGGGGCGCTGGTTATTGGAGTATAAAAGCAGAGCTGCAGGGCGGGAGCCAACACTCACCAACACCCGGATTCCTCTTCTCTRACCTTCGACTGGTGCCTCACACCAGTTGCACACATGCACCCGCACACCCATGTCCACAGTACTTGCGAAGTAAATTGAATTTAGTTCTAGGGTCACTGATCTGCTGTGTAGGCAAGTTAAACTACCTGCTCGTAGCTGCGTCTTATCATTTGCTGCAAGACAGGAAAGTGTTCAAACTTCATCTCCAGATGTTTYCAGTAGTGTCTTTGCGAGGCTTTTGCTCCTGAGGGATCTTCAGGGCTCCTCTGCTCATGTTGCACGTGCAGCCTTTGCTTTCCTTGCTGTCTYTGTGGGAACAGGCTGGTCAGCCCCGGCTGCAGCCGGGATATCTCCTGATCTCCAGCGAGAGGCAGTCGCTGCTGCCTGCAGCGGAGTCAAGTACTTCTGTTCTCAACTTCTGTCAGACAAAGCTGTGCATGTGTGTACGTATATAACAATAAAAACAAGCCAACTTGGTAGAAATCGTTGCATTTTAGGAAAGTGGGTACTTGATAACCTCTTGCTTCTAAAATATATTTAAAGAGAAAAACGAAGCTGGACTGCCAGCTCTGGGGGAATTCTAGCTGTCTGCGTAGTGTGCAGATTGGCTTTGGCCAGAGTGTAGTGACTGTGTTTGAAAACAAACCCAAAATACCTAATATTCTGCATTTTTATAGAGGACCATTTAATGATTATGTGCAGAGCCTCTGTGTAAACCAATTAGTGGCACTTCAGAAGTACGTATTTTGAAGGGTATATGTTTTGTGCATGTTTTGTTTTGATCCTGTAATGGCCCTTTGAAAAGGACCAGGCCCATAGTCTTTGAAAGCTGAGCCTTGCACGGCAGGGTCTTAATTAGGGGGTTCTTGTTCCAGACYGCAGCCTTATTCTTCAGTTCTTTTAAGAGATTTCTTTCAGTGACCTTTACTTCCCAGTGATGTCACTGCAAATTAGGGACAGAACCTACGTAATCCCAGCGGTTGCAGTGAATGCGTGTCATTCCTGGCATTTTGATACGGCGCGGATGTGAGATGCGTTTGATCCAGCTGCTCCGGGATGTGGGAGGAGCGGGACGGCGCTGGGCTGCTCCCGCGGGAGCCTGGGCAGAGCTCGGCCGCCCAGCGGGAGAACCACCGACTCCCTGCGGCTCTCAGCCTCTAACCGGGGCCTCTTGCCTTTTCTCTGCTCCCTTCCGAACTTCCTTGGCCCCCGCTCAGCTACAACTTARCAGGTAGCTGCAGCTTTGCTTTCTCCCTGGGAGATTTGTGGTTTCACAGGCTTAACTGTCAGGGGTTTCAGGAGGCGCCGTGCGCGGCGCGGACTCGTGCCACCGCTGGCACCGGCTCCGCCGCCGCGTGCCAGGCTGCTGCGGCAGAGCTCACCCCGTGCCTCGTTTCCCTTGCATTTTCTCAAAAGCCCTTTTACACCTTTGGTTCAGAGGTGTGCTTGCATTTTGTACCGTCTGCAATCAGTCTGGATGTTTCCAGCCTCCTCTTTGGGAGAGTGTCAGGGATCCGGTGAGGTTTCCTGCTCATGGGGAGGGTCGATGCATCCACCACCTCACAGACAGCAGCAGGGTAAGGCAAAAGGCAGGAGCCAGGCACCAAGGAGCCTGATTAGAGCTTGTGAATTTTTAAAAGGTCTAAAATTGGGTTTGAATCTTTTGCTTTCGAGTATTTAAGACCTCAATCTATCTTATGAGGAAATTTCATAAGATAGAGATCTTGTGGCRAGCACAAAGTGAGATCTACAAGTGGATTGCCCTGTCTCCACTGGTTTGGTGCCGTGGTTGTCTGAGCACATGAGCGAGGACTGAGCGAAAAGGAATCTGAAGGAAAGATAGGTAATCTCCTGTAAACACTTAAAAGTCCCTCCCCTCTCCAACTAAGTTGAGTGTGACCTAAAGTCCACTCTTTTACAGTGGTGCACAAGGGAAGGAGAAACTCCTGGCAGGCAAAAGGGAGAACTGGCTCCTGCCAGTCCTAGTGCTGTGAAAAGCTTTCTYTTGGCCTGTTTCATAGGTTCCTCTTTTCACATTCTTTTCACAGACAATTTAAAACCCCAAAAGGAAACCCCAGTTTTGGTAATAAGCAGTCATTACGATCATTTAAATTATCCTGCTGCATGGCTGTGTTTCACCTCGTGATTCCTGAACCGCAGCCATGACTTCTGCTTGATCTAGCTGGAATGCCTTGGAAAACCATACAGGGCATCCAAAAAGGTTTGAAACAAAGGTGAAAGAAGTAAAAGACCCTTTTCTAGCTTGTTAGAGCAGCTTCATGTCCTTTGTAGGTGGCTGCTTGTTGCAGTCTGCCCTGAAGGGCTGCTCAGCTCTTCGTTTGGGTGTTGCGTGGGGCTCATCCTGCTCCTGGCTGCACGGGGCCCATCCCTCTGTCCTCTGGGGAAATGAGAAACCGCCTTTTTTTATTCAGTAACTGCTCTGTGAGAGGCTGGACGAGCACTGCATGTGTGTGACAGGCTGCCCGATTGCTTCTGCAGCCACTGTGGACATAGAGACCTTGCTGCTGAAAGCTGGGTTGTGTATGCCCAAAAATGGGGAGGAAAGGGGGGGAAAAAAGGAGGGGATGACTGTGCGGGCAGTCAGACAGAGAGAGGGAATTGACTCAAACGCAGCCTCCGCTTTTCCCTGAATGCATGTTCTGCACAGCCTAAAATCTCAGGATCCTTTCTGGAGCGAAATGTAGCTTTGAAACAGAAATAGATTGTTCCTCTCCAGTGTTTGTTTTTTGAGCTTATTGCTCTAAAGATGAGAGCTAGACAGTTTACCAAACAGTTATATTTAGATTATCTCCCACCCTTACTGYTTCCAGGCAGAAATGCAAGCATAATTGTCATATCTTGAAATACCTAAGAGGAAAAACTTCTCAGAGGCACTGACCTTGCTGTAGTGGCAGGTCACCCTAGAGGGAAAGATTGAAGCAAATGGCTCTCGTTAAGATGCAGATGATTTGCAAGTGTTGACAAGGTTTTGATGCATTTAATGGTACAAGTAATCTTGCTGCTGTTCTGAAGAACTGAGCCTGCAGTCATACATACTATTGTGTGCTGTGATCCCGTCAGAGCTGGAGCTAAGTGAGGTCAAACTGGGTAAATAACATAATGGGAAGCCTTAAAGAAAGCGTGGTATGGCTTGGAATGGGTGTCTCAGGACAGTGGTGTGTTTTGCTTCGGGAAGACTGAGGTCTCGATGATGGCAGTCAAACGGCCAGGCCATAAAATGATAAACAGGCATGCTAATATCTTGCTTTTAGGAGAGATTAAGTAGCCAGTCTTAACATGTTCTCTTACTTCTAAAAGAGATTTTTGGATTGTCTTGTTTTCCAGTGTTTCTCCTGTTCTTGAGCTGCAGAATCTTCTGCATGCTTCACTTGATCCTTCTTTCTTACAAAAAATTGTATTCATTCTGTAAGACATGAGTGTATGTCTAAGATGAACATATGTAATGTTCATGTTTGACACATTACTATGAATTGGGATCTGTAAATATTAATAAAAACATTTTTCTCTACCACATTGCAGGCACCTGGATTTGGATTTGGTATTGCAATATCTGGAGGAAGAGATAATCCTCACTTTCAGAGTGGTGAGACATCAATAGTTATTTCTGATGTGCTGAAAGGAGGTCCAGCAGAAGGACTGCTACAGTAAGTGCCAAACTGTAACTTAGTTATGATTCAGGACATTCATGTTAAACAATGATAACTTAAATTAACCTAGGTTTTTTTGTTTATATTATTTATGTCTTTACATGACTCTGTGGTAAATTTATTCTACATGCAATTTCTTCAGGAACACAGGAACACAGAACCCCAATATTTTTTCTGCTTTATGTAAAGTGTTTAAACTGCATATTATTTTTTGTTTAGAGAAAATGATCGTGTTGCAATGGTTAATGGAGTTTCGATGGATAATGTCGAACATGCATTTGCTGTTCAGCAACTGAGGAAAAGTGGGAAGAATGCCAAAATTGTAAGTGAACATCATGAAGATTTAAGTTTATTTCAGTATTATAGAACTAACGAATGGAAATGTCTGTGATGAAATATGTACATGATGCAAGATACTGTAATCATACTTGCCTATAAGCAGGGGGATGTTTCAATCTTAAGTGATGATGTGAACTGTTTATTATATAGGTCATGCAAAATCTTTTTTTTAAATACAGATGGTATTTGGGTAGTAAGGCATTGGATAGTAGAAACTCTTTTTSCTTTTCACGAAGTTTTTTTCAGGTTCATTTCTTGACCATTTTTATCTTTCTTTGCCTTCTGGATTATACTTTTATAAAGCTTTTCGAAGGCTGATGTGTGCTAGCCACTATTGAAGCCCAAAGATCATCATTCTTATGCTCAGTAGAAGAGTTTGCCAAAATAAATTATGRTTACCTCAATTCCTATAATTTTGTAGCTTTAAATAAACGTGTGTGGTTGACTTTTGGAATTTCAAACCAGCAGAACACGTCATCACTAAAGGGTAGTAATCTCTTTCTGTAKAAATTTTGGATTTATATTACATAAGAAATGGAATACCAAAAAAGTACAAYATTTAGCAATTTAGGAGAATTTAGGGATCTAAAAGACCTCTAGGTTTTTTAGAAAAGCTTTTGTGCTGGAAAGGTTTCCTTAAGTTTTCCTTATGATCTTCTTGTGCCCTTTTAATAGGGTTGCAAAGAAGTGCTGTGTTTTGTATTTGTGAATCTGTTTTCTTATGGTGCAGAGACAAAAACATCTGTGTGGTCTGCTGTGTCAGGCATTTAGGACTTAAATATTAGGTATAAACCTAATCAATGGAAGATTAAGAAGGCCTTCCAAATAACAAATAAATAAGTCTTTSTATTGTTCAGTAGTAGAAATGTAAGATTTTTAGTTTTATCCAGAGAAAAATAAATTAATGAAGGAAACCTTCATGCATAACTTGCTTATTTGCTCTATGTTACAGAACTAAGATTTTTAGATAGAGGCAATCATTTATATTCCAGATACATCTGTGTCATCTCAGCTAATTTTGAACTTGAGCACAGATGTTGCCTTTTCTCTGTGGCTTGCATAAACGTTACTTTGGAGAATTGGTGGGTTTTGAAGTTAAGGAGAATTACTGTCAGTAAGACATGGAGTGTACAGTAGATTACATGTTAGTGAAGAAAGTTTTGAGCATGACCAGTAACTGATTTGTAGGTTTAGACAGGGAGGGAGAAGGCATTTGGATCCAGCCCTGTGTAGAGGGAATGTGCTGGTGTGCCACGAAGGCTGCTCCTCTGTGCAGGGACAAAAACAAAGCGTTGTGGAGAAATAAAAGGAAAATAACAGTAAAAAAGAAAATAAAATGAAATTTTAAAGAAATCTGTGCTGCTAAGTTTCCTCTATTGATTAAATAGAATTTTATAGTGAAAATGGAAGAACCGAGGGCATTCACGATGTTTTTTTCCTGAGTTTTAGTTTTAGTTCTGACATTTGGCAACGTATTATTATGGCACAGCACATCATCTGTTGCCTCTGAAGGAGGCAAATTTTGCAAATTATCGTATGAAGTATTACTTTGGATTACCTACATAGTTCTAAAATTACTATTGAAAAAAGGAAGTCTTTTTGCCCTGAATACTTCAATTGTTTTCTCCTTTAAAAAAAAAAATGTATAGGTTGAAGACTTAAGTTTGCTGATGCCAGACTAGGTCTGCAATAAGTAATAAATAATTCAGGACACTAAACTCAAAGGCCTCTCCTCTGAGGTTTGCTGCAGATCTTGGTTAATCACCTTGCATTTTTGGCTTCTCATATATTTTTTTGATCTGAAGAGATTCAATAGAGACTTTGTTAGAAGGGTCATTCATAGACTGATCCCTGTATAGTGATAGTTGCACTTGGCATAAGCTTCTTCTCTACTTCCTTCTGGTAGTATTTTTTGCACTACCTTTGCAGTCTGTTTTTTTTTTCCTTTAGTGTTACGGAGTCAGTGGATGGTTCTCCACAGTCTGTCTGTCTTGTGCCTGTTACTGGGCTTTATTAAGTAGCAGGCCTACACAGGACAGTCCATATCTCTCTTTGCTACTTGAAAGGTGGGAAGTCTGGAATTCTGTTTCTTACTGTTTTGTAACAGTTATGTAGATTTGTTCTGTTGGAGGCCAGCAACCCGTTCCACTCTTGCTGGTATGCTACACATCACAACTGTCACTTTGAATCTTTAACTCTTATTTAACCTTTCAGTTTCTGTAACAGAACTTTCTTTCTTTGTAAAACTTAGTTCTTTTAAATACCTCTCATGATTTTCAGAATATAAATAGATGCATTTTAAAGAATAATATATTGTTTCCATATGTGTGAGTACATAGTTGGAATGTGATGTGGTATGTAATACATTTTCCCTTATAGCTCTTCATGTAAGTTGGGAGCCATTAATATAAGCCTAACATTATCCAATTTGAATACATAAGATGTATTGGCACATAGATGTAAGCTGATAGCTAGCATTCTTATTTTAGACTATCCGAAGAATGAAGAAAATCCAGATTCCTGTAGCTCGACAAGAACCTGAGCCAGTATCTGAAAATGAAGAAGATAGCTATGATGAAGAGATACGTGATCCAAGAAGTAGCCGTGGTGGCCCAAGTACCAACAGAAGGCACGAGAAGAGCTGGGTAAGAGATCGAAGTGCGAGCAGGGAGAGAAGCTTGTCGCCGAGGTCAGACAGAAGATCAGTTACTTCCAGTCAGCCTGCGAAACCTACCAAAGTAACACTGGTGAAATCAAGGAAAAATGAAGGTAACTTCACTGTGATTCTCTTAATACCTTTACTGACCCTTAAAGGCTAAATCTCTCAGTCAGTGCTGTGTTAATGGCAAGTTTTGTGTAGTCTTTGAAGCCATTGGTAGTTTACTTGATTGTGAGTAAATATCTGAAAACTTAAACTGCTATTGGATTTTTTAGCAGTGTTTTTCAGATGTGTGTAATCAAGTGTAAACTGCTTTATGTTGTAAATATATCTAGTGAGCATCAATTCCTGCTAGTCAGCTAGCAGCTAGATGTCTTCTGTGTGCTTGAGAAGAGTCTTCAATGTCTGATTGTGTTATTTTCCCAAAGCAGATCACAGACTGGCTCACAGCAGTATGAAAATGGGTGATAAATGTGGCAACTGACTTGCTACAAAAGTACTGTAGGATGGAAGCCTGCTCTAAATAAATTTTGGAATGAAACAGATGGGTTAAAAAYAAATGGATTTGTTTTCCAAATTCTGTCCCTTCTGTGCTTTGTGTGGAGATCTTCTCTAAAGCAATGTTGTAAATTTCTAGATCCATCTCCCTTTGTTTTTTATTGCAACTAACTGCATCTTGKTTTTATTCAAAGAATATGGTCTACGGTTGGCAAGCCACATATTTGTGAAAGAAATATCACAGGATAGCCTGGCAGCAAGAGACGGCAATATTCAGGAGGGAGATGTTGTACTGAAGGTACAGTCAATAATGTTATTTGTCTAAGGTAAACTGCATTGATATGACTGTTTTTAGGATTTACTGTTTCACAACAGCAGAATAATTGTCAGTAGAAAATGTATCAAGTTCCTGATCCTTGAAACAAGCTAATAAAAGTTTCTAGAGTAAATCTACTTTTTAAGAAAAAGGAAAATCAAAAAGCAGAGCTTTTTTTTGTCTTTTTTTTTTTTTTGTCAGGTATTATTCCACAGACCTTGGTCAGATCAGTAGTGCTTTTTGCAAGTGAAAAATTACTCTGTAAGTGCGTAGTATTATAACAGGCGGAGGGAGAAGATATGGTATGAGGCCTACACTCTGATGGTAGTTATACATTATGGGTTACTTGTCTGCAACTCTAGACATGGCCTTCAGGTTAGACTTCATTTTCTGAAAATCAWCATACATGAGGATTTCAGTCCTCCTATTAACAGCTTTCACTTCAGAATGTTACTACAAATGTGATAACTCCTAAGATGATGCCCTTTCTTACTTTTTTCTTTTTTTCTCTCTTTTTTTTTTGTATTCCTGGTAGAGGGTTTTTGTCTTTCAAAGACAAATACAATTTTCTGTGCTTTGTTGTACCTCAGATGAGCCCAATAGTCTTTCATTATATTGTATTTGAATCCAACTGTGGCATTTTGGTAAATATGTCTTCTAGATATCACTGGACACAGAGAAGCTTTATCTTACTTCACTRAGAATTCACTAATTTTCAGTAATCTTATCACTCTGTTGCAGATAAATGGCACAGTGACAGAAAACATGTCTTTAGCAGATGCAAAAACACTAATAGAAAGGTCAAAAGGCAAATTGAAGATGGTCGTTCAACGAGATGAACGAGCTACGCTCCTGAATGTCCCTGATCTTTCTGACAGTATTCATTCTGCCAATGCTTCAGAAAGAGATGGTGAGTACACTCCTTGATTCCCAAAGGGAGAGAGGAATTCCTTGTATTGTGAAGACATGAAATCCCTACATGGGGATGGGAGAATGGGGAGGAGGAATGTGTTATGAGTAGGACTGTCCTGTGGGTAAAATGTTGTTTGAGCATGACTGGAATTCACACCTTTAAAAATATGGAGGGGGGGGGCAGGGGAAGGCATGGTGATTTTTCTTGAAACTGTTCTTACAAGACTATTAATYTAGTTGTTTTGGTATAAAATAAACATAGAAGATTAACATCTTCATAAAAAAAAAAAAAAACTCTGCAAAAGCTTATTTCCATTTGAGCAGATTACACCATCATTTTAATTACAGTCATCTCATGAAAAAACAACTTTTATTTAACAGACATTTCAGAAATTCAGTCGCTGGCATCAGATCATTCCAACCGATCCCATGACAGGCCCCGCCGCAGTCGTTCACGATCTCCTGACCAGAGGTCAGAGCCTTCAGACCATTCCAGACATTCTCCACAGCAACCCAGCAACGGCAGGTGATGGCAGCATTGTATTTTTTTTTTTTAATCAACTATTTAATGTCACTTTTAATTAGTAGGCTTACTGGGGTTTATACAGTATGACAAATGTGATGTAGTATGATGATGATGGTGGTAGTAATATAGAATTTGCTATTTCAAGAGATGCAGCTGAGCTTGCTGTTTGTAATTCAAAAACTAGTACGTCTCAGGAGGAATTGTTCCTCAAAATTTGTTACTTCAYTTTTTAGTAAGCTTAATCTTAGAATCTGGTCCGTATAGCTGAGTAAGTTGGATACTAGTGAGATGTTACTCAAGCATATATAATACAATATGTTTTTGTCTCAGGAAAAAGTAGCTGTGGTTTTGTTCAAGATGACTAGTAGCACGCTTGCTCTTGATTAACAGTCTAGAAAAATCTGTTGAAATCTGCTTTGTTTAACCCTATAATTTTGTCACAAGCCTTTTCAAAAAAGCATCTTGAAATATATTTTAACTGTTGCAGATGAGCTCTGTGGCTCACAAGTGCAGTTTTGGAAAATGTTTAAAGTTGACTTTGTTAGTAGGACGTTAATGATAGTTCTGAAGTATATAAAACTAGGAATTTAGTGATAAGTAATGTGTTATATGGTTAAGATTTTCTACGGAACGATCCAGGCTCAGCTGTATAGTTTTCAATCCTTAACTGCATGGACTGAATCTGTGCTCCCAGAAGCAGCGGCAAATGTGGAGTGTAGAGAGCCCTTCCCCCTTTAATGATACTCTTGTGTCTGAGAAATACAAATAAAGTGATTTTTGTGATGTATTTCTCATTTCTTCATATAAAAAGATTAGCCAACTCAAGGCAACGTGAGGAAATTGTAGCTCCCTAGTTTGTTATGAAGTCAGTGATGGAAATTTGGGCTCAGTGGATGCTCTGCTGCATCTTTCTCACATCATGATGTTGCTGCCTGAAAATACACTGTAAAGGGAATTGCAATGRTGTTTATTGTTGTCATTAAATTTTAGAGTCCCAATTGATTTTTTGTCTATTTTCAAGAATGAAGGGAAAAGGATAATTTGTAAGCTTTGAATTAAAATGTGAGGAAATTACTATTTCAAAATGCTAAAAACGCCACTAAATGCCAATGAAAATGATTTTGTAGCTTTGTCTTCATCCTGTGTTTACTCTTCAAGTTGGAGACACTTTCAAAAATTTGATTGTAAGGGATACAAGGTCTCTGTCACTTCTGAAACATGTGCTCCTTATCATGCATTTCTAATATAGCATGAAAAGGACTGATAGAGAAAAAAAAAGAAAAAGTAAAATGGTGACTTAGTAACAAGTAACCAGTGTTAGTTCTTTCCTGCCTTATTAAATACAGGAGTCGAGGTAAATAGTCACTCCTGCTGTATGGACTAAACTGTCAGAAGAATTAAATCCTTCCTGAGAAGGAATTTGAAGCTTTCTCGAGTCTCATTGCAGCCGGTACGTCTGCTCCATGAATAAGAGCTACCTGGGCATGGATTAACCTGCTGCTGCATGTGTGTCTTTCAAGATATGTATCATATCTTGAGTAGTTATGTGGCCTTGAGCCACGTAACGAAAGCTTCAACATTTGAATTTTTTTTGTTGAAAGAGCCTATCTGCTCTGGGAGCAAACTAGATACAACTGCCTGTCATGGCTTAAAATTTAGAGAAAACTCAAAGCTCTTTGAGAACCACAAAGCTGAGGAAGAAGTGCAAGAATAAAACCAAATCTTGTGAGCTTTAAGGAGAGTTCAGCAATGTAATAGATGGTGAGACTTTCTAGCCGCTCTTCTGTCTAGTGTATGTTGAGGAGGAGAAATTTTGGAGTGCACTTAGTCCTTTTGTACAGGTTTCCTTGCCGACTCATGCTTTTAGATAGCTACAAGACTTCTGAAATCTGTCAACTTCACTAAAACTCAGATTGTGGAACGGATTCTTTTTGATTTTCTAGAAGTTTAATTAGTARACTTTAAATTCTTATGTTTTTTCTGTTATGGTTACAGAAGTTAGTCTTAGGAGGGATCCAGAAAACATTAGGTTCTTATATAAAGCCACCAATTTCTGTGCAATTCAGTAGAAATTTGCTCTGTTCATGGGGTAATGTCTTTATTTGAATYAGTACTTTTTATGTAGATATACTTTAAATTGACAGTGGGAACTCAGGTTTGACACTTAGTGGATAGATGCAATAGAGATTTTTAAAAGTTCTTTTTTTTTTTTTTTTCCTCCTCCTTCTCATTAAGGAGAGAACCCAAGTCTGGAGTCTCTTCTGCCCACAGGTAAGAGGCTTGGTTTTGGATTTGTTCTGAGGTAGCTTTAGGTTAACCAGTCACTACTTAGTATTTCTTCTGTATTGAAAGGACTTGGAAATCTGCAGGTATAAAAAAATACTTGCAGCTCCTGTCCTGTCCTTGGATGTTGGAATCACAGAAATGCTTTTTGGTCCACGAAGTGTTTAAGTTTCAGCAAGAAAGGGATGGTGGCTTGAAGGAAGCTCTGTTGAGGTGGTCACTAGCTCYGAAAGGATGAGGCTGACTTGCATAATGCATCTGTGAGTCCACGTAGCGCCCAAGAGGCTTCTCCAGCTCTTTTTGAAACAACTAAATAAAGAACTGGAATGTTGGACAGAAGTTGATCCTATTTTGTATGTGGTTAGGAAGATGCTGATCTTGGCTCTTCTCACAGTGAACAGATTTTAAAATATGCTAAAATGTGTTTGGTCAAAGCCTGTATCTTCGCATATTTTTCAAAGCTTTCCTGTGCAAACATAACACACAGGGAGAATGTTTTGCAAACTTTACTTTCCTTCAAATAACGAACCCCACAGTTGACAGCATTAGTTTGTCACTGACTCTGCATTTTGGATCTGGTAGTTGTGTAAAGCTGCTGCAGTTGGGCAGACCTGAGAGGAAAAGGAGGGGGAACTGGAGGGGCCTGACGCAGCCCAGCTGCTGAGGTGAGAGCCGCGCTGCCAGGACACACCTGCACCTAACAGCACCTCGTGTGACTCACGGCAAGTGCAGCTGTCACTTCCCAACAAGCTTCCGTCACCTAGAAATGGGGACAGCATCAGGTTGTTTCCTGTACCATTTTGCAGAGGGGAAGGATGCAGCGCTTTGGAGACGACTCAAAAACMAAGAAGCTCCTTTTCTGTTGTTCTGGGTGTTTTTGTTGTCTGTTTCTGTTGTCCTTCCCATTTGAGCTTGGCTACCTTGCACAGAGCAGAGCGGGGTGGCTGGAGCTCCGGCTGCCTCCCGTGTGCTGCACGCCCAGTACCATGTTCTTGTTTTGTTTGTGTCAGCTGGTTTTTCCCTTTTGTGTTCCTGGGGCTTGGTTATATGCAGGTACACGAGGCACATAGAATTACAGTGTTCTCAAATGACATGGAGAGCAAACGTGGAAGGTCTGTTACCCTGTGTACTACCCCGGTAGCCCTGCCTGCCAGGGAGTAAGGCTCCTGTTAAGGTAGAGGGGGCTCCAAGGGAAATTTACTACAAGATATTAGTAATTTTTCCTTTATACCCAATTATTGCTAATTGCAATCTGTAGTGTTATAGAATTTATTTTGGTTTGTGAAGTATGTGCTGTGCTTTTAAAAAAAACTAAATGTGTCTGTCTCTTCAATGAGATAGTAACATTTTTCTCTATGAAAAGTGCAGTCATATCTCAGCCTAGTACAGAAAATAAAATTACTGCTTGACCTTATGCACTCTATTTTGTGGACAAATCAACATATACTGAAGATCTGAGAGAGGAACAGCAACATCCTTACACAAGTCAAGYAGCAGAAAGAAAAGTCAGTGCTGGTTTTTGATTTTGCTGGATTTTAGCATTTTATCAAATTCACAGGCGAATTTAAAGGTGTAATTCTTAGGTCTATATGTGTGTGTCTATCCCTAAGCGCGACCRGGTCCTGTTAGGCGCAGCTGGGAGCGCGGCCTGCGCCGCGGCGCCCCCTGGCGGCGCCCGGCAGCGCCGCCCGCCCCTGCCCGCCCTGCTGAGAGCCGCTGCCCATCTCCTCTCCTCGCAGGGGCGGCTTTGAGGGAGTTTATGGACTCCTTTGATTAGATTTTGCCCTAAACTTGTATAGGAAAGACTTAAGAGCAGACCAGTTCTTTGCTGAAATAATGTATGGGAAATGCACCTGTTTTTCCACTTGTAAATGCAATAAGCGGCAGCAGCTGTGGATTCAGGACTTAGTGACTCGATACTAAGTAGTAGGTATTTGAGTGACAACTCTTTGTTCTTTGGTCCTGCTAGCATGTGATTATCATAATTCTATATGCAGAGTGGATTTTTCTTTTTTTTTTTTTTCCCCTAATACAGCCTTCGAAGCAGAGAAGATGAGAGAACAACTAAACCAGGAGCTGTCTCCACACCTGTGAAGAATGCAGAAGATGCTTCCAAAACTGTGGAAGAGGTGGCAGTTGAAAGAACTGAAAAGCAAACTCCACCACTTCCAGGTAAAAACATTACCAGTGAAGATGGACACCATTGCATAGCTATGGAAGATTTCTTAGAAAATCTTAAAACAGATAAAGCTATAGTTACTTCAGCCTGTTAGGAATTGTCTTTGGGAACAGTGCTTTCTAAAATGCTTCTGAACTGCTTTGTTATTGTAGTGCAGTGTTGTTGTAACTGCAGTCATGGATGAAGAAGCCATTATAGAAAGTGCTGCAATTAATAATAAAAAGAAAATAGAGGGATTCTTCTTTTTGTCCTAAGGCAATGTATAAGCTAAGTGACAACAGATGAAAGCCAGTTGCAGAACAGTGAGGGAAAAGGCTAGACCAGACACTGGTCTGAGCAGCTTTTAGGTTTCTTAGGGTTTAAAGAATAGACCTTTGGAGAATTCGGAAGCAGATGAAGAGAAACTGTGCAAGTTTAAAGGTAGTTGCTCTGGCAAGGCAGGGTAGAAAGACAAGAATCATTTTCAAGCTTGAAAATAATTAAAAACTTAAGGGATTAGCAACAAGACTATATGTGAAGGATTCAGTAGCTCAGAAAGGAGCTGAAGAGCTTGGATGGAAGGAGATCTCTGGAGAAAGAGGTAAGCCAAGCCAAAAAATAAAGATGCTATTCAAATTTGTCTTTACAGATGAGATTRGCTTTATATGATGTGTAGTCTGGAAGAGTTCTTACATGCATAGACTGAAAGAGGTGTAATAAAGAGTTTATCCTTTAATAGCAATACAGAAAGCTGCAAGGAAATGAGGATCTTTCAAGGACTAATGGGAATGTAGTTAGGTGGGATTGATTGTGTCAAGGAAGAGTGGAGGGAGAGTGCTCCGAGCTTTGGCTAGGAAGGGATCAGCGGCGTGCAGGGAGGTGGGGCCGTAAGGGCAGGCCCCATTATAGAAGGTAATAAAACTGCCATCCAGTCCCAAACTGGTCCATTCAAATGAGCTCAAATTTGACACAAGGCAGTAGGGTAGCTGGAAAAAGCAGATGTGTAAATTGTTGTTACACGGACAACAGCCTGGCAGATAAAAGTCTCTGTTAGCCAAAGCTACGAGGCAAAAGGAGGTAGTTTCTTCCCATAGATGCCAGCAGAGTCCTAGTAAGTTCTTCTTGGCAGGAAGAACTTGCACAAGACAACATTAAGCACTAAAGTCAGCCAGGTAGATTAAATGGAGCATTGCTTCTAGAGTTCGGGTTAGTTTCGTTTCAATAATTAAAGAATGCTTGTGGGGAGAGAGGCAGTGGAAAATAAGCAAGTAGCAACAGGCACATTGAGGTGAGAAGATGGGAGAGAAGGGTTTAGAATGGGCTTGAGGGTTTATAGTCCTTGCAGTTTTACAGTATATAGAATACTCAATACACTGAGGCATTAAGGAAATACTGGGGTTTTTGCTACAGTGGTAACTAGACCAGGAACATTCCTGTTTTAAATGACAAGTCTCTTCTGTTCTAAGCTGTTAATACGTAATTTTTAATTAAATGCGAGTGGGTAGCCATTCAGTAAGGGCTAATGAAGAAGGCATTAGGATGTTAATGCTTTGCTTTCTTACCTTTAAAAGACCAAGTAGACACCTCAAAACTTTGGTATTTTAACAGAGCCAAAGCCAGTGTATGCACAAGGAGGACAGCCAGACGTGGATTTACCAGTCAGTCCATCTGATGGTCCTTTACCCAATTCAACCCATGAGGATGGAATGCTTCGGTAATGTAACTCACAGTCTGACTCTCTTGCTTGGTTCTTGAGAGCCAAGCTTTTGTCCAAGGTGATGATTAAGGCTCCTATGAGTCTGTTAACAGCTGCAGTCAATCTGCCATTATTGGTATGCTTACTGTAATAAGCTCTGATTGAAGCAATAGGCAAATTACTACTTGGCTTATTTCTAGAATCTCAAATTTACTAGCATATTTTATGCTGTTTTGCTTCTGATGGATTATTTCCCGAATCTCTAGGCCAAGCATGAAGCTGGTAAAATTCAAAAAAGGAGATAGCGTGGGCTTGCGACTCGCTGGTGGCAATGACGTTGGCATATTTGTAGCTGGCGTGCTGGAGGACAGCCCTGCAGCCAAAGAAGGATTAGAGGAAGGAGATCAGATTCTCAGGGTATGTCAAAATTGTTAACAGTACAAAGATTGTAACCTATCAAAGTGTGTGTTGGTAGTATCAAATACATTGCTGTTTATAGTTTGTATTATTTTTAGGTAATACAGTTAATAGGTAAATACAGTTAAATTTAGATATTTATTAAAAAAAACCCCAAAACAAAACAACTTCAGCCTAGTTGATTAGGTTTTTTTCTGCTGCAGGTATCTTACTAACTTTCTGTAGAAAACAACTGAGGAGTATAAACCAAATCTCTAGAGACTTTAGAATTACTTTTAAAAATGTTTAATGAATGCATATAATAATTGTCATCCAACCTGGTGGTCAGGCTATGGTTAGTGACCAAATATTAGACCAAAGACAAGTACTAATTTACTGGAAAAGTCATGTGGTGTATCTTTGGTCTACTCCATATGTTTGGAATACTGCATATGTGGCAACCAAAACCATGTAATGCTTGGCTTGACTGGTGTTTCTGGATGCTCCATAATCCCAATCTAAAGAACACAAAATGAATGATACCTAATATTCTAGAAACTGTACTTTTATCTAGGACTAGGTTATGTCTATTTAGAGATGCAGAAGCATCTTGAATGCACACTTTTAGTGTGTGTTTGTTAAATTGAATAAACAGCCTTAACGATAAGCTAATTCATATCTTGCAGTGTATAGTTGTGTGTCTATTATGATGTATGCTAAATCAAACTGATTACTTGATTGATACCAGGTAAACAACGTAGACTTCACAAATATCATCAGAGAGGAAGCTGTCCTTTTTTTGCTTGACCTTCCAAAAGGGGAAGAAGTAACCATTTTGGCGCAGAAGAAAAAAGATGGTAATTATCTTGTATTTTAGGAGCAAGTGGGGCTGCTTTGGAACCAGATTAAAAAGTATGACTAATATGGAGGGTCTTTTGGCCTGGGTACGATTGTTACCTTAACTTTTTTTCTTTAGATTTGAGATGGGTTACTGTTTCAAATGGAGTAGAGAATTGATGTGGTAGTAATAAAAAATAAATAGTATCTGACAAAAGTATTGGTAATAAATGTTTGGAAAGCATGGAGGGGAGATAAGAAAGGGCTTACCATAGTTCTGCACTTGAAAATAAGTGGAGATGCAGCTTTATGCTGATGCACATGTACATACATGTGCAAAAACTTTCTYGGTATGTTTTCCTTCAGGGGAACTGAATTAAAGCACCACAGTTTTGTCAGAAAAAGGACAATTTCTTTGCATTGTTTAATGTTAGTAGTTTGGCTGCTTAAAATAGAGAAGCTCTGGGATGTTAAGACTTGTTAAAATAATTCCTTGTGTTTTAAACAAGGAGAATCCAGATGAGGCAGTGCTTTGAGTAATTCATATGAGCCTTAGCACATAAGCTGAACTTGCAGAACACAACATGTCCTGGGGTTTCATTCTCTTTCAGTTTACCGTCGCATTGTTGAGTCTGACGTAGGAGATTCTTTCTATATCCGAACTCATTTTGAATATGAAAAGGAATCTCCGTATGGACTGAGCTTCAACAAGGGTGAAGTCTTCCGCGTGGTGGACACGCTGTACAATGGCAAACTGGGTTCCTGGCTGGCCATTCGAATTGGCAAGAACCACAAGGAAGTCGAGAGAGGCATCATACCGAACAAAAACAGGCACGATTTTAAAGCAATTTTCAAAGAGCCATTTTTTAAGTACTCTTATAAATTCTGTATTTGTGTAATGATATACCTGATCTGCAGGGCACTTTAGTTCACTCAGTTTTCTGACATTTTAATAAACAAAATTGAAACCTAAAACAAAATGTATTTGCATCATACAGATCTGCTTTAAACTCTTTATAGTCCACACAAAACTAGCGTAGAATTTTCCTCAGTCTGAGAGAGGATTCAYCTAGACAAAGCCTTCAGAAGATGGCATTAGCCTAAGTAGTTCAACCTTCTTAATCTCTAATATAGAAGCAAGGAAAACTTGCTTCAGAGGGTCAGGTTGTTATAGTAGTGAGCTTGCTAGTCAGGCATTGCTTTAGCAAGCTGACTGGTTTGGGATGTGTTGTTCTGCAGAGCTGAGCAGCTGGCTAGCGTGCAGTACACACTCCCGAAGACGGCCGGGGGAGATCGAGCAGACTTCTGGAGGTTCCGGGGTCTGCGCAGCTCCAAAAGAAACCTTCGGAAAAGCAGAGAGGACCTTTCTGCCCAGCCTGTCCAGACCAAGTTTCCTGCCTATGAAAGGGTTGTTCTTCGGGAAGGTATGCCTTTGTTCTTAGTATCATTGTAGCAGGTTGACAGAGATGTGGGATTTGCTTTCTTTAAGTTGGTTATTTAAGAGTTTCTTGCACTTACTTTAAGTGATTATGCTTTAATCTCTTTTTTTCTGTTAATTCTAGCTGGATTTCTCAGACCTGTAACGATTTTTGGTCCAATAGCTGATGTTGCACGGGAGAAACTTGCTAGAGAAGAGCCAGATATTTTTCAAATTGCAAGTAAGTGTCAGGTCCAATTTTTTGTCCTTGTAAAATAGACTTTTTTTAAGTTAGATTCTTTTTATGTTGTTACTTTAACCATTAATCTTTTAACAAGACTTTGACAAGCCACATTGAATTGGAGTACTGTGTTCAGTTCTGGGCACCCCGGTATAGGAAGGACGTGGAGCTTCTGGAGAGGGTCCAGAGAAGGGCAACCAGGATGATTAAGGGAATGGAACATCTCTCGTATGAAGAGAGGCTGAGTGAGCTGGGCCTGTTTTCTCTGGAGAAGAGACGGCTCAGAGGGGATATGATWAATATGTATAAGTTCAGGAAGGGAGAATGCAGGGAGGAAGGGGACARGCTGTTCTCACTGGTGGCCAGCGATAGGACGAGGGGTAATGGCCACAAGCTGAARCACAAGAAGTTCCGTCTCCAGGTGAGGAGCAACTTCTTTACTGTTAGGGTGACAGAGCAGTGGAACAGGCTGCCCAGGGAGGTCTCTCCTACTCTGGAGGTCTTCAAAACCCGCCTGGATGCCACCCTGTGCCACATGCTCTAGGTGTGCCTGCTTGAGCAGGAAGGTTGGACTAGATGATCTGTAGAGGTCCCTTCCAACCTTAAATATTCTGTGAATCTGTGAATGTCAGCTGTTTCAGTAGTTGATTGATATTTTCTGAATACAAAAAAAAAAAAAAATCAGTTCTGTAACCTCCTCAAGCTTCATTGGAAATCAGTAAATTTTTAGTATGTTATTTCTGAATGATTTGGCCAGGGTAAATACTTGTGACTTTTATGGCCAAATCAGAGGTGATATTTTAATTTCTGTATTTTTAGTTTAGAGATGTATTTTCAAATCTAATGGATATTCTGAGCTAGGAAATTATTTGTTTTATCTTAATGAAGGGATGTGTAATATATTGTAAATTTACTACAGTTTTTTTATTGTGTCTTTCTTACTAGAAAGTGAACCAAGAGATGCTGGTACTGACCAACGTAGTTCTGGCATTATTCGTCTTCACACTATAAAACAGATTATTGATAGGGTAAGTTTCTTATCACTGTACTTCTAGCATACCACCACAAATTTTAAAAGTGAGCTAGAATAGATTTGAACCAATATTAGTTAAGTTCAGTGTTTTTATTTGAGATGTAAATCACATTAGTGATTTTGCTTTAAAAATACTTCACTTTGGCCTAATTTAAGCAGTGAGATAAAGTACTGTTTTTATGCAAGTGATTTAAAAGATTATATATATWTTTTTAAATATGAGCTTTGTAAAGAAACATGCCACTTAGAATCCCCAGGTTACTTTCTTATGAACTTGTGTTATCTCTGTAAGTTGAAAGAGACTTCAGACTTGCTCACAAATGCCTTGCATAATGGTTGATGTTCTGGCAGACTGTACAAAGTTCTGCAAACTGGAAAACTCTGTTGAATTTTCTGCAGAATCTTTGATTAAAAATAAAAAAGGATAGGGAGGCAGAAAGGCCAAGAGTTTATGCAAACCTTTCAAGTAKGGTGGAACATTAGGGCAAGGAAGCTCTTGTATCTCTGCATTATGCTGTGTTGTGTTATAGGCTCTTGGACCCTTTGTGGCTCTACACTCTTGCTCCCTGGTTTCTTTTCCACCTTTTTATTATCTCTGTGTGCTGGAAGTGCTTCTAGGCTTTTTCTAGGAGTTTTTCTTCCTCGTCATTAATGCTGTTTTAAGCAGCTTCCTTTTTCATATAAAGCTAATACGTGACATTGCAGCTAGGATTCGATGCTTTATTTGAATCCCACCTTTGCACACACCCCCATCTCCAACTAATTTATAAGGTAGTAATTTGACAGCAGCTTTTTGTGGGAAGAATGGGGCAAAGGGTCTGTCTTTTGGTCTAACTTCTTCCTTCAATCTACTTTCATTAATATCCTGGAACCCTCCTGATATTAGTTCATGAGTCTCTACTCTMCTTTTCCTACTTTAAAACTTTCTGAAATCCTGCAACAGAGAAAACCTATTCCAGCAGCAGAGTAGGACAGCTATGTGGGGCGTGTGTGTGTAAGCGAAATCTTAGAGGATGAAAGTTGGCCAAGTGCTTACATTCAGAAAATTGATTTCTTGGATGGAGGTGTGGACTAGGTCTTGATTCTTGACTTAAAATCGTTTGTTTCTTCCTGTTAGCAAAAAACTTTAATGCCCTCTTGCACTTTCTGCGTGCTTAAGACTTGCTTTACAAGGAGCTAAACACTAGAAATCTCTAAGTTAGGCAGTCAATCCTGCAATTCTAAACAATCCTAAAGTTTGTGTACCCGTGTAGCCTGGTATTGGAATTGCTTTGCCTTTATTCAAAGGGGAAAAGAGCTTAAAACAATGGATTCAGTAAAGATAACACAAAACAAATATGCAGAGGTGATTTTTTTAATATATGTTGTAGAATTTGAAAGCCTCACTCCTTTTTTTTCTTTTTTTTGTCTCTGTATTTTGTTATAACAGGACAAACATGCTTTATTAGATGTCACTCCAAATGCAGTGGACCGTCTGAATTATGCCCAGTGGTATCCCATTGTAGTGTTCTTGAACCCTGATTCTAAGCAGGGTGTAAAGACCATGAGAATGAGGTTGTGCCCAGAATCACGAAAAAGTGCCCGAAAGCTTTATGAAAGAGCTCACAAGCTACGCAAAAATAATCATCACCTCTTTACGAGTAAGTCATTTGAAAGAAATAGTGTGAAAGAAATTTGAAAGTCATTTGAAAGAAATAGTGATATAACTGGGATGAATGAGGGAAATGGGTTTAGAATATCTGCCTTCCTTGCTGATTTCAACAGTGGTTTCTGTATGCAATTGCTATAAACTAATTGCTATTTACAGCTGCTCTTAGTGCTGGGTGTTAGTATTTCCCTTTTTTGTAAGCTATTCAAGCTTTGAAAACTACAATACTGAAATAATAAGCTTAAGTTTATTAAAGCACTTCTATTGTTAGAAGTGCTAACGTGCATTAGTTGCTCTGTATGCACTTCGTCTGGCTTCTGTCTTGTTCATCAAATGTGTTCCCTGCACTTGGACCACCTGAGGTCGAGCAGGTGCTGACTTGTTCAGGCTCCAGTTGTTCAGTAGGTCATTGGTAGGTGCTTGATTTAAACACAACTGCATAAGCATGAAGAGATCTAGAATAACAAAATGACTTTTTAAACAGTTGTTTAAACAGATTAAGTCTCATTTTATTCAAAATTTAACTAGGTTGTTTTTATCCAGCAAAACGGCCCAAAACACATAAGACCTTAGCTTCACATTTCAGAGTACTTTCAGTACTACAGTATTTCAGTGATACAAATCCTTCCCCAAATTCTGCCAAAATCCTAACTCAAACTAACCTTTTATACTTCTAGCTACCATTAACTTGAATTCAATGAATGAAGGCTGGTATGGAGCTCTCAAAGAAGCCATTCAACAACAGCAGAACCAACTGGTGTGGGTTTCGGAAGGAAAGGTAAGCAGTATAATAACTATGTTTGGGGAGACGTGACAAAACCGTAGTGATAAAATTTGTGTGTGTGTGTTGCCCCCTCCCACGCCAGTGTTTCAGATCAGGCTTGTCAAATTATTGTTTTTTTCCCACTTGCTTGAATTTTTTTTGCCTTCCTGAGCATCATGTTATGCTGTGCACAATTGATTTCTCCTCTCGTGAAACTAACATTAAAAGGAAGGGCAAMTGCAAGTTAGCCAAGGGTGATTCCATTAGTGCTCTATGTTTCTGGATATTTGGACTGACTATTTCTACTCGAACAGAACTCCTTTCAGTTTTTCACCTATCTTCAAATTGCTTATTCCAGTGTGTATTTTAAAGGTAGTTACCAAAAAGTTAGCAAAACGGTAACTTTTCCAGATGCCTCTATCTATCAACTCTCTCCTACCTTGCACTGACACGTATCAGACCCCTTAGTAAAATGATTTGAAGAACTAGATTACAGAAGAGGCTTCTGGACAGAAGCTTTCAACAACTGTAGCCTTATTTCCTTCYTGCATTGTGTTCAAAATTGTCCAATTTTTAGTGCAGTTGTACTGCTAGACTTTGAATAACAGCAATTAAGTTTTGAATACCAGACTTGCTACCGTGAATCAGAAAACCATTGAAACTTTTTCATTCTATAAAAATAAGTACTTCATAGTTTTACACTGTAAGAAAAAGAATGTTCCTTGAGAAGTTATTTCAGTAAACATTTACACTTCAATTTTCCTCAACGCAGGCAGATGGTGCTACAAGTGATGACCTTGACTTACATGATGACCGCCTTTCTTACCTCTCAGCTCCTGGTAGTGAATATTCTATGTACAGTACAGACAGTAGGCATACATCTGATTATGAAGACACAGATACAGAAGGAGGTGCTTATACTGATCAGGAACTGGATGAAACTCTGAATGATGAGGTTGGGACTCCTCCTGAATCAGCTATTACCCGTTCCTCTGAGCCTGTCAGAGAGGATTCCTCTGGAATGCATCATGAAGCTCAAACCTACCCTCCTTATGCATCTCAAGCTCAACCACAGCCAAATCTCAGAATAGATTCTTCAGGATTTAAAACAGCTGCTTCYCAGGCGGTAAGAAAATACTTTTATACACTGACCATTATACATTTACTTCAGGTTGCCAGTTCTCTTGAGCAAGTAACTTGTGTTTGTTCCGCTTACTTTTGGTGTAAGTATGTACCGGAATCTCCCAACACATTGGTAAGTAACACATTGCAGTGAAGTGGGGAATCAGCTTCTCCTATGTCAGTGACTTATTATGACAGAAGGGGGATTGAAGTCCCATTCTGCTGTTTGTTCAAATGTTCTGCTCTTTTCATGTTTGCCATAATGAATTTCTGGAAGTGTTAGTGCATGGTATTTGCAGTACACCTCATTCTATGTGTAGCTGATTAGTTGATCAAAACATCATTCAAAGTATTATTGATATGAATCAAAGTCAGGTGGTTATTCAGTAGCAGCATATTTAAAATATTTTAAACACTTCACAGAAAGCAGAAGCCTCACCTGCAGTCCCTTACCTTTCCCCGTCGCCTGAATCAAACCCTGCAACCTCATCAACTTCTGCAGTAAATTCTGTAAACCTAACTAATGTCAGACTGGAGGAGCCTCCCCCTGCTCCTTACAACTCTTACCAACCACAAGCGGGCCCCTCAAGAACATCAAGTACTGAGGGAGCTCATATAGTGCTCAGAGATCAAGAGCCATCATCCTTATCGCCGCACATAGACCCAGCAAAGGTACCTGTGCTGCACTGTTGCGCTGCCTTCCTGCTGTACATCAAGCTGGCACATGATCCCTTTTGGTTTGCCCCTGGCTGGAGAATCCTTTTATTTTTTTTCCCCGCTAAGAGATCATGCAGTTTACAGCAAGCAAAGCATCCAAATCGCTAAGCATTAGCTAACATTTTGCGTGCATGGCTTCAAACTGTGTTTTTCAGTTCTTCTAAAGAAAAAAATATTTGAAATGAAAAGGCTGCCTTCTGTGTTTTGATTTTACTTTGTGTGTCACTTTTTTAGCTTTCTGCTGTTTATTCATGAGGCTTTGTGAAAAATTTGTTCTTTCCCCTAAATGACTTTATTTTTTTAGATATGTCTGTGCGCTTTAATTTGTGTGAGAAGTGGTTGATCATGAAGATAAATCCAATATATAGGGTGACCTTAAATGCCTCCTAGCTGTGCTGGAGTTGATGTTAATATATAAACCAATCAATGCTGTTCCCCCTCTCTCCTTCCTTCAAATCAACCCCCAAGACAGCCAAGATCAGTAAATGTTATTTTTTGCCTTTCTCTTTCGATTATATTTTCTCTTGAATATAGGACTCGAAGGAATTTCTTGAATCACCAAGTTCAGCTTCCTGTGATTGCAAACAACTGCATCATGATCCTGATTCTAAACAAAATTAAGGCCAATATTTAAAACTTAAATTTGCTTTAATATGACAGCTGGCTGCAGTTGCTCTTCATTTCAAATGAAAAACATATTGCCTTTTTTAAACAGGTATACCGAAAGGATCCKTACGTTAGTGAAGAAGCATCCAGACAAAGCTACGTCTTGAAACAGCCAACTATTAATCACCCAGGACAGAGACAAGAAAGAGACCCAAATCTGATGTATGAATCTCAGGCTCAGTACGCAGAGAAGCAACCAAGCAGGGAGTATGAGCAGTCAACATATAGATATGATTCTACAAACTATGTAGATCAGTTTTCTCGTGGTTACGACCCTCGCCTTCATTACGATGACCGCGTTCCTCCTTATGAGGAGCACTGGTCATATTACGATGAAAAGCAGCCCTACCAACCAAGAACAGCTTATGACAACCAACCTCCTCGGGATCTTGACTCCAGACAGAACACAGAGGAGAGCACGGAACGGAGCTATTACCCTGCACAACCTCGTTTTGAGGAGCCACCTCCGATGAGTTTTGATGGGAGACCTCGCTATGAGCATGCCCCTAAGAATTTCAGCTTACCACAAGTGCGATATGAAGATCAACACCCTTCAGGCTATGATACGCATGGTAGATATAAGCCAGAAGCTCAGCCATACCCTTCAGCCATATCTCGATCTCCTGAATCGAAGCAGTACTTTGATCCACATATGAGGGGCTATGAACAAGGTCCTCCCCAAGCTTATAACGCTAAAGCTGGACAATTTGAGCCCTCTCATACTACTTCAGGTATTTCTCTTCCTCCTCCACCATCATCACAAACCAAACCAGAGGTTTTGCCTTCTAACAGTAAGCCACTGCCTACACCACCATCTCTAACAGAGGAAGAAGAAGATCCAGCCATGAAACCACAGTCTGTGCGAAGTAGAGTTAAGATATTTGAAAGAAGGAGATCACCATCTTTGGAAAAAATGAAGGATCCAAATGATACATCTGCTGTCAAGGTAAGTCATTTAAGCTTTCACTCCTTGCTCTTGTTAATGAAGTTATTACAACATTAGTAGTAAAATGTTGTCTAGGAGAGAAACCTGCTGCTGTGGAATGCTGCCTTAGCAACCTGATTGTGCTGTGCTTTAAAAGCAGAAACTGAAAGCTTTCACTATGGTTATTTTGCTGTGCTAAACCCTCCCTGTGGGTGTAGGGAGATAGGATTTTTTTTTWAAACTAGTCTTTTTCTGCAGAGCCTTTATCTCTTACCTTAAAGAAATGCTTCTCTATTTTTCTGAATATTAGAATSGTAAAAAATATGCTGTGCTTCTCTTTACAGCCTCCAGAACTAGCACCTAAACCTACGCTCCCAGCTGTGAGTGCTCCAAAACCAACTTCTCAAAGCCAGTATGAACATGACAAAACAACTTACAGGTAGATACACAGCTGATAGTTAACTTGAGCTTCTAATATGGGATTAGATTGTAAACACCAGACTTCTTACTGGTTCCAACCTGAAGCTGCAGACTGTAGAGTGTATCAGTACAATTTCTGTGTCAGTAACAAGGTTGCAAAGGTGATTGACAAGGACGTGATGATTCTCCTGGGTGGCATCCTATGTTCCCAGCATTTTTAAGAAAATGATTAATTTAGAAAAGACAGAAGTGTGAGAGAAATAATGTCTTTTTAATTTCCATACTTGAAGAATAGATATAGTAGGAGGGAAATAAGGATTTCTTTTCCCTTCATGTTACCACATCATAGTTAATTCATTTGAAGAGTTAAAAGGATAGTGCGTGCAGTTTTTTCTCATCATATGTTACTACATATCATTTACTACAAGTCAGTGGATATTAGTATGTCACATTTCAGAGGCAGCAGTAATGCATATGTATAAAATGACGTGATTCTTATTTCAGTTGCTTTGTTATTAGGTTATAAACCATACTTTTTCCTATAACTTAAGATTTTAAATTGTACAAGGTAACGATATGTTGTTTTCCCTGAGTAGGGCCCCAGAACCACAGAGACCTCAAGCAAAGCCCCCGGAAGACATAGTGCGTTCAAATCACTACGATCCTGAGGAAGATGAGGAGTACTATCGCAAGCAGCTCTCGTACTTCGATCGCAGAAGCTTTGAGAATAAGCCATCTGTGCAGGTCCCTGCCAGCCATCACTCTGAGCCCACTAAACCAATACATTCTCAAAATCAGCTGAACTTTACTAGTTACGCTAAGTAAGTTATATTGATGGTCTTTAGTTTGTTTTTGTTTTGATATAAATTAGAAAAAGTGAAGCTCATACATGAAATTTTTTTCCAAGAGTTTCCAGAACTTACTACTTTCATTTTTGCAGTRCGTAACAGAAGGTGTTTTCTTAATATAACTCACTATCAGTGACTAAACCATCTTTCAAAGCAGAGGTTTCTGTTCATTTAAATTCTGCATTAATTTATTCTGCAGAGAGACTTCTACAAACTAGCTCTGTTTGCAACTAGAAGACAGGACTTACGGGGGATGTCACTGAAGCTCGAAGTTAACTGATGATGGAAACACTTGCTTCCCTTGTTTTACTTCTAGGTTTGGAACACTGATACAGAAATTGTGTGGAAGCTTAAATGCTGGCATAGGTAAAGAATCACCTGTCTCTGGAGGTTTTGTGTCAATACTCTCCACAGTTATGTAAATAATTTGCAGGTGTTCTACATTTGGGTCACAGCAGCATGATTTAGCTGTGGAAAACTATCTCATCTTGCTGCAAGCAGTCCAAAATTCAGGTCTCTTGAAGAGTTGGGTTGCTCTTCATGTCTGGACTATTCTAATCTAGTTGAAAAACTGGCAAACTAAATGGAGCTGAAGTCTTTGCAGTGAAATAGTCAGGTGATTGACTGATGTTTCTTTTAGTTTTTGGAATGTATTTTCAAGCTTTTTCATACAGCTCACCATATTCCAGTGCTTATCTGAAGGATATTTCCCATTTTAGTTGTTATCATTTATATGTTAGGGAAGGAATTAGATGTGTCTAGTAATCTGTGAGCAGTTGTGATCCTCCATTGATGATGATTTTCTTCCTTTATKGGCCCTGTATCTTGACAGAAAAAATAGAATCTATCTATCTTGCTCTCTAGATGTCCTAGCAAGGGGCCTTTTAAAGACAAAAACCAATGTCTTGGGAGGAATTATGCATTGCAGTAGTTTTGGGACTGGTTTCTCTACCTGTCAATGCAACAATCCCAGTAGATAGACAATTTGCAGTCTTAGACAGCTGAATTGCTGTAGTAAATATAAAGCTTTAAGTGGAATTTGTAAATGTTCAGTGGTAATTGCAAAGATTYTTAAGCTCAAGTAGATTATTGTAAGATTTCATTATACACTTACCTTCTACGATGCTGCCAAGAATACTGAAAAACATGARCATAACTCCTGTTTGAGAATAATTCTTCTCTGCTTGCACGTAGTGCTCCTGTCGGCTGTAACACGTTCTTTGGCTTCTCTGTTCTAGTTTTGTGTGTTGCGAGTTAGAGAATGACTTCAAGGTTTATATCTACAGGGGGTCACACAGAAGTGTCACAAAGAAGTAAAATACTCTTGTGCTCAAGACTAACGCAGTTTCATAGGTCAGAAGACAAAATATTTGGGCTTGCAATATATATATCTGGGAATGCAGTATATGGGTTGCATTTCTTCATGAGGTTTCATCAGAAATGGACAGATATGGGAAACCATAACACCAACTCAAAGGTAGTCAAGTGCARAGGAATAAAGACTGAGAGGTTAATGGTGAAAATGTAAAGAAATTACAAAGCTACTCACTGGAGAAGCACACTGCAGATGACTTGCTTTGAAATACAACACAGCTGCAACCAGAGAAAGCCCATTTTGCAGTTCCTTATGGCCAGCTTTCTGTTCTTACTGGCACTTGCTTATCATTTATCTTCTTTCCAGTGTATTTGTGTGGTAATAACTGCTCTGTTAATGCACTCTTCCAAAAATAGATGCAGAGCTAAGTTGAGGTGATGGTGTAGGAACYGTGAATTACGCAACATCTTCCTGCATAATCTGTATTTTGAGTACAGGGGCAGATTTTATTTATTCATGAATAGTAGCTACCATTTTTTAGTTTTAAATATTAAGCTCTTCAACGCTGATTTTAAATTATGTAAAAAATGGTCTGTGCTATGGAGTAAATTATCTTTGGAATGGATTATGCACTAATTAGTGAAGTTTGTAGTAGATCACTGAATTTTGAGAATAGTCTGATGAAATTTGCAATCAAAGTGCATTACAGAAGTAGATTTAATAGCTTTATCCTTTGTGTGACTGGTTATGAGCACCACAAAGCACATATCTGTAAAGGTACTTCAGTATCTTCTCCAGGTGTCTTCTGTTAGAGTAGAAAGAGAGCTACTTTAGTGATCTCATAGTGGTAGTTCGGATGGATTGTGGATTTGTGATTGGGACTGAAAGGTGTGTGCTATGTATTTAGTGGTAGAATAAGAAGAATCTTCTCTAAATATATGTTTAGAGAAGAATGTGGTCATCTTGCATCTCACAAATGAGTAGTACAAAAGAAACAATATTATGCTCAGTATAGAAAACTGTACATGTTTTTGGATGAGTTGGTAGTGTTACAGAAATATTTATTACAGTTCTACCCTCAGTATGTGATCTGCAGTGTGAACACTACATCATCCTAAGCATGTTAAAAGACTGAAGATTAAGATTAGCATGAATGGGACCATAAATAAAGGAGATTCTGTTAGGATTTGGGATTTCTTAGATCTATTTCTTTTTAATATATCAAATAGCTAAAGAGTAAAGGTAGTGCTATGTTTTTGTTGCTTTATATAACTATCCGTTTGACATACTGGCCAACRCCTGATTTACTGACAGCCTCATATTATAGTGAGGGATCATTGTACAGAAAAGGCCTCATAAGACACGTCGCTGTTCAAGGTAATGTTTTTGTTAGAGTATGAGAAGTGCTAGGATTAACATAAAAAGTATGAAGAAATAACATGCTCAAGATAGAATGACTATTTTTCTTTCATTCTTCTATTGCTGTTTGCTTTGCCATCACCTAGATTACTTGGCTCTTACACTAGCTATGACTACTTGAAAAGGAACATCAAGGGGTAAGACTGCTGTTGATGTGAGGATGTTTTAAGGTGTCCTCTAACTGTTMTATTTCATCACAGGCATTATGTGCACCTAAAATTTTAAAATCATGAATTCTGAAAGTAAGTGCAATATGCTGCATTCCAAAATGACAGGTACTTGCAAAATCAATCACTTTCCAAAAGAAGCTCTTTTGGAGAAATATCTCTAATATATCATCAAGAAATATTTTGAAAACAAGATTTTAAAAAATGTCTACGTTATGCACATAAAGCTAGTGAAGCTTAAGCTGATTGCATTTCTAATTAAGATGGCATTGTTCAAATACTGGGTGTATTTAGAAAAGCTACCCTAGTGGAGCTCGTTTCCCTCGTTCTTGGCTAGTTAGGCTTTTAAACTCCTTGCTTCCCCCACACCCAGTCCCCAAATCCTCCATCTCCAAATTTTACTTTTGGAGATCTGCTAAATTAGAGAAAGGTTTTYTTACCAAAAATATCTCAAGTGAAATTGAAAAATTAAGATTTTTTAGGTAATTACAAAAATACACCTAAAATGTCATCTGCCTTTTGTTTGCCATCTTTGGTTTGTGATACTAATCTTTTTCAAGATTCAATGTTGTCTTGAAATCTATTGTGCTTATTGATGAATGTTTTTATATTTAGAACAGGTTATTAAAGAACATGTGTTTTGATGTTTATAAGAAGAGATGGAAAGCAAATGATCGTAGAAGAAAAAAAATACGGTGAAGGCAAGAACTCAAAATCCCAAGAAAACTGGTCAAATTTATTTATTTATTTATTTATTTCTCCAGGGGGAAGACAAGTGATGTTGAATCAATGGATAGGCCTGGTGAAAAGCGTTACGACTCAGTCCCCCAAGTTACAACTCCTCCTCCTGCTTCTTCAGTACAGTACACGCAGCCTCAGTCAATTAATAGCCCTGTGCTGTCTCTCCCAGCACATCACAAGCCTGCACTTTCTGAGGGTGAGCAGTCTGAAAGTTGACCTCTCTCATGTGTTGTACTTGAATTTGTACTTGAACTTGTGTTTATGCAATTTACAGGGCTGTTCGGAAGTGGCACAGATGTCTTGAGTTACTGCAGAATTTCTACCTATATTAAAGGAAATGGAAGAATGTAGGGATCGCAGCAGAATTGTCATCTGTTAAGGCTTTTAAATATATAAACTTAGACTCATGAACTTTTGATAAAACTGCATAGTTCACTACAATTAAAAGTATTGTTTGAGCACTTTTGGCTATGTTCAAGTTGACTCTTGTGAACTGATTTGGTGATCCTTTTTGCACCTGTGACTTCCAGATGTTAGTCATCATAACTGTTCCATGGTTAGAGATGTCAGCAATGATAGAATAAGATTTCCAGTATTTAAAGATGAATCTCCGTGTGCTGTTGGACTAGACTTCACTAGGCATAGGTAATAGTTCATAGGTTTCTAAAAATARAAGAAAAATAGCTCTGATCATAATATCCTTAGAAGGGATGTCTTGTTCAATTGTAGTTTACAGGTGTATATGTAAGTGCATGTTAGTATTTATATTCTGTTTTTACCATGGTGCAAACTAACTGCATAATTAAAAAGGTTATACTGTTGTATCTAACATAAATGTAACAATACAGATAATTTACCAGAGTGGATGAGGTGTAATAGGAAGGTAGATGATTATATAATTATCTGGGAAATTAAAGACTGAATAAAATGTATTCTTGATGAGACTGGAAAATTCTGATGGCTATTGACCGTTTTTGGTTATGTTTATTTGCATTGCAGTTAACTCTGTGTCGGAGCCTCCTCCACCTCAGAATAAACCAGCAGTTTTCAGATCCTCTAGAGAGGATACCGTGCAGTCCACTTTTTACCCTCAGAAAAGCTTCCCTGACAAAGGCCCCGTTAATGGAACTGAGCAGATTCAGAAAACGGTCACTCCCTCTTACAACCGCTTCACAACCAAACCGTACACGAGCGCTGCCAGGCCGTTTGAGCGCAAATTTGAAAGCCCCAAATTCAACCATAATCTCTTGCCAAATGAAGCTCAACATAAACCAGAGTTGCCATCAAAATCTCCAAACTCTCCTCAACCGATTTTGAAAGCACACGGCTCGTCCCAGCCTCCCGAGTTTGACAGTGGAATGGACACCTTCACTGTACAGGCGGACAAGCCTAAATATCAACCAAATAATGTTAATGCTGTGCCTAAAGCCATTCCTGTAAGGTAAGCACCGTGGCACATGGCCTTGTTTTGCTTCCGTTAGTACATCTTTGAAATATCTCATCAATGAAACCACCAATTTCTTCATTACTCTGCTTCTGACTTTTGTTGATGTCGGCCCATAAGCCAAGATACTTGAAAGATTTCTGCTGTGATTCTAAAATTCTGACAAAGAGCAGCTGGATAGGTATCTAAGATGGGAGTCTTTACTGCCATGTATCCCTGTACGACCTCGTATCTGATTTATCTTTTAAAAACTGGTGTGATTCTTATTTTTCATACTTATCCAGGTAGATGTAAATCATGGTCCTTTTTATTTGTCTCCAGAAGATGTAGATAATATCTAATTATAGTGGTTGCACCAGATTATATTAATTGTTCTTAGAGACAATTCTCAGTTCACTTGCGTGGGAGACATTTCAAAAGTATGACACCAAGCAGTTAACCTTAAGACTAACCTTGCATTTACCTAGTGTTCTTGTGCAATCAAAATTAAGATATTTCAACAGTAACCAGTGTGGTTTTAGACTCTTTTATGACTTGTTTTGATTCTTACTGTTTGCAAAATAGTGTTTCAGTATTCTTTGTGGTGCCGAGATAGTCATAATGTATGAACTAGGCTTGGAATCCTGCTTGTTCCCTCAGTGATGCAGGAATATAGCACAAGATGAATCCTCTTTGCTCGAAACAGATGAGGAATGTTTTAGTCCTGTGTAGTAGTTGCAGGCTACTAGAAATTATAACTTGAAATTATTGGTTTCTTCATGATATCTACTTTTGAAACTGATCTGAAATCTAATCAAATTAGCCATTTGTTGGTTTATTTCTCCTTAGCTGTATCATAGTGTCTTGGAATAAAAATTAAGAGTTTGATTTTCCACATGTTTCTTAAAATTCAACTGAATGGTTTCTTCCTTTAAAGTTGAGAGAGAAGATTCAGTGCAGCTTGCATACAAGTTATTACTGCTTTGGTAGTAACGTCGCAACATAGTCTTTGGAGGAAAAATGAAAGCCTTCAGGTCGCTAACATGTCTAGACTTAGTAAGCAGAAGTGTGTAGCTGGAGCCCCAGACATGCTCACTGAAAAGATAAGCTCCTATAAACTTTCAAAGCTTTATATTTTGTTTTTTGGAGATGGTGCAAGTATGTGTGTGGGAGGTGCAAGTGAAAATGATCCCTTTTCAAGGTAGAACTTGAATGATTTGAGCAACTGAATGCCAAATATATTAAGAATTCCTTGAATTGGTGCTAGCCTACTGTACAGCATGCACCGACAAAACAAGTTACATTTCAGTATGTCATTGACTTTTCACAAAGAAAATACTGGTAAGACTGCTAGACTTTAATCTCTGTCTTGCATTCAGCCCTTCAGCGCTCGAGGATGAAGAGGAGGAAGATGGCCACACTGTTGTAGCCACAGCAAGAGGTGTATTTAACAGCAATGGTGGTGTACTGAGCTCCATTGAGACTGGAGTTAGTATTATTATACCACAAGGAGCCATCCCAGAGGGAATAGAGCAGGAAATATATTTCAAAGTCTGCAGAGATAACAGTATACTTCCACCTTTGGACAAGGAGAAAGGTAAGAGCTGCTGCTGTAGCTTAACTATATTATTTAGCKATACTGCCATTTATGTTTAGAGGAAAATGTGGTCTTTTCCACATCTCACAAATGAATAGTAGAAAGGAAATGGTATTCTGCTCAATACTGAAAATTGCAAGCAAAATGAAAGGGTATTTTTTGGTTGTGTTTTTTGTGGTGGTTGTTTCTCTAAGAAACATTGAAACTAGTTTCAGGGATAATTTTCTAGGCATTAGGACCAAAAGAAATATAATATATGTAAAATATCATTAAAAACTAATTCGACTTGAATCAAATATCCGGGTAAGTCTCAAATTTATATCAGCATTTCAAAATGCTTTTTGGCTCTAACGAAGATAAGATTGGAATAATCTGAACCTGTTTCAGGAAGAATAGGTAACTTTTTTTTCTTTCTGTTAACCGTAGGTGAAACACTGCTTAGCCCCTTGGTAATGTGTGGGCCCCATGGACTAAAATTCCTGAAGCCAGTGGAGCTGCGCCTGCCACACTGTGCGTCTATGACCCCTGATGGTTGGTCTTTTGCTCTAAAATCCTCCGACTCCTCGTCGGGTATGCTGTCCTCCCTCTGTCCTTTTGGGGCTTTTGGGTGCTATCGAATAATTTAAGTTCATTTGGCTAAAGGTGATGCTGTGTAATATAAAGACTCAATCATTGTATTTGTGTCAAACTCTCCCATTTCACTTTCATTACAAATGTCTTTTCTTACATTTAATCATGGTGCAAATTCATAGCTAAAACCATGACTGACAGCAGAAAAACAGAGTAATATCTTTATCAGTAGTCTATTAAATATTACCGTATTTTTCTATTTTCTCCTTTCTTGAGGACTGCTACAGCTGAATACACTTGAAATGATAGTCGCACTAAAACTTGAGAGGAAATGATTATGTACCTCTGATTGGCCTTTGTAACATAACTGTTGTTTGTCTGTTGCTTAATTAACCATATAGGACTCTGGCAAATCTTAACAATCTGCATGCTCATAAATCATGATTTAACACTTGTTAACTGTTTCCATGTGTGCAAGTTGATGCTAACAATTGGATCATTTAAGAAAACTATAGTGTTTAGTTAAAAAAAAAAAAATTACAGTTTATCCTAATGTAGCTGGATTTTCCACAAGACTTTTCTTGCTTGCTTCTGCCTATTTTTTCCTCTACCGCCTTTGCCCAGAAATTTTGGSTTGATAGTAAAAGATGCAACTAGATTGCAGTTTTATTTATCTGTCCATTCTTACCTCACTGTGTCTTTCTGGGAACAGGGGAAAAATGTATTGGCCAAGATTGTCAATGATGAGCCTAAGTTAGAGATCCTGGGCAAGTTTCAAGCAATTTCATGAAATAGCTGTGAAGTTACAGAAATATCCAAAGGAATGTTTGCACATTCGGGGAAAAAGTCTTAAGGTTTTATTCAGCTACCTTCAAAAATTATGGTGAAAAATTTATACCATTAATGTGTACATATGATCTAAATGATGACTGAAAAATGTACTTCTGTATACAGCATTTAAGCCACCATGTATGCATATCTTCTGTCACTAATGTATCTATCACCGTCAACACCAAAGCGCTGATGCTYTGAAAGAGTAAAGCATCAATCTCCTTGATGGGGATTCAATAACCTAGAGGTATTAATGGCAATAACTTTGTTGGTTTTATAAGCTATTCTATGCATGTGTTGCATGCATCTATTTAACAAATGTGTATATACGTGACAGTGTTAGAACAGTGACACAAAAACCATAGGGTCCTGAGAGCTATTGCAACTATGTACAAAGATGAGACAGCACTTATTTTGTAACTCTAACACCTGTTCATGAACTTACTTGAAGTGAAGGGGGAGGATTCTAATCTTCTAAACAATACCTGAAGTTTCTGAGACCTTTTTCTCCCTATCCAAAGTGGTGTGTGTGCGGTGCCTGAGTGGGTGAGAGAGCAAGAGCGTGTATATTTAAACAGTTACACTYTATGTATTGTAAATATAACACCACATTCTGTTAATCTGAAATGGGATGTATATCATAACATTGCTCTTTTGAGACAAACTTTAAAATTAGGCAATTCTGTCTTATGATATGTAAGTAGACCATACTGTGTCTTAAATAAATAATTGTTTTCTCTCTTTTTAAATTAGTTGCTTATGGGACTCTGATTTTTCAGATGGCTTTATATTAACAGCTTGTAGAATTCTACTTTTTACCGTCTTTACTGTCCTGCTCTGCCTCATCTTTTCCTAAACGTCTTCATGTTCTGTCCTTAAAATGACATTCATTTGCACTTACTAACACCCTTTCTGCTACATTTAAGCCTGCTGCCGACATACTGTACTGCTAAGCCCCCTCAATCTCTTCAGTGATTCTGGTGTTAAGATCAACTGGGGAAAAAAGTTGTCTTTAATGGACACACCTATTATAGTACATTAGAATCAAATAGTAGGTGGTGATTTTCTCAAAGCCTTTCTGTATAATCAAGGGAGAAATGTCCTCAATGGTCAGAGGTTGCACTGGCTGCGATCTAATCCTCAGCCTATTTATTTAGGRCGAAAGGGTGGGAAAATACCTACTGTAGTGTCTCTTATGCACAATAAGGGCCTTSTCCTCCTAAACCCCTATTCTACCCTCCCAACTAATGCATTCAGTCTTCATTGAAGTTCTTACATCTACAAAAATGGATAATATTCCAATATTACTTAGCTGCTTAATTGAAATTAGGTTTACGTGACTGTAGTAAACGTGCTTGCATTCTCTATACTAAACACAGGCCATTTCTACTTTTTGTCCCTACATCGGACGTTGTCATCACTCCGTGCATTCTGTATTTCATTTTGTTCTCATGAGTTCCAGAAAACTATATGGAGTTTACATCCGTCTCGTTTAATACGGAGAGGCCTGGGGTGTTTGCAGGCTGTAGGAGTGGGTGCTCTGCCATGTTGTATGTTTCCCAAGACAGATYATCTTTGGCTGATCTGTAACACCATTTATCTGGAAGGCATTAAAGGATTTCAGCACATTTTTYACTGTTACGCCATAACAACGTGATGTACTCTTTTTATAGTAGCAGTGTTTAGTGATTTAGTCATTTATTTTAAGATGGGCAAATGAATACTCCAAATGGAAGCCATAGGCAACAGTTGAGCATGCAGATGGGAATGTAACTTTTGTCTGAGGAAGTGGCACCTGATTGCTTGTCCCTTCTAACAGAAAGTTAGATAGGAACCTTGATCCAGAGTGGATGAGATCTGCTATTGAAGTGCTCAGTCTAGCCCARCAGACTAGAATCTCTGTTCCAAAACTAATGATTTTGTCAGGCCTTTGCACTAATGCCCAGAGTGTAGATGTGAAATAACAATTTCCATCTTCTSTATGCTAACTTTCATAGTACAGAGTAGAACTTTTCTGTATGTGAAAATGCCTTTTTACAACATAACTTCAGATTGACTCATCTGTCTTCTAAATCATTTAAAAACCTTCAAAAGCAGCCTACCCAGAATAGCTTGTAAATGTCTTAATGTTTTGTCCTTCTTTTGAAGAGCTGGTGAGTGCCTGATCTATTGTTAATATTTTTATGGAAAGCACTGTGTTGGTGCTGCAGAGTATAACAATTTATACTTGCTAATTCTGCAACAACTTTTTTAAACAACTATGTTCTAGATTATATGAAAATAATGTTYTTTAAAAAAAGATAATTTAGAATTTAAGAGGTCCTGTCCAAAAACTTGGTTGTTTCAAGATGTGCTCTGTTTGACAGCGGATACTAAACACCAGCATTGTGTTTTCCTCCCACAGGTGACCCCAAAACCTGGCAGAACAAGTCTCTTCCCGGGGATCCAAACTATCTTGTTGGAGCAAACTGTGTCTCAGTCCTAATTGACCACTTCTAAATATTAAGCTAGTTGACTGAGTAAATAATGTGAAACTGAGATGGACCTTACATATAAACTGAACCACTCTATCAAGTATTAACTGTTCTATAAGTGATAATGGATCTTAGTGTTTAAGCATCTTGCTTTAACTAACAGTTAAAGTACACTCTTTGAACCATGGTCACAATACATGCCACCAACAGGGAGTGTACAGTGGGAACAAGGTAGGGTTCTTGCAGGTTCTGTGTGCTTTGGTTTGTTGGTTGTTTTCTGTTTTTTTTCCTTTTTTCCTTTTTTCTTTTTTTTTTAAGCACACTGCTAGTATTTCATTGTTAAAAAGATTGCAAGTACCAATGGGATTATATACAGAGGTATTGAATTAGTTCATACTTCACTGGTGAAAACACAGAATTTGGCCTGCCTTTTTACTACTGTGTTTTGTAATGCACAAGACTACGTTTTGGTCTCTAGTTTTTAAATGACTTTTGGTGTACATGTTCAATGAAATGGCAATCAGCTCTGGCTAGCACAGTTTAGATGTTTTCCTCTGCTGAGAGGCTGATGCAAACACATCTACTTGTATACGGAAGCATTGTCATGAATGAGGTTGGGTGGGGAAAAGCATGTGAGATGACTATGGTTCAGTTGCCTCTGTGGATTTGTAAATTAACCACATTATTACAGACCTATTAACCAGCAGGGATGCCTTACCCTCATGTTTTTAATAGTCTTAGCTCTCATAGATCTCTGTATTAAGTTTGTATGGCTTTTGTGCTTACCTAGATAATATATCATGAGAGATTGGGGAAAGGGGAGGGGGAAAAATTGTGAATTCGGTTTAGAGAACAAGTACTGTTTGTGTTGATCAACCAGAAGAGAAACAGAAGAAAATGATGGTATGTTTTCTGCTATGCATTTGAAAATTTATAGATGTTAGACTGCTTGTATATAATGCGTGCATACCACTTTTGTTCTTGGTTTGTAAATTAACTTTTATAAGCTTTACCTTTTTATATATATAAATATATATAAAAACAAACAAAGTTTCTTAAGGATATCTTTGTATTCTCATACCTTTTGAGCCTTGAACTTTGACATCTGCAGCAATAAAGCAGCATTTCTACATTAAATGAACAAGGACACTTTTTAAAATGCACAAACTTGTTACATTTTTAAGTGCTGCATTTAAATAATATAACTCGTAATTCTCTACTTTGATTAAATTCTTGAAAAGTATCCCTACTGTAATTTGTGATAAGGATGCTGTAATATGTGCCCTGAAATGTATTTTTTTACTAATAGACAATTTATTATGGCACATCGGCACTACTACTGTTTAGATAATACATCACTGCATTCTGTTAATGAGTTTAGCTATTCAGGTGTGGCTGATTTTTTTTTCTTTGCAGTTATTAAAATTACACATTTCTAAATATACAGAATAAAACTGTTTTTAAAATAATAAAGGAGATTCCAGTACCTTATTGTTTCTGAAATGCATTTATGTGATAACTTGTCAAATCAATTTTGATTTCCTGTGTATGTAGGTAGTGGCCTAGCTGGGTTCTGCCATGCGTTCTTCCAGAGCACCTTGTGGAGCTGAGCAGAACAGTCCCTGTCAGGATTCCTGAAATGAAGAACTCCAGTTTGGATCTAGACAGTGTCTGTSTTCAGGAATGTGCTGTGATCCCAGACCCATGATGCCCTCCATRTTCATGCAAACAGTGAAACAGCGACACATACARTTTACCATTATCCCTGTATCTCATGGAACAGATGCAGGGCTTTAAAACAGTTCTGGGGCATAAAGCAGCATTCAAAGCTTTTTATTATTATTTATTTATTTTATTGGTCTGCAATTGTGTAATTTTTGTTTTTTCTTGGAAACCAGTGGAGAGTGTAAGTGTGCAATGGATCCATTGGAAAAGGTCAGTGTAAGTAGGAATCTTGTCCCTTGAAGGACTATGTTGATGCTAGATGCCATATTATTCCCAGTCTGACAGATACTTCGGTAGTACTCTGTCATGWCCAGATACATATAGTGTAGCTATAAAATTTTAGAGTTACATTAGAATCACATTATCAGGAGTGTTTGGAATGCTCCCTGATGAGCCAGTAAGCTAATTTTATTTTGTAATGTAGTATTTAATCTGTTATAGAAAGGAGTGTTAAATATTGCCGAAAAGCAGTGCACGACCCTGGTCTATGCTTTTAGTGATGAGCTAATGAGAGTTTTGCCTCAGACATGACTTATCCTGGAAGATGCATTCACCAGTATTACCACCTGTGCTTCTGATGGTTTACCTGAACTCTAAGAGCAGATAGGGAACTTGAAAGAAAGTAACCTCTTCATCTCAGTGTAGCTTTTTTATTTGTTTTAGCTATATATTTGAATACATAGCAAGGAAAACTTCAAAATAGTATGCAAACCATCCTGTACAGGATTCTAATGCAGAAACTTGTGAATGTTATCTCCAGTTCAGAGCTTAGTAAGGAGTGTGTGAAACCCTGCAAAAGGGGTCGGTCAGAAGAATGCTGGAATTAAGCTCTGTGGATTATCTGCAACAATGACATCTGTGACTGCAACATCCAGGGTGTGACATACTCTTAAAGTATAACTTCTAGTAAATCAGATGTGTTTCTGTTCTTCTAAAGACTGCAGGGATGGTTCTTTTTACTGCTAAGCAGCTTTGACTATGATTATCTTTCTCTGTCTACTTATAGGTAAATGAGTAGGAGCGTTTATCCCAAGTGGCTAATTTAAACCACATATGTCCCGTCCTTGTTTTTAAAACTTAGTATTTTAAAGTTGACATATGGCTATTATCAATCTTTTTGCTTAAAATAACTAATTTTATTATTTTAGAACAGTGAGATTCTTTAAATCTTTGTCCTCATAAGAGGTGACCTTTACATATCTTTATATAGACAGACTCTGCAGGAGGTAAGTTTACATGCAATATACTTACATATTATTATGTACATTTTATTATCTAGCCTCAATTTCAGAGACTGCATCTCTTTCTCTCTGACTCAGCTGCAAACTGAATAACTTCAGCCCTGCAAATTGTACAAAGGAAATTGTAATACTGTCTCCAGTCATCTGCTTATTGCTGAGCAAATGTGTGGTCGTAGGTCCTGTTTATTTGTTCATTGCTCAAAACACAGGAGTTCTTTGGGATATAAAATTACTGTTCACCTATCTGGCTTAGAATCTTCATTCCTAAGGAGATAAGTGCTAATCGCAATTTAACCACACAAACAAGGAGAGATGTAAATGGATGTTCCTGCAAGCCAGGGCTAGGTGAAACAAAGCAGCAAGGTTTAGTGTCAGGATCAAGATCCTCACCTGTAACCGAGGCTGGGAGATATGGCAGAAACCAGGCAAGTGGAAAACAAAGATAGTAAACATCTCTGTCAAATACATTCCTAGAATTCAAATTGTTCCAAGCACAGCATCCTTAGAAGCCCCAGTAAGTGCTAGTGCTCTCTGGTTAGGGATTTTCTGGCATCTAGCTCGAACCACCGGAAATATCCAAGGTATAAAGTGTTACTTCTGCTCACAAATTCAAATGACTTGTGCATTATGATCCTGTGAGCAAGCATCTGAGAAGAAATACGCTTTACTTCAGTGGAAATTGTGAAACTGGCTGTTACAGATGCATTTGCACATGTGTGTACACACACACGCACATATACATATATACTTAATGCTCTTAAACTTTTTTATTAGGTTGAATATGGTGGCATCTACGTTCAGGTCTATTCCAAAGAGTGATTGTTTCAATGTTTAATTAAGCTATTGCTTGTTTTGATTTAGAACCCAAATTTCATGAAGGATGCTTTGGTTTGGTTGGTTGGAAGCAGTGGTGCCACATTATGTACCTTAATTAAGCTTGAAAGACTGGCTRATTATTTCAGATTGCTGTGAAGCAGAGCTTTAGTATGTGCAGCTGTCCAGCAGTGACTTGAATAGTAACAGGCCTTAATGGTAGTAAAAGATGCAGAACAGATCTTAAAAAAAACAATTCTAATTTGTTATTGCAAGAACAGTAAAAGAAACCAAAACCAAGAGAAACAGGAGGGTTGGCAGGTCATGGCAGTAGAAGGGGTCCTGCGAGCCCAGGAAAGACAGCAGAAAGATAAATAGTGCTTAGAATGAGAAGAGTGTGTTTTAGGATAACTTCGTCAGTTATTAGTTCATTAAAGGTGGTTCTGAAGTTGCTGTAATCTACATGTTTTTGTTGCCCTTGAGCAGCTCCTGTTTCTTCATGGGATTGACACAGCAAGAAATGTGACGTGACTGTTCAAGTTTAGGATGAAGCTTGTTTTGCAGCTGTGGCATTCTCTCAAGAACAAGAGAGCTTGTTCCTGTGTGGTCTGGTGGTCTGGTCTTCCCAGTCCTCCATCCCAATGTGAATGTTTCCCTGATAAATAAGGCTGGATTTTGATTTCTCACAAAGGACTGAAAATGGCCCTGTGGTCTAGTTTAGTTTATAAATGGCAATCTCTTAGCAAATGCTCTGGGATGGTAAAATATTTGTGGGCTGTGAATCTGTCCAATTTTTAAGCTATTCCTGTAAAGCAGGGAGAGCAGGATTTGTCATAAAATAAGCTGAGTTTATCACTAGCAGAGAGTTATTCCCAAGACTCCATAAATGCAGTTGTTTCTGATGCTGCAGTGCTCTAAGTTAATGAGAAAACAAAAACTCTTACTTCTTGTTTTGTTCCAACTGCAGGATGTAAAAGAGCAGTCCCCAGAGAAGCTGGGAGAGATGAGCATCTGTCTGAGCAGGGAAATTGAATTTGGCCTTGCAGCGTGAGGAGAGGTGACCGGCAAGCACTGAGCTAATGGCTTGAGCTAATGCATTTCCTCATTACATTTTATTTAAGCTAATAAGTGCTGCTGTGACATAGCCCTAGCTTTTGAAGTCTTTTCTGTTCCTCCTCTAGGACTGGGTGTTTACATGGATATTTGCCAGTAGCCTTACTGCTGTGGTCTGCAGGCAATAGCTTTTTAAAGCGTAGTGGTGAAAGTTAAGGATTTGTGAGGCCCATGAGCTTTGTACTGCCTTGTGTGTGTGGATTTCAAAGCACTTGAGAACCCTGAATGAACTGAGTACTGCACAGTCTTCAATTTTTAAGATGAAAAATGGAAAGCAGCTTGCTCTGACTTTCTGTTAATGCCACATAGAGACATGCATCATACACCCGTGCAAAAATACCCAAATAGTGTCGAGTCGAAATAATACAGAAGACGAAATGGACAGTTTTGTGTTGGTGCTGTGTTTGTGTGTGGAGAAAAAAAAGCTCTGTAACCACTAGGGGTGAGCCTAACCATAAAAAATCACACTGTTGTAGATGAGGAAAGAGCTCCTGAAAGGCAATCAATATGTTTGTATGAAGTTGCAAAGGATATTTTTAAAGCATTCATTCTCCAGAATTCTACACATCAGGATCGAAGTGGTATTTGAGAAATATAAAAATACATTTATTAAGGAAGAGTGTATCATGTGGCAGATCTCAAGTCTGTGGTTAGACCATTGCAGCCATTCCCAAAGTTGCGTTTTCCTGACCCGGGCCGTGACCTGTGCAGGTGACTGCACGTTGTGTTACAGCAGTGCTAGTGCTCTGTGCATGGAGGGGCTTGTGCTGGGCACTGGAGCACTGAGCTCCGAGCAACCGCTGCTTTGTTTGCTGAGCAAAAAGACAATGGAGAATTTCATATATATTATCTGTGACTTGTTTGGCAACCATGCTATTGGTTATAAATAAGAAGTATGCTTTTATAAAGCACACCTAAGAAGATACAGTATTTAAATCACAGAAAAAGTATAGCTTGGCTTAGAGTTGTACAGTCATGTTCAGCCTGGAGTCATTTGTTCAGCTAAAGCTCAGGTTTTCCAAGTTCGCTTTAGTTCTAAACTGCAGTTGCTCAGGGAGAAAGCATCATTTTATCATATGTTTTCAAAAAAGGGAGCTGCTGGTTTAATTTTTGAAGTCTTTTTGCCTCCTGTTACGGCAACAAAAGCATCTATGATTCATTTGAGCTAGAGTTGTACTTTCAGTTGTAGAGTTGTAGTTTCAGGAAAACCAGGCAACTGAACTGATAAGCATTCATTGCTGTCTGACATATTTAGTATGGACTTGCTTGAAGGCTCCTTTTATTGTTACAGATGTTTTTATTAGCTATGAAGAGAAAGTGGAATGGGGATTTAAAATTTCATTACAATAGAGTATTATTTGTGCTGCTTCACAAACTACTGAGCTTCAGCCCAATTCTTTGTTTGGAAAAATGAGTTTTACTCCTTGATGTAAAGGTAATAAACTGAAGGAGGAAATAACTGATGCTCTAACATAATTTGTGAAAAAAAAAAGAGCTTTTATAGACCTCTGTAGTCTACGACTAATTAATGTTTTATGTTCTCTTTGCATGAACTCTTACCTCTTCTGAAGAAATCTGGAAATGATGCCTTGTGGAAGAATCACTCTAGTACAGAGCAGTTTTCTAAAGAACCAGATATACTAACTGAACTGCTAGTCATTCACCATCTCAGAGGTAGAATATATTCAGAGCAATGTGTGTATATTGATGACATTTTTGTATAATCTAAATGCTGTAATCTGGATTAAATTCTGAAACAGTGGGTTGGTAGAGGGAGGAATTTCTGCCACAGGAGAGAGAAAAAAGCTTTGGAAAAACTAGGCTACAGGAATATACTCTGCAAACTAAATATTTTGTGCTGCTTTAGCAACTCCCCACTGGAGAGTGCTGGTCAGATGTGAGTATTTTGAGAGAATTAGTTTGAATGTAGTTTCAGCTATCTGGAACATCAATCAYATATACCTCTCTTCAGATTAGATTGGACAAATGTGTTTGATAATTGATTAAAAAGGTTGAAGATGGTATTGGAGACCCTCTCAGAATTTGGAACTTTAGGATTTAGTTTAATTATAAGCTGTCTTTAATGCCTTCTCTGCTTTGGAGGTAAGTAATTTCTGCATCAGCAATAGAAGTTAAATATCAAATAGCCTGTGAACAGCATTAGCTAATCATCAAGATACTGAAGATGTTAAGATCTCTCCTTAATTTTAGAAATCCTGGAATTAGTATTCTTTTTCTGAGTAAATAATGTTTTACTCCAAGAAGAACAAAGATTTTCTTATCTTTAACAACTAATTTTCTGCCAAAATGTACTAACCTAAGATGACTAGGTCAGATAATGTGTTGAAGCTGAGTGAGCAGTATCTTTTTTTTTTTTCCCCATTAAGTGAAAAATTGAAATGCAGGTTTTTTAACAGGAACAAACATACTTTCAGAAGCATTTAACGAGGCAGTGAAATTCAGGAAATTAAGGGACCCATCTGTTCATCATTTTATTCTTAGTTCATATTTTCTAAGTTATCTTTGCAAATGTGAAGTTCTAAAAATATTTTGAAAAGGGTGCTGCAATTCTGGTGCAGAGTTATATAAGGATAAATGTAATTATAGAAAATCATATTTGCTTACAGTATGTACAAAATAATAGAATTTTATTTCTCTACAAGTACAGGCATGATGTTGGCTGAATCATTTGGCCATGTTTGCCTCACTCAGAGCAGCTATAATGTGGCCAGTGAATAAGTGGGAAGAGATCCAAAAGCCATTTAATGAAATTCTCTSTCCACTCTCTTGGTCTTGATGAATTATCAATACAAGGGCCATCTTTCTGGTTAAATTTCTTACTTGCTGATAGGTATGTCTACTTTTTTGCTTCAAAYGTAGGTAGGTAGTTAAAGAAGTAGGATAAAACATCATTTCTACAATAAAGGGGATAGTTTTGTTGTGCCTTCTAAATCACAGAATCACAGGATGTTCAAGGTTGGAAGGGACCTCTAGAGATCATCTAGTCCAACCTTCCTGCTCAAGCRGGGACACCTAGAGCATGTGGCACAGGGTGGTGTCCAGATGRGTTTTGAAGGCCTCCAGAGAAGGAGGTCTTCAAATAAATAAAACTATAAGAAATGTTCTAACTTCACACCTTAGAAAGCAGRTTGCTGCAAGAGGTTGTGCCATTGAGCATCTTTGGATGTTTCACTGGTAGGTTGGGGACAATTAAATTGTGCCATGATTGTTTTTTAACTATCAAAATAACCAGACTTCCCTGCAGCTTCGTTTGTGTTCTGTCCTGTGTTGTCCACCGGGCTGTTTCCTCCTTTTTGGAGCCGTCTTTTCAGGTAGCTCTTTTTTAACCTTTCCTCTGGCTAATTTGAGATCTGCTTAGATTAATCATGCTCTTCACACCCAAAGCAGCACAAGCTCCATGGTATAGATCTCCCTGACGCCCTGCAGCTCTGAGCCRGCAGAGAGGTGTGAAGTGCCCTTTACCCATGGAAAGGTTTCCTGGAGACTGCCCCATGATGGGCTCCTAAATGGGTTTCTCATCTTTTAGGAAAGGGCTGTGTGCTAATTTCTTGAGCACTGTGAACATTCTCATTGTTGTCACATTATCAGCTTTTAGCGAAAGGTAAATTACCAGTTTTTCCTTCCTGCTCTTTTTATAGAAAAGAAATGTAGTGCCTCACATGACACTTGCTGAACTTGCCAATGCTCATGGTCGCTTTGAAAGCAGCAGTAATTTCCCATCTTCTCTCTTTCTCCTTCCTCTATGTCAATTGAAATACACTGTAGAAAAGCTGGTCAGTACATGAGAGAAAGGAGAAATGTAATGAAGAGGCATAGAGYAAAAACATGCTTTATGCATTCACAGTCTCTGCAGCTCAGCCGTTGTGCACCTAAATGCATTGTTAATGGTGGGAGTTAAGAGCAGAGGAAAAGCTTTGGGCTCATTTCCACTCTCAGTGGTAATGCAGTTACAGTGCACATCTACCATCTACATCTGGAAATACCATTTTTTTTCCTAATCWTTGTTGTTCATTTTCCTAGTGTGTAGGTGGTATTTTTCTCAGTGCTAACAGAATGCAGCTTTCCCATACTATACGTATGGGACTATGCTCATCAGGTCACAAAGTTGCATCAGTTAAGCAAATGGCTCTGTTGCCATTATGCCTATTCTAAGCTACTGTATCTTTCTGTGCTTTGGGTTCTTGTTTTTCTTTTTTTTGTTTGTTAGTGCTAGCTTGAAAATAGTATTTTGCCAAGAGTGAAAGCAAGCACACGTCAGCTAACTGTAGCTGCAAATCATTGCTAGGAGAGTGGCCCATTTGTGCTGTTACTGAACGAAGGGGCCTTTTTGCTGCCCACAGCTGTGCTTAGCCTGGCTGCCCAGCCTGTGTGCAGGGGATGCTCCTGTTGAGCTGCACCGAGCAGCTGCAGCGCGTTGTGGGTGTCACTGGTGCTTCCTGTATGAAAACAATCTCCTGTAACCCTGAAATTTTCATCCTACATTTCACTCAGCATTGATGCGGTAGAAGTTTTTATTTACACTGGCATTTGCCCCCCCAAAAAAAAAAAAAAAAGACATCCAGCATCTTCATCAGGGAAATTGCTAACTCAACAGATTTGCTATCCAGCGTTAGGGGCGTTAGAAGCTGCAATACCCGATGTGCTCTGGTGTTGGCCACTCTGCTGTGGAGTCTCTTATCTGCACCCGGGCAGCGCTGAAGCAGCGTCTGTGCCTGGCCTGGAAACTCCTGCGCTTGGTGCCTGCGAGCAGCAGGAGGCCTTGGATGGCGCCGGGCAAATTCAAGGTCAAGGCAAAGGCTGTGTTTTCTGTGGTAGTCTGATTTGTTGTTTCTTTTCACGCTCAAGTAGTTCCTCGCTGAAATTTCCTTAAAGGTTTCGTGTGTGACAATGCAGTTCCCATCACCCAGTGAATTTTGCTGTACCTCCTCCCTTCTCATTCTATTTTTAACCCAGGCTTTTGTTCTTATTAGAATCCTGAAACTCCTTTTCTCGCTGTTAAATATTTACAGCTTATACTTTATCTTTTAGAGAGAGATCAACAGGAAAAAAAATTAGGGAATTGAGACTTTAAGAGTTTTTTGTTGTAGCACTTTTAGAATTCAGCTCATGACATAAAGAAAAAGCAGTTTTAGCTTTCAGAAAAAGCTATTACAGTTCATACTTAATATTTATGAAGTGGCAGGGATACTTGATTCCCAATCTGCTTGCAGTGCAGAAGCAACAATGCCAGGCACTCAAATGATGCTAAAGCAGTCTTTTTACACATTGGTCTCTAGAGCAGAAACTTTCCCTAGTTTTTCGCAGTTAGCATGCAGCAGAATTGTGGAATATTGCTGCAAGTGATGGCTGATGTCAGATTTTATTGAMAGCTCTTTAAGAAATAATTTTTCTCCCCCAATATAGCAAATCAATTGCATTTTCATTTTAGTTATTACTCTGGCACTTATTAGAGAAGCTGTTTGCTGTATTAGAGCTAATAAATCCTGTCTATCTTTATATCTAGGCATGATAGACTCATTACTCTTCTTAAATGACAAGTCYTTCTTAATTTATAGTAAGTTACTCAGTGTGTTTGACTATTTCACTGTTGATCTTTCACTGAATTGGAGAAGGGCAGCAGCTAGTAATTTGAAATATAGGCATGCATGCTGTACTGGAGCCTTTGTGTGATTATTTTACACCATTTAGCATGATGTTCCGGGAGCCATACTCTCCAGTAAAAGACAGGAGAATCAGGCTTTGGATTTTTTTCTGAGGCCAACAGGATGAGTCACTCCTGGGATGAGTCCCGGGAATTTATCATCACAAATGGTTGCAAACATAGGAATCCAAAGGAAGAATTTCACCCAAATGCTGTGATGGTGCCAGGAATGTTGCTACCTTTACCTAGATGAGGGGAGCAAATATATTAAAGGAGTCTGGAATGAAAAGAGTGAAGACCAAATTATTGATATTTGATGTCAAAATAGTGCTTTACTGGCTAGAAACACCAGTAATCTGACTTTTTGCTTCGTTTCACTTTTTTTTCACTTTCTGTACTCCAGCCTCAGTTTCCTGATAGGAGTCTGAAATCTGCAGCTGACACCAGTTTCACCTCACTCCTACATTATAACTTAGGCAAAGGAGAGCAAAACAAAGCCAACTTTCTACATAGAATGTAGAAATAGAAACACGTGAAAGAGTAGTTGTATTGCCTGAAGTTAGTAGCTTTCTCAGTTAATTCTTCAACTTAAGCTTTTCTTTTTGAAAGAAAAAAAAAAAGTCTGACATTTGTGTTTGTGTTCAGTGAAATTTTGAGCAGTCTAGATGCAAAGACTTTTCAGACATGTCTAGAAATGAGTCGCGTTTGCATTCTGCAGTATCGGACAGACTGTATCATGTTGTGCCATTTAAATCTAATCTCTTACTAATATCTGAGTTGCTCTCAGTCCTTCAAATACTCCTGTGCATTTTGGGCATAGGTAGGTGACTGTAAGTAGCTGCCTGTTAATCCACTCAGATGCYTGAGCACTCATGCTAAGGGCCAACCCCACCACACAGCAGCGCTCGCCTCATCTCATCATGATGTCCTGCATCATGATGGAAACCAGCTCTTCACTGATGAGAATGGCATGAAGAGCAAAGAGCATTTCTGGTTCCTGTTATTTGCTGTCAGATAGCGTGCGGAGAAGGAAGAAAACAAAAACAAAAAAAAACCCTACAAATGCCTACGAACACCTCAATATCTTTTAATGTATGTCACTGACCAGACACTTCTGTTGTTCTAGCCCAATGTCAGAAAAGTTTTTGTTTCGGACAATGTTTTCAGTTCAGTCTTATGCAACTGGCACATACATGCTGAGCCCCAGGGGTTCATAAACATAACGAATCCTAATGAAACTTGCAGTTGTGGAGTCCTTTTCTTAAGTGCCACTTAAATTAGCATGTGCAGGAATGTATCAGTGATTCAGTTGCAAGAAGATCATCTACTTTAGCACAAGGTGTTTTAACACAGTGGTTTATAATTTTGCATGTTATTGAGAGACTAATAGCCAGCAGTCCCTGTGGAGCCCATTAACACTGCCAACCTGCCATTTTCATGCACTTCTATCTGAAGTCGCATGAAGGTCACTGAGGGAAAGAGACCCCAGTAAAGACAAGCAAATCTGTAGTATGATTCTGCAGTAGTCATTAATTTGATCTTGAAAGCTCTTGTTAAAATGAGTATCTCTTCTCTTTCCTTTTGAGAGAAAAAAAGATCAAAAGAGTAATTTCCATGCTGGAAACTTTCTCTCATGTGTGAAGGAGAGAGTTCATTAGAGGTTTTGAACTTGGGTTCAGTAGGACTTAAATGCCTGTGTAGTACTGGAATAAGATCGTGCTCTGATCTCTCCAAAGAGGATTTGTTAAAATAGCTTATGCATTTTGGTCAACAGCAGCTTCTGTATACATCTGAGTGCTCCCCAGGCTGCGTCATTTTTCTGTAAACATGCTGCTGCCTGCAGTGTTTTGTGGAGGGAAAAATAGAAGTGTTTCATATTTAGAAGAAATACTCTAAGTACAATAATAAGATCAGTTGCTGAAAGGAAAATGCAGTGTGTTTGGCTTAAAGATAACCCAGGGATGGGTCTGAGTTTGCTGAGTGGAATCAGTCACCCTTCCTTTCCCTAGCGTCGGGGTTTTTCCAAACCACAGGTGTTGGGGAGTACAAGGCCATTCCCGTGCTTGGGAGAAGGAAGGAGCTGCAGTGCTGCCCTGAGCTGGCCATACTGGAGGATGGAGCGTTTGCTGGAAGGAGCCAGCAGAGCCATGGGCAGGCACCGGGAAGGATGAGCCCAAACACCCTTTCCGGACTCCAGGGCAGCTGTGCATGGAGGGAGGGCCTGGCACATAGAGCAGAGGACTTGAAGGAAAGTCCCTTTCGAGTCTCCTCTCTTTATCTGCCCCAATCCTCCTTATTCAGGTCAGATGRAAGAAAGCCATGTCAGAAAGCCGTGTCTGACCTCGGCCATGAGGACACGGCAGCGTTAGTGCAGGAGAGTCTCCCGTTCCCGGCAGCAGTGACAGGGAACTGGGATGCCCACAGCTAATAGGCTTAATGGTGGCCAAGGGAAACCTGTGTTGAGGAACATTTGCAGCGTTGGAGGAAGAGGATAGAAGGGAGAAGGGCCTGGGGATGGAAAGGAGGTGCAGGTGGGGCTGCACAGCTCCCCATGCAGCAAGTCCTGCTCCCAAACCGGGGCTCGTCCTGAGCTGGGTGTGTTTGTGCTGCCACCAGTTATGTGCCTCCGGGCCCCTCTCCCATGCTGGTGTTCTGGGAAGGGGTCTGCGCTTGTTCACGTCTGCTGCGTTGTAGTCACTAGCAAAGACGAGATCCTTTCTAAGCACAGAATATCTCTGGAAAGATTGTAGTTTTTTTGAAAGCTATAGGAAGTTTAAATTGTTTCTTTTTCTTTTTTCCCTTCGGATGATCCAACCTGTGTAGTATAACCTGTAACCTGTAGCAGCAGTTCACTTGTCTCTGAATGGTGACAACATTATTGATAATGATGATACCAAACGAGRCCAGAAGTGCCGTGGGTGCTGTGATCCCACAGAGCGCGTGCTGTGAGGAGTGCGCTGCGCCTTAGGGACCGCGGGAGGGAGCGGTGGCTGCTGCCGCGCCAAGGCCTCGCTGCCGGGCTGCTGGTGTCGCGCTGCCGCTGAGCGACGTCGCTCCCGGAGGCCCGGCCTGCAGCCCCAGCTTTGTCCCCTCTTCACTGCTGGGACCCCAGGCTCGATCCTGCCCTGCTCCTGGGCAGAGGAGGTGGGACAGGGCCCCGGAGCCGTGAGGAGGAGCCAGCCGCTCTCCAGGCCTGGGTCTTCTCCTGGCAGAGGCTACGCTCGGGCTGGTGCCTCTCGGATTTAGTTTGTGTGGATGTGGAGCTTCAGCTGCAGTCCGTGCTGTTGGGTGCCCGCTGCCCTCTGCTGTTGCCTTCTCTCATGACAAGCAGCAGYTTTTCCAGAGGACAGGCCAGCCTTGATCCAGCCCTGGGCCTTGCGAGGTCTGTGGAGCCTGAGTCTGTGTATGAGCTTGGTTCCCTCAACTCCCGCTTCTCTTAGTACTAGAATCCCTTCCTCTTGTGGGAGTGGAATATTCTTACTTTTCTGTATCTGCAGATTTAGATTCAGGCAGCCACCCTGTGCTGCGCAGCTGCCTTGGCTCAGTCCCATGGGGAGCAGGGAATGGCTCAGGGCCTTCAAGAGAGGCAGGTTCCCCCATGTCCCCTTCTCCATGCAGGGATGGCTGTTGCAGATGTGCCCTGTATCCCTATTAGCTTCGTAATTCTTGCTATTTGTCACCAGCTGTCAGCTCCCGCCTCTCCCTTCCTGGCCTCTTAGAGTCTTTCCTTAAATAATTCAGAAAATCATCCGTCTGTCTGCTTGTCCTTTATTACATATTCAAAGCAAACAGGAGCAACAGGCTTTTACAGATCTCCCTTTGATTTCCCTGGGGATCCTTTCAAGCCTGAACAATACATGGACATTGTAGGTGAGCAGCTAGAGCACATAGCTACCTCAAACCTCTGTGTCAAAGYCTCTCCTACGGAGCAGTTATCGCCCTCCTCTGACTTCTCCAATGTTCTTGCTGGAAGAAGTATCCCATGCTGGATGTACTCGCTTACTCCTGGATTTCTACATTACTTAAAGGTAGGTCCGTTCTGGAATCATCCTTTCAGCAGGTTCTATAGGCCGTGTTGCTCTTCCATATCAGTTTTGAAGTACTGTTAGTATTGACTAGCTTAAGGCTAGTGATTCTGTGGCTGCCCACTGCAGTCACTAGCCCTCAGCCAGCCTGAATCCAGGTGGAATCAGAATAAAGCAGGTTGAAACGAGCAGGTCCGAGGCCGTCCTGCTCGTCAGGTTGCTCAGGGTCTTGCCTAGTTGGCCTAGGGGCTCCTCAAGAATGAAGATTCCACTTTTTTTGGTCTTGTTCTTCAAAGCAACCTGTTGCAATATTTGGCCACCCTTGTATTCAAACTGGGATGGGGTGGGAGGTGTAACTGGTATATATTCTCTGTTAAATAATGTGTGGTCTGATTTTTCACTTTGCCCTTTTCTATATACCCCATTAGTAAAATAAAATCCTCCTCTTTTCTTCAAACCTGTTATTTTCAGTTACAGAATCTGCTTTTGCACAGAGATCTTCCTGATGCTTGCTGTGCTGCCTAAGCTGTATTAATTAATATTAGTCTCTGTCACTTAAAATGCTTTGGAAAAACAGTCAGAGCAGGTGAGGGAGCGGAATCTGTCAGGTTACAGCCCCGGTGCRTAAAATACTTGCCACAATAGTATTTTCTGTTGTGAATTAAAGGATCAAGTCCTATTCTTGTCACATTATACGTTGCTATTTTTATTTAGAGAAAATAGAATCAAAAAAAGCCCAACCCCAGATGGCATAGTATGCTAAATCTTTTCATACTATAACAATGCTTCTATCCCTATCTCCTGCCTTACTATTAAAAGAGACCTAATTAAATAAAATGCTGTGTGATTTATTGAAATAACCAGTAATAGCTCAATGCGCTTGTAACTTCCTCTTGAAATTCCAAAAACACATTGTGCTAATGCAGCTAATGGAAAGCTCATCATTATGCCACCTGTCTGTTTGCAATCTGCAAGGCCTATTAAGCCTATTTATCATTCAGCTTGTAAAGAACAAAGAAGAATGAGATGAGAAGAATTTTCACACAGAAAAACACCAAATCCCCTATACTAAAGTTAGTAACGCACACGCTCCTAGTGATTATTCCTCCTTTTCTCTCAGAAGGGCATTATTTAATTTGGTATTTTTGCAGATCCATTAAGTTTGTAGATCTTTGCATGTCTTGAGAAGTAGCAGCATGGGATAGAAACATAAAATGACAGAGAAATTTTGCATTCTGGAAATACAATTTAAATTATGTGGTTCAAAGATTAAAAAAAAATACAGCAATTTGAGTTCATGGATTGCAATGTTTTGGTCTGTATTTTTATCTAAAAGATCGCTTTGAACTAGACTTGACTTTACTTTCCTTGAGACTCTGTTCCTATATTTATATGTGTTTATTATATATGTAGTATATAACAGGTATGTGGTGAGAGAATTGGCACACGGAGGGGGCCATGTCCTACAGCCTTCCATAACATTTGCAAAAATTGAAAGGGATCCTCATGGGAATTTAGCTGGCACTAATCAAAGGCACTGTGAGGTCAACAGATTAAATAAAAGTATGATTTCTTGGACTAAGTGTTGACCCGTGATGAATGTACAAAGGGCATGAGAAAGCTGAGCCCTGTCTACATACCCCAAAGCCTGTTTGACAAAATTAACTACCATAAACAATAGGGTTCTTACTTGGATTGATTTTCTTATGTTTGCAGTGTGCATTTCATTTCTGTTCTCTCTGAAGAGCTAGTGTAGTATTTTTCAGGAAATGAAGTGGGAAGGGCAATACATTTAATGAGCTAAAATCTAAAAAATGTGGAAATTTTCTTAAGTCATAATTCTTCAAGTTTTCCAATTCTAACTTTTAAAGAATAAATTTGAATGTTTTCCTGGGGTTTGATCCTAAAATGCATTTTTCGTGGATTTTACTAAAAAATATTCTGAATGATAGGTTCTATCAGAGTTCCCCCGCAGATACTCTTCCCCCTGCAGACTGCTGACTGAAGGGGATGCACTGGAGCTTGTCCAAGTTCAGAATTAATTAGAGGAGGCATATATATTTAAATAAGTTCTGGTAGTTCTAGTGTTGCAGCTAATTAAATAAAGCCAAATCTACACCAGAGTTCCCTCTTCCAAAATTGCACCTGTAGCTTGCAAGCAATTCCCTCAAAGGTCTTAGTCCGTGTGCTAATTTTATACATACCTGTCAACAATCAGCTGAAAAAGAAAACACAGATATTAACACGTTATATGTATATATCCACTTAGAAAAGAGAGCAGCTAGTAACATAATGAAGACAAACCAAGCAAATTACAGAATGCTGTAAAACAACATTAAAATGATGTATTGCTCCAATAGCTTTAGAAAGGGAATGGGGGACTATAACTCTCGTTTAGTTACATAAATCATGTCAGAAATATGTTATTTAATAATTGAGCTTGGGAGTGCGTTTGTTTCAGTTCTGTGTTATGTGAATAGCATATTATTACATCACCTTTTACCTCTCTATCAACAGTGAAAACAGGGCTGGTCAGTAGCAGTAAACATGTTCAGTGAATTATTTTCTTAACAACAGCCTAAAACCTTGGCATGACCTCAGCTCCCAGAGAGCACACAGGATGAATCCCATAGCAATGAAGGGTAGTGCTCTGATAAACACCTGGGAATATTCTGTGTTGCTGGAAGTGTTTGCAAGTCCCTAATAAAGACCTCTGTGATCGTCCCTAGCTGTTAATGCAGATCTCTAGTAAAGGGGAGGAGAGTGGGGGAAATTAGAGGTTGAGAAGCACTGGGAGCCTTCAAAACTCCAGTGAGTCACTCAGCGAATTCTCTTTGAGCTCATTCTGTGTTAGGTGCTTGTGAAAATTCTCATGTAAAATAATATTTATGCAGCTTTGATCATGATCTTGTTCATATGAGTGGCTACTACTGTAAGGTCATTTAGGATATTAGATGGAAGCGGGATAGCAAATTCTTCTGGTTGCTGAGAGACCACAACTGTTGCCCAACTTAAGTAACGTTTCACCCCCTTAATGGTGAGAGGATCTGTGACATTAACAACACGTATCTCTCAGAGCTGAAGCACCTGTTCCGTGTGAGGCTCTTCAGCCGTTTCCCGCGTTGCTGGAGGTGCCTGTGCGCCGCAGAGCTGTGCGTTACGCAGCACCRCGGCCCCTGCGGGTGTTAGGGATGGGGCCTGGTGCCTGTGCTGACCCRAAACAGCGGAGGGAAGAGCAAAAGCTCTTCTGGTTTTGAGGCAGCACACTCAGCTGCACGATTGCTGTTTGTGAGTGCTTATGCTTTGTCCGTTAGTTGAAAATAAAGGAAAAAAGATGTTTCTCTCCTAGGCAACTGTACTTGCTTTTAGCAGGATTYGCAGGGCTGTTTTGCTGCACGTATCTTATTTCAGAGACATAACAAACTGGTGACAAAAAGCATCATTTCACTTAGCATTAAACTGTGCCTGAGATGATGGTTATTCATGGCTTCCTAGAATGGTTGTTTTTTTCAATATGTGTAGCCTGCTCCCACAGATGAGCTGCCAAGGAACCCTGTCCTGTCTGCTTAAATATCGTTTTGTTGATGATCTCAATGGTGACTACCCCACATCACGTTGGCTCATGGAGGTTCATGTGAGCGWATTCAGTTCAGTTGATGCTGAGACYGTACCCCAACTCACACCCTCCCACGAGGAAGAAATCATCTTGATCATCACACCCATGGCTGAATTTCTGTAAATTATCAACCCCCTCTTTTTCACTGAAAACTTTTAATTAACCCAGAACTGCTTATGTTAATTGAGAAGGTTGCTGAAATTGCTAGGATGAATCACATATTAAAGAAATCTTTTATGTGAAAGATGTGCCTAACATCTCTATCTTAGGCAGTAATTTAGTTGAATTGGCTAGTCACAACCCTGTGACATTGTTGAGGCTAATGAGCTAGTCATTAACAATGCATATTTGCAACCAAATGGGTCAGAAGAATTGTTTCATGGCCCAGTTTATGCTCTGGCCCATAATATCTGTCATTACTTAAGTGGTGACTTTCCTAGAGYGATAATGGCTTCATGTCAACCACATCTCAAGGCCACTGAGTTTGTTTGTATGGTTTTACTGCATTTAACACTATGCTTGTATGAGGGCTGACTAGAATTGTAACCAACATTTCAAATATGTTCCCCTCAAAAAGAAAAAAGAGGCTAAAAAGATACAGTACTGAGAGGAGAAATTGTACAATGATGCATCCAAGGATATATTTCTTTTCATCTATAAAATGATATTCATATTTTATTTCATTTTCTGAGAAGGCATATAACTGTGTCTGAAAAGGAAGAAGTGATGTATATAACAGAGCAGTAAGGTTTTCCTGACCTTTTCTATCAAGATAAAATACTTTGGGGGAAAAAAAGATTTGTGGTATTCTAGGACACTGCTGTACATCTGATAATGCCCTAGTCATATCATAGGTATTACCTGTGGAAACAAGACAGAACTTGGTCCTTGATCGTAGATATATTTATCCCTGATAAAACTCAACAGTTTCCAAGTGCATCTTTTCTTTACTATGTCATTCCGTTCCAGGTTCTTCCGGGATAATAGCTCTGTCCATTCTATGTATCATTTTAGAAGCATCGTTAGGTACTTTCTTTTATTGTAGCTATAAATTGTTTGAGGTTATATTCTTACTTGGAGCAACACTGAAGCATCCAAGAGAACCTATTTAAATGGTTCCTCTTAGTAGATGTGCCGTTTCAGAATATTTCCTTGTGCCCCGTTTGTTATGTGCACGACAAACAGAAACTTGCACACTGACTTCTCTCTGGCTTTTGCTGTATTTGCTGCCTCAGTGTAAAAGATGTTTTCTCGCTGTAAGAAATATACCTGTAAAAAAAAAGCCAGAAGTCAGCCTAAAATATTAAYAAGTCTGCACCAGTGTGCAAAGCCTCAGCATATTTTGCACCTCTCATTTTGTCACAAAATGACACAAAGCACGTATGCAATTTATGGGAGAGTCAAGGGTCTAGCATTCAGACTGCGTAAGGAAATGAGAGCTGAAACAGCGGCGTAGAGGCGCTGCAGGGCACTGCRGCGAGTGGACGGGGAGCTCTGCGGCGTGCAGGGGTAACTGCTAAGCGGGGCTGGGCTGGGTCTTCATAAAGGCTGAAGGATGGCACRGTTTTCTGCATTTGCTCAAAGAGCAAACACTGTCAAGATACCGACATTTCAGTGAAAAATGGCTTTGTATTGCAGAGCTTTTTTTGCTCTTTCATGATTTCCTTCCTGCTCTCTTGCAGAGTGCTTTTGTCTAAGGTGTTTAGTCTTTTGTCTTAAGTGTGGCCTTTCTAGACTCCTGGTTGGCTATTTGATACAAGTATTTACTACAAAATACTTGGATGATTATCATCATCTTTGTACATAATAATCAATACTTAGCTCTTTCTAAAAGACTGCTATGCAGATGAGGTAACATGATTGATTTTTGTTGATGGTGGCTAGAGATACTCAAGGGGTGGCTTGAACTGTCTCCTTTCAATGGGATGATCATCTGCAGAGCTCTTCTCTCACTTCATAAAACACAACATTTAGGACCCTGTTTCTGTGGGTTCCAGTTTGCCTTAGCCTGCTATAGCAGGACAGGACACAGTTGATTACAAGAAGTTAGCGGGGATAATTTAAAAAATAGAGATAAATGGACTAGTTCACTTAGCCACATCCTTCCTTTCTAATTGCAAAACTGAAATGAAACTCTATGCTGTCCAACATGCCCGCTCATACATTTTGTTTGAGATCTTAAATACACATTAGCCTGATGGTCATGAGCGTTTTTGATTAAAAAGTTGAATAATAATGAAACAGAGCATCTTTCTGAGAAAGAGATGAACATTCTTAGTAGGGTTTTTTTGTATTTTCATTGATTCCTTTCCTAGAAAATTTTATTTGCATAATATGAAACTATCTAAAGCAGCTACGCTAGTTCAAAGAATGCACAGAATTATTCAGGCTTTAGACAAATTGATGCTGATGAGCTCATTTGTATATGGAATAAGAGAAATGCTGTGAAATATGTGAGAAAAGAGCATAATTAACAGAGTCTTAAAAAGCAAATATCCAAAATTGAGAAAAAGTATTTGGAATTGTCATAGATATGAAGAAAATACTTTTGTTTGTCTTTAATTTGTATAAAATCATACTGAAAATCATACGTATGTTAAACTTGCTAATGTCACTCTTGCTATTTATGAGGTGCCTGCTTTACAATGGCTGGCTATATTTCTCCTTTGTGTAAGAAACTGAAAGACAAATTGATTCCTCAACAAAATGGTCATTGATTCTGACTCAGGACAATTTAATGCATCTGTACCTATAAATCGGTAAAATACAAAATATAACCCCCTGATTCTTCATCATCTCTTTAACCGCTATTTTCTGCATCCTTTAGCAACCTTATAGATCATGTCCAGAATAGCAGTCCTGAGAAACAAGACATGCAGAAAATTTACTGTATTGAAGAAAGTAAGATGTAAGATGCAACTTTTCCCCAGAAAAATATGATGTTTTTGTTGGGAGTCCGTGAGGGCTGCTACAGTGAAAACAAGATCAATTGAGTTTGCAGAAACTTGAAGTTTCTGCAAATAAAGATGTAGACCTGGCTTCTTATGGGCATATGAGGAGGAAGCTTCTTTATCATCTTCCTATCCAATGAGCTAATCCCAAACTGGGGGATGCTCTGACCTACTGTGCTGCTATATTTCTGTACATTAGCTCTATTGCAGTGTGCTCTTAAGCTGTGTTATTCCATTCTGCACTCACTGTTTTTGGTGTCCAATGATAAAAAACGTCCACTTTTGCCTTTTTCTCACCTTGRTCTTTAGCAGGTTTTGCAGCTCCTGTTTTCTGTGTTTTGCAGCACGAAGGGTCTCGGCCCCTGTGCRGGGGGAACCTGGTGCTCTGGCATGAGCTGCCCCAGAGCAGTTACTGCCCCAGAAACACTGTGCTCAGGCAGGACTCTGATCCATGATTTTAAAGTCTGATTAAAGTTCTTAAACGACATCTTCCAAAGATAAGAACTTTACTTTTAGTGAACAACAATGTAAAGTCCTTTTCTAAGCTTGGTTTCTCTGAGGTGGTGATCTGTGTGGAGTTTCCCTGCGGGATTCCCTGCTGAAATATTTGGTAACACAGAATGTTCTCCTGCCCCCGGAGAAGAGGAGAAGAGGCCTCTCCGGCCATGGTTTCCTTTCAGTTAAGTCCGTGCAACTGTGAAGACGTGTGACATTGCACCAGCGTCCGTGAGAGGTAAATCTGGCTCTTTACATCCCTCTTGGTGCCAGCAGGAGAAATGCTGATTGCTGCAGGGTGAAACAGAGGGCACTGAACAATCTGGCAAACTGTAAAAAGGCCCTTTGGGAGGAGGCACTTTAACTAGAGGGAGATTAAAAACAGTATTAAGAACTGCACTAAAACGCTGTGTGAAGAGTAATCCGAGCTCTATGCRAGATGATCTTGGGAATTTTGCAGGTTTTGGAGAAGGAAGCACAGTGCCTCATTGGAGTTTCTCACTAACTTCTTTGTATGGAGGGCAGGAAGACAGTCCGCTTAATTATTTGGGCCATTTAGGATAATCCAGCTTTTTTCAAAAGCTTGTGGTAGTAGCTAATACTTCATTAGAGTAATTACCTTTTTCATACACCTCTCTATTTAAAGTTTTGTTATTGTTCTTCTTATAAACCCCACAGGGAGGTTTTCTCTCTGCCAAACCGCTGTGCTTGGCTTCTGTTCTGTCCCCGTAGGTCTTGCCAGATTTTCTTGTGCTCTTCTCTGACGAGCACTGCAATGTAAGGAAAATGTGCAGGTTGTTTCAGTACACTGTAAATTATGCACTGATATTTCCCATCAATACTGTTTGATATCGCTAATATTTGATATTCGTATCAAATATTTTGGGTTTTATATTGTTGCTGTTGATACCAGCCTTGGAAAATACTAAAATAACCTTGGAGTTATATGTTACCTCTTATTCCACTTCTAGAATAATCAGCACAATAATCAAAATGTCTTTATTGTTTCCATTTAATAATGTCTTTCAGTGTCTTCTGTGGTAAATAAGTATTATTTGTTTTCCTGTAATACTGTTTCTCAAAAAACAGTCGATTTAGTGATAGGAATCTTGCATATCTTGGGGAAACATGGAATTTATTCAGATAGGATAGTTTTCTGTGAGTGATTCATTTCAGAAGAAATAACTTGTGTTCCGACATGTTTGTTTTAAACAAACAAGATTCTGTTGTACTTTGGGGAACACACTTTTCTTTCCAGACAATATGTTAAAGTCAGAAGAGTTCCCTTGCAGTGCTTGCATAGAGATAAATAGTAATAAAATCTGATTGGAAATAAAGTAGTACAAATGTTGTTCTGAGTAAAGAAATAGAGGGAAAAGGGCAAATTTTTAGTAGCAAAAGAGGAAGTCTGACAAAATGCTCATTTGCTCCCTTGTCATCCACGTAAGGAGGCTCAGCTGTGCCTTGTGCAAGGCGAAACCCGAGGTGTCTGGCTGACTCCCTTTGGAGCTCCAGGCCTTGATCCCTTTCAATTTAGGGCACWAGAAACTCCCCAGGAGGGCTGGCCCTTAAGCCCTCTTTATAATTTATGGAGCCCTTCTCTTCCCTCGACCCTGTTTCTGGAGGAGTGGCAGGCAGCGGAGGCTGCTGCTGGACTCGCAGGGCCCCACGTGCTGGCGGCTCCCGTGGCACCGGCCGCCGCGTTGGTGCTCTCCTTTCAGTGAGGTAACGTCGCGGGGCTCCACGGGCTCTTCTAAAAAGAGCCAATATCTCCCCCTCAGTGATTCGTTCTGTCCCCTCTGTGACTATTAATTAAAAAAATAATAATTWAAAAAGCTAGACTGCATCCTTTAGTACAGCCACAGTCAAACACATCAAGTCTTTCATGCACCAGAATGAACAAGAGATTTTTTGACTCACGGATTAGGCCAAGACTAGTCTGATCTCTACCAGTGATCTAATTTGGATGTGTTGTAGGGTAAYTTGGGAGAGTAGGGGGAGTGAAGTGTAATAGATCACATGGAGAAAAGGTAGCAACAGAACATAAATTCCCTCAATTCTTTAATATTTCCTTTGTCATGTTGGAGTCAAATGCCCTCGTTTCTCTCAGGTAGAAAAAGCAGAGTTGGCAAATTAGGAAACATGTATGTATTTTGAAACCTAAAGAATATTTAAGGGCTGTTTGTTTTAATACTGATCCATTCACCCTGGGCTGTAAATGTTTTCAGTGCCAAAGCTAAAGAGATAGAAAGAAGTAGGGGCAGCATCTCCTGGACAGCGATCAAAGTTTTCCATATAAGTCTACTGTGTTTAGCAAACAAATTCATGAGTTTCATCGCTGTAAACCGATCAGTAAAATACTAGGCTTTACCTCCCTATGCTCTTAAAGCTTTTCAGCACGTAGATTAACTACCTGTCTTTTCTTGTCAAAAAAGTGCTTTTCTTTGTCCTAGGAAGTGACTATTTAAAAAAATCCATGGCACCATTCAGTGGATCTCTGCTAACACATCCCTCATTTGCCAGGCTTACCTCTACCAGTGCTGTAATGTGCCAGAGTGACAAGTTGTTTCGCTCTTAAAAGAAAAAAACAGAATGAGTCTGTCCTGACTGCAGCCTCAAGAGATGATACAGGAAATTTTTGTGCCAATCTGARGTATTACTTAAGGTCTGTGTATTGCAGTCTGACTACCACTAAGGTCAGTGAGTGATTTGCTGTGTAGCTGCCAGCTGGAGAAGTTCAAAGTGCCCGAGGGCTGCTCTGACTTAGGCTGCAAGTTCTCCACAAATGTGACAAAACCAGGCAGCTTCATCTCTCAATTGTGCCTCCTTAGTACAATTAAGGTCTTGTGTATGTCAGTGTACAGTTTAACCCTTCCACATCTGGCAAAAGAGCTAGAGTGAATTTTTATCATCCTGCATTGCCAGTCACTATATAAAATACTAACCTAGAGCTTACAATACTTTTGAGGGCATTAGAGATACGTAGAGACTGACAATTTTGCCCTCTGGTTTTCAGAGGCATTTGGTGAATAAGAATGCTGAGAAAATGATCCAAAGCCATGTATCTTCTCAGTACAGATTGTGTGATGTAGCTTCATGCTTCTGATGGAAAGAACAAAACAGCATTTCAGGTACTTTTGCTTAAATGAACTAACATGGTCCTAAAGCCCCTAAGTTTTATAGTATCAATTAAAAGTCTTTTTTAGGAACAATTTTAGAAAAATTAGAAAAGGACTGAGGAAAACTCAGCCTTTGGAGATACCTAAATATAAATAAATATACGCACCCTACTAAGAAAAGGTGGAAAGCCTTCCTGAAATTAGCAAATTTTTTGTATCTAGAAAATTTATTTTTTTTCTGACAAAAACTGTTCCATGAGCTAACTGTACCAAGACTTTATCTGCATTTACAGTATAAAAACTAGTATATTGAATGCATGTATTTTTACAGATTTTTCAGGAATCTATCATGACATTTAGGTGCATGTATGTAAATATATTTTCTTTTGTAAGCTGGAAGGAAACAGAAACAGATGAAATGGCCTAAGATGTGATCAGATTTTTGTATCACTATTTTTAAATTGCAAGTGCTTCCAATTACAGAAAATGCTTAATGTCAGATCCTCAGCTGTGTTTGAAAGACTTAATGATTTAAAACAGCTGAGGAGCTGCTCAAAACACAATGTTTAATTGCAAGGAAATGTATGGACATGAATTCTGGAATTTTATAAGCAGAGTAAGATTTCCYTTTCAGAGAAGGCTTTGATTTCCATCCTGGAAGTATTTTCAGGGCTGCTGCAGAGTATGCTGAAATAATCAGATATGTATTTTCATAAACTATTTCCTCGGTGCTTTAAAATCCGGAAATTGGTACCTCTTTTTTCTCTTTATCCCCTGTACTTTTTTTTGGTAGGCTAAACCTATATCTGTGATTTCAGCGTTATCACRCTGTTTGTCAAAAACCGTATTTGTAGCGAAGTTATGGGTATTGTGGTATGACTTTCATTTTTATAGTGTTATCTAACTAGTGCTATGTTGCTTACTTGTCACTTCTTTTGCACCTAATTATTCTGAAAATTACTCTATATTAATATTTACTGTTTAGTCTCTTTGGCACCARAAGAACTCTCAGCTCCTTGCTGCTTACTGCTTGTAAACTGCAAACTTCCTTAATGCAGTCATTTATCTGCAGCTGTTCTGGGTAGGCCTGTGCTTGCTGAACCACATGCACATTACACTTTAATCTGTATGAGTTATGGTTCTAAAATCARTCATAGTTAGGTGCTCCTTACATTTTCAGATATTAGTATGTGAAACACAGCCACGCTCTGTTTATTGATGGTATTATCCTACTTATTTATTAAAGTTTGAAAGCACCTCCTATCTTTACTTACTTGACTTCAAGTTGTATTAAACTTTAATCACACAGTCTGAAAATGTTCAGAATAGAAACTGCAGTCCAGGGCATGTAAATAGAAATGTACCAGTGTTGCCTTCACCTTGGACAAGAATTTAGGACTGAGACTAAAGCATGAGGCTTTCTCAGGGGAGCCTTTCACTGGCCCCCAGTGCCATTTCAGTGGCACTTGCAAACGTTGGCCATTGTTGGAAGGGGCTTCTTCTGTGTCTGTTTTTTCCTTGGAACTCAACTGCAGCTGGCTAAATTTATAGAAGGGAAATGACAAGTATAGTAAAATTGAAATACAAATTATCCTTTCGTGTAGGAAGAAAAGATACTTTAATGATTCTTAATTTCAGCTAACCTTATTAGTTAGGCTGGAAAAACATTTTATGCTGACGAGTTTTTCTGATTAATTCAATATTTAAACTAGGAAAAAAAGAATGATTACATTCAGAGTGGGCTCTAAGTTTGTCTAAGCAAATCACTTGGCCCTTAACCTGTCTAGATCATCTGCTCCATCCCTCCAAGTAAAATTGGAATGCCCCAGGCATCAAACACAAATTTCTGGTTGTCCAAGAAAGATCCTCTATCCTGTATTTAAAACACTGCTCATCTACAGATGACAAGATCAAGGACAGTCTGGCTTTCCTAAACTAGATGATACAAGGTATAGCTATCCAGAAAGAAGAGGGTTTGTCTTGTATTCGTATTTGTGAACTGGGCTTATTGGTTGATTGGGAAATGAAGAAGCAGAATGATTGTTGCTGTATTTTTAGCCTGCTTCTATTAACAAATATTTCTCATGAAAACAATAAAATTGGTACTTTCTCAACAGAAAACCCTGCATAACAGGGAAAAATATTTGAAGAAATGACTTGGGAAGTTTTCCCTAATATTTTAGGGAAGTTAAGACAATTACTTAATATGGATTATAAATCTGTTATATCGTCCTTTTATCTTTTCAGTAATGTGCAAACTGAGGAAAATGGGTAAATCCCCACAGGCAGATTAATTGCTGATTCTAAGTCCTCTACCAGAAAATCCACGATCTCATCAAGATAGTTTAGATGGACTATTGATTTCTCTCTCTAAACACTTCAAATCATTCACCTGTAAATCAGAAAGATGACTTTCTTAGACATTTTATTTCTTGAACCAAAATGAGAATTCCTCTCATGTTTAAGAAGTTAATTATGTTTTTCTTAGCAAACTAAAAGTCCTTGTCTTCTATTAAATCAGACATCTAGCATTAATTTATCTTTCAATAAAGGAAACTAAAAGGTACTGCAGATGCTTAAGGTGATTTTTCAGCTAAGATACTGAAATTCAGATGTGCTTTTTAATAAAACGATGTGCTGAAATGTTRATATAGTGTACTATTAAAGTAGATAATGTTAAGTTTTATTTTGGACTTTTTACTATAGAACTTAAGCAGCTAAAAGTCCAGATTTTACTCAGGACTTTTACATTTACATTTACATCGTTTACAGACCCAGAGTTTACTACAGTATTTTTACTATAGAACTTAAGCAGCTAAAATACTATAGTAAACTCTGGGTCTGTAAATTCCAGTTGCTTTAGAAAAGACAGTAGGAAATATCTAATTCTGAATTAAGACAGTATTTTCTATCCTTGTTAACGTGAGATTAGTAAGGACTGTGGTTACTGCAGTCACTTGTGTGTGTACACAAATTTTGCACAGTTTAAAGTTGTATAGGAAAAAAAGTGAAATGCTTTCAAGTATCAAACCAGAAAAGTCTGCCCAAAACTTTGATCTTGAAAATATTATTTTTTCCATTTCATTTCTCAGATCAGTTTCTCCAACACCAATACTTTTGTTAAGCCAAGCAGAAATTCAATTTTTTTGCAACAGAAAAAAAAAAATCCCAACCCTTTAATGTGTTTGAACAGAAAATACCAGATATTTCTTCATTTTGTGTTGTGTGGATTTTTGTTGATGGTGCTGGTGGATATTTTTTTTCCTTTTTTTTTTTTCCCCCTTTTGGGTTCAGAGTGAGTGGATTTTCTGCCAGCTTGAGAATCTTGTCTTGGTTCAGAGATTTGAATTTGAGCTTCCCTTATGTAAAACCACAGGACAGATTATTTTTCAGATCCCAGACACGTACCCAATTTCAACTTTCAAGCAGCCATAAAATGCAGGGCAATTATCTTGATTTCAGCGGTGTCTTCAGCACTCCAGGACATCCATCAGGGCAGCCAATCACATGGAGGAAGTAATTCAAAGGTAGGTATTTCTGAAGAAGGGACCCAGACTATTTTCAGATTAAAGCATGGAAATTGAGGCTTCTTTCATCTCTACCTGAAAAGCTTTCCTGTTTAAAAACCCTTTGGCTTATATATGGAAGTAAATCCTATGCTTTTATATACATTTCAATGGTATTGTTAAAGGACRACGTTTTTGTAAAAACCAAATAACCCGTGATTATCTTCTATGTAAAAACATGCGAAAGCAGAAAAACAACAAGGGGTATAAAGTAACTGCAGTTATTTAACTTTATTCTTCCTCTTTTGAATCTGTTCTTTGATGGCAGAAGCAGGCTAATATGCAGGTACAGTGTGGTGTGAAGAATAGCCAAAAGGTTCAGGAATCCATGTATAATTCAAGTCYTCTGTGCACGGTTCTCCCACCACCAAGGGCAACATTCTGCAACCTGTGAGCAGAGAGGTGACTGTCACCTTTGTGTTAATGTTGAGGGAAGATGCTGTCTAGCCACTGGTTCATTATCAAGGCTACTGAATGCTAAGTAGGTGCTGTTGATTTTAATGTATCCTTTTAAAAGGCAGTGATAAATGTGCACTTCTACAAGTGTTTCAAGCACAAAATTAGGATTTGGTCAGATTTTGGGTCTGGCCTTTGTGATCCTGTTCGTATGTTTTRACATTGAATTGACATTTTCCATTATTGATTTGCAAGATAAACTTAACTTTTTTTTTATGTTAAAAAAAATCCCTTTTATTCTAATGAAAAATGATTTTTAGTAGCTCATTATTTAGCTACTGGTCTATCAGAGGCAGCCAGGTGTCCTATTTTCAGACTTACTATTTAGTAGTAGTTCTCCAGTTCAGGGAGCAAAATAACAATAGAGAGAGGAGTGCAATCTTAAGGGTTATGTTGTCTACAGGCCTAGCACACTGTGATCAGTTCCTGTATTGGTGGGCACTCGCATGGATTACCTCTTGTCTTTCTTACCTAACAAAGCAGGATATTTTCTGTAGAATTCTGMTGATAGTTAAACACTGCATATAGATAAAGCAACCTTTATTATTAGCTGTCTTGCTCTCCTTACTCTCCCTGCCTAGGACAACTTTTGGGAAAATTARCTGTGTGGAAATGCAATCCTTGCTTTCAGTTTGCTGAAACCAGCAACCAGCTGAAACCATCAACCAGCTTCTCTTGCCTTTGAAATTGAATATTATTTGCCTGAAGGTTTGTGGGAAGATGTTGCTGCTCAGTTCTACCAATGATAGAAAGTTTTTATTTAGTTATTTATGTCTATAAATCTGATTTCACTGCCTGTTTAACAATGGGATATGATCTTATAATGTTGTAGCAAGTAATCTGAGATGAAATAAACTGGAGTACATTACAAGTTATTTTCAAAACAGGCCAAAGTATAGCTATAGAAAAAGTGATATTTAAGATATTTCTCAAGAAATAATGGTATACGTGATTGGAATTTATTCTAGCTGTTGATGTCTTGATACTGAATTGCCTCTGAAGGATGAACTGGGCAAACACAGATAGAATTACTGCTGCTGTCATTCTAAGGACCCAGCTCCTGAATGGYCGAGAAATTACTTGTTAAGTAGAATTTAATAAATAAATAAATAAATAAAGATGTATGTATACATCTTTAAGCTGTATGCTATGTAGTTCAGTTCAGATCCCTAGTGTTTTTTTGGGTCCTTAAAGCTCTATGAAGAGCTACTTAACATAATTAAATTATGTAAAGTATGCAAATTTCGGAGACATGCTATGTACAAGTGACAGTAGCAGAGCCCTCAGGCAGATTTTCAATATCTAAACCCTGTAGGGCACCTTTTAACAGTTTCCTTATTATCTATGTTAATTGGTAAGCAAAGCTAATTACAACTATGAATTTACTTTTTTAAATTGGTTTCCCATTTCTGTCACTCTTGAAAATGTCATGTACTTAATGGATTTCAAATAACATGATTGGGCAGATAGAGGCATGGAATTCACTAAAGCTGGAAGTGCTGTAGAATAAATAGAAACCTCAAGCCACCAATAAAGCTATTACTATAAAGCATGAAGTTGCTTTCTGAACTGTTTGGGAGCCAGTACCAGACTGACAGTAATGAGACAATTACCATAGAAGTGGCATCATTAACATGCTATCTCCTGAATKTTGTTGATTTTCAACAGACTCATCATAAGGTCTGATAGATAGTGCCCTTCTAGCTGCCTTTGGGAAATGATCACTTTTTGTTAAATTAACTATTACTACATTACTGTGTTTAAATGTAAACATGGCTATTATAAAGCTTTTGTTACTTTGGTTGTGGAAGAAATTTCAGTATTGCATCCCGCTTTTAGTTGGAATCAAATATAGGCATTAAAAATATCAATGAGAGTATTCAAAAAAACCTCTTGAACAAAATATCTTCATTAAAAGATAAGGCAAATGAAACTCCCTAAATTGCTTTCAAATCATTGTGAATTAAAGGGGAATTCCAGCAAAGCAATCCAGAAATTAAGAGCCTTCTGAGAAATCAAAGAAACATTTCAAGAGCTAATTCAGATCTTAAGCAATATCTCCACTTGAATACTCAGGAAAATTAAAGGGAACGTGATGAGACGACAGCACCAACCCCAGTGAATCCTTRCCAGAAGAATTACCAAAATACTTGTTTTCTGTTAGCATTAGTTTGTCATATTGGGAGCAAAATGCAGAGCTTCCCCACACATGAAATTCATAAACAGCTGAGGACTCTCAATGCCAGGTCTTTGCAGCCTGCACAGATGTGGATTCTTTTATATTTGCCAGCCAGAAAGTCCTTGGAAATAAAAGCAAATTGCTTTGTACTTATTGCATGCAGTAGTATCAGGACAGGGAGTTAGTGAATTGTAAATTCACATCCCAGGGTAATGTGTCCTAATTTTCCCAAGCYCTAAGGCCACTTTACCCCTGAATGAGAGCACCAACACCAGGTTTAAATGCATTTATTCTTTAGCAGGTTTCTAATTGTCCTGCTGTTGAATAGCTTTAAGCCTTTCTAGATGGTCTAGGGAATAAGTGGCTCAATCAAGTCAATTGCACAACTTCTGGGATTTCAGGTGAGAGGTTTTTTCGCTAGGCCTTTCATGGTGATGGTTGGCAAAATATTATAATACAAACTCTACTTTGAAAGGTGTATTTTGAAGTAATATTTCCAATTTTGGGTAGCAATCAGCTATACTTCATGAAACTAGTGAGAGAGAGTTCTCAGTGTGAACGGGGTGGAACCAAAATTCAATATGATCTGGTAACATTCACCCTACGCTTGCTCTTTTGTCTTCTAGCCCTTCTACTTGTTTTATTATTTTTTTTCTTTTTCAGATGGGAAGTAGCRTGGACAGAATAGCTTACCCTGAATAAGGTAGCAAGCACGATAGGGAACGTCCCTTGGGACTGAAAATTGGGCAAAAGGGTTTTGTTAATAACCAGGTAACCAGTTACCATTACTCTTTTTCTGGTCAGGATCACTAGGATTCTGTGAACTCTTCTTTTGATCACTTAGAAACATTTGCAGGGAATCAGCAGCCTGTTCAGTGCTGGAGTTTGGCCAGGTGTTTTACCAATTCAAACATTGCTTGCAGGTGTGCCAGAGCCCTAGGGGCTGACAGCACCCRTATCATCTGTGATCATCTGCTTTCTGACCTGCTATGTGGTGCAGAGAGAGATTTAAGTAAAAAGGAAGTGGAGGGTTTTTTGTTTTGCTTTAAAAATGAGGGGATATAATCTTTAGAAACTTTTCCATCAAGACACTCTTTGACTTCCTCCCCAAGCTGCTATGTTACACAAAGAGGAGCTGAAAAAGGAGAGAGGACTTGGGAAAAATATTTAAGCCTGGTTTGTGTGTTGGGGATTTTTGCTATGAGCATAACAATATTATAGTAGGTGCATTACTAGTAGGTAATTATTCCTAAGCACTACACTCTGTACAAAAGTGATTTTACTATAAGTKAATTATGTGCTGTGACGGCGCCCACTCTCCTGTGGTTGTACTACCTAAGCTATGCTGGTATCTAGCGAGATGATGCTCCTCTTTTCAACAGAGGCAGGTCTAGGCTTTTGCAGGCACCTGGTAAACATCATCCCCACATGTTACATGTTATTTCCTGGGTAAGAAAGGTGCTGCTGAGCGTGTTCTGGGCACAGAATGGACTGCAGGCTACTGGCTGTGGCTGCCCGGGGCAGCAGCGCAGGGAAGTTTCCCTGGGCACTGCTGGTCTCAGTGCCGTTTCTGGCCCGGAGGCTGCTGTCGCGCGGGGCTCGGCCGCGCTGCCCTGGTCGCGCGCAGGCCGCAGGAGCAGCGGTGCCTGCGCCCGGGCGCGCGGCTCCCGCCCCGCAGCAATGCTCAGCGGGCAGCTCCTCGCGCGCCCTCGCTCCGCACA
>NW_020454239.1:560798-716463 GCF_003342845.1 Nothoprocta perdicaria
TCGTCAGCCTTATCTTTGTTGTGTTCTCCTCACATAAGGAGCATCAGCTTTAACTTTTTACTTTTTTTTTTTTTTTTTAAAGTAGTCTCCATTCATGCTGATTGTTGCCATGTGTGTACGATATGCACGTGGTTTTGTTAGTGTAATACTGGTCTATGGAAGTTTCTGTCATACGCGGCAAAATGGAACCAACAAGTCAGGGAGAAGCAGAGGACACTAAGACTCCCTTGAGTCTATTCAGGCCTTCATCACCAAATTATTGGTGAAGGTCCGCTCCATTTCATCCTGTAGATTATCTAGTTTCAAGATCTTCTAATGGACTAGAGTTTTTATCTTTAAAAGTGCATCTTAAAAGCTAAAGCTGTTAGATAAATGACTTGTGTTATTCTGTTCCAAGCAACTGATAGAAACAGTATATTTTCAAAAATAACTGTTTAATACAGTCATGTGTAACACATTTTTTGAGTCTTTTGGTTCAGAAGAATAATTTAGATTAACTGTTTAAATGCCTTTTTTGGGGATTTCTGCAGGATCATCTGATGTCTTGAGAAGAAGTATAGCTTTACACTAGGAGCCTTGATATTTTAATTTTGTATTCTTTTGAGTTTGAGCCTTTGCAAACTGAAATGCAATTATTCTTATGACAAGGTGTGAATTTTAAATGAAGTGCCTGACTGCTTATTAATGCACTATTAAGACAAGACAGTGGAGGCAGATTTGGTTTCTTATCTTGCAAGGCCAAGGCACACAGATGATTGTGTGTTAAAGCAAGTGTAACTCTTCCAATATCACTTTTTTTTTTCTCCTGTTCCTGTAGTTTTTGTAAAAAGAGACTTTATGGGAGACTTCTGGGATTGCCAATATGCTGTTGTTTTGCTGCTGTACTGTTTCTTCCTTTCTTTTTTTTTTTTTTTCTCTCTCTGATTTAGGATGCCTTCTCCTCTTGTCTGTATCCCATGGAATAGTGTGTTTTCCATTTTGATTTCATGATTGTTATTTGCTCAGCATAAAATAATGAGGCTTTGATTCATACGCTTTGAATGAATTAGTAGAAGACACAAGACATAAGGGAAGCTGTTGCAAGCCTATTAACTAGAAAGCTTTATTGCCTTATATTATCAGAACGAGATGGATATACTTTGTTTCCTAAATTAATGTTGCATTTCTATTAAATAGTTCCCTTGTATAGAATAAGATACCTAGCAGTGAATGAGAACAAGCAGACTTTCCTCTTAGTCACCTTATCTCTCAGTGTTAAGAAACAAGATAATGATAGAGCAGTTTTGCAGTACTGTGAACTCTAAAGAACTTTCTGAGGTTAGATTAGTCATGTGCACAGCCCTGCTTAAAAGCCTTCCAAAGTATTTAAAATGATTTCAGCAGAAATTAGGTATATCGTGAGAACTGAAAATCTTTTTGTGTGTGAGTGGAACTGATTTCAGCTTGTCTCTGGAAAGCACAATTAGAAAAATAACCAAGTGAAAGTGAGGTAAGTGAGGCAGGAGAATAAAAAAGGAATAACCCGTGTACCATTTAACTTTTTGTTGTACTAAATCAGACAAAAATATTAACTCCTTTCTCAATTATTTACTTTAACTCCAATAGCAAAATAAAATAATTTGTTGGTTGATGGTCAAGTACCAAGTTAAAATCTTTTCTTGGATGATACATTATAGTTTTTAGTTTTTATTCATTAGAAATAAATTGAATGTCCCAGCATTGATGCATTAGTAGCTTTGAGCAATGTTTTTTTTTCCCTCCCCCAATGCCCTGTCAGTGTAAATGAAGTGTAAAAATTGCCTAGTATCTTTTAAATGCTTCTGAACATCATGTCCCAATATTTGCGGAATTCCAATTTACAACAGAAAGCAAAGAGCTACAAAATACACTCCTTGCAGAAAACTTTCTGATCCAATGAAAAGAAAGGTTCTAGCATCTTGCTTTTGGTTTGAAATTAAAGCAAGCTTCTGTGCTAGGGCTTATCTAAAAAACAAGATATGATAGTTTCCATAAAGCTTTGGAGATTTCAGAGCTCATTCCAGCACCATCTATAAATTAACCTATTTTGCTACATCTCATGTGTCATAAAGTCRTCTCAGAAAGAGAAAAACTTTTTCCCTCAGCAGGGAGAGAGTGAATACCTTTGAATGGGAAATGTATGTTCTTAGGTGTCTAACTCTTAAGAACATGAAGAACTCATTTTCAACCTCTTTTTGAACAGAATAATGCCCCTTGAAATCAGGCTATTCTGGAAGAAACTGAAACTTTTCTCCTAAATATAAGCTGTGACAAAAGGTTCTTTAAACTATCCAGAAAACCCATAGTTACTGGCATATGAGAAAATATTTAGTTTTAAATTTTTGCACTTTAGAATCCAAAACATTGACTGCTTGTAATTTGCAAGCATTACACAAGACCAGATTGATTCTAAAGGTTCACCTAAGTGTGCTCTAAAGTTTCTATTGACTATATCAGTACTGTGTTGCTAGTGAACCACAGGCCTGCTGGCCATGCTTAAATGACTACTGCAAATCTTGCTTTCATCAGTCATTTCTGGAAGTTATTAGAGTGGACAGTTAGACTTTTATTCATTTCCTTGATCCCAATATTCAGAGAAAATTGTCAGCCCCAGAGACTAGACTTATCTCTTGAATAGGAAAGCATGTTAATTCATAAAACCACATTTCTCTTACCAGGGTTTTTCAAATCATACTATAGAACCAGGTGCCCTAGAAAAACATGGCAAATTACAAGCTGTCATATATATATATATATATATATGTGAATGTATATATATTTTTGAAAATATTTTGTATACCAGTGTTTGAGTGGAAAACCACCTAGAATGTTACTTCTCATTTTTATTAGATGTCTTCTATTTATGGCTCTTTTCATGTGTATCCTATGGTCAGACTGATATGGTGGGTTGGTTAAAAATAGCTTTGATACAGTATGTCTTGATGCAGAGGCTTTTTGAGTTCTTTAGAAAGGTAATAGACATATAAGGAAATTGTCAGGGTGAATTCAGAAAAATCTGAAACAAGATCATTGTTTACTTATCCTCATTATTAAGTGAGAATCTTAGTGGAGAATCTTTTCTGCGTTTTCAGTGACAGGTTTAAATCCCTCAGGTGATTCAGTATTAGGGAAGAAGGCCTATATGACCTTGACTGTTCTTCACATACAGTAGATTGTTTTGTTCAGGGAGAATACTGCATTCTTGCTGCCTGAAGTGGGGTCTCCAGTGTATGTATATATGTACTTGTATATGTATATATGTACTTGTATATGTATATATATATATATGCTCCATACAAGTGTGTATATATATGTACAAGTGTATATATGCCAGTGTGTACACAAGTGTGTGTATATATAGAGAGAATATATATATACATACACACAAATTGTGTGTGTGTGTGTATACATACTATATATAATATGCTTGTATTTAACATGCTAAAAAGCTTTTGCTAACTCTGTTTCTTTGAGTATTTTTAAAATCTGTGTCACCTAGCTAGCCCACCTTCCCTGGTTTTCAGACTCTTTACCACATGGCTTGCACTAATTCACTAATACCTTCTGCATAATTTTATTTCCCTTTGCTGGTGTATCAGCCCTTTGAAATGTGAGCAAACTGTGAAGGATGTCAGCTATCTGGAACTCTGTGTCTTAGGGAAGCAGGATGGAGGCTAGGCATAGGTGTATTCCTGATGCACATTATTGGTAAAAGTTTACGTTTACTGTAGTTTAGTAATTAGTAAAATCCACACATATTCCTAAAATTCAGAAAGATCACAGTGTGTTTTGATGTGTACAACATGGCAATATCCTACAGATTAATAAGAAATAGACAAAGTAAGCCTGAATTAACATCTGTTGTTAGTGACAAAACGTGTGATGGTAGTGTCCGAGAAGAGATCATGTGCGTCTTTTAATCATAAGGAGTAAGAAACCTGGCATATAGTCTTGTGTTTTATGGTGCTTATGGTGAATCTTTGGCCAACCTTGAGATTTCCTGTCTTTGGTGTGCTGACAGATAATGGATTCATGGAAAMCAGCATGATTTATTTCTGGAGGAAAATACGGTTAAATCTAGAGCTTATGGAAAATAAGCATGAATTTAAGATTTTGTTTATAGGTAGGTATCAATTAGAACTGTGTTTTAGAGTCCCCAAATAATTTGTTTCTGAGTGCCTGGTATGTCTGACATGATCAGCAATGAAATTTAGATTACAGCATTCAACTTGGCATGATCCAATGAAATGTAGTAATGGGATTTAGCCTGAATTTACACAAACAGTTTTATTTGGGAATTTAAGTGAGAATTTTAGGTTATTTTTCTGTACTTAAGGTTATATTTCTGTACTTTTCTGTTATTCTGCTTCAGCATGTTAACCACATAACCTTACGGAAGTTAGGGAGGGTAAAGAAGGAAATTTTATAGTTCCTTTTCCTTCCTTATACATGTTTTGGAGATCAGACATTTCACACAAAGAAAATTTCAGCAGTTACTGATGTAATCATTCTCTGGAGTATTAAGAAAGTAAGAATGATATAAATATGTTTTTTGTTGAAGTGGATTTTGAATTAACAAGTGCAGAAAACAGCATGGCAAATGTTTCAGTCAGTTAGCCACTCAGTTCAGTCTTCAAGCAGGTTGTCAGCTGATAAAAGCAGGTGGAAACCCTGCTTCAGGGAAGCCACAGCTCACACTGTTGGAAAGTCAGTATTTGTTTTCCTCATAATATTCAAGAACAGCCAGAGCGGGGTATTATACTGACTCCAACATTATAGACGGCTTTATAGGACAAAACAAAGCAGATGAATGTGATATTTTTTGACTAACAGCCTATCCTGTAAAAACACTGAAGGTGAAGAGGATCTAAAAAGCTTGTATTTAAAATAATATCCTACTATGTGAAGTATAACATTTTCTGAAAGCAGAAAATTCAGAAGTCACTGTGATTATATTAATCAGTAGACTCTTGTGGAAGTGAGAGGTTTGATCATAAAAATGCATATAATGATACTTTGGGTGAAGAAGAAAGAAGAATAGTTTTTCAAGGAGATCCATTGAAGATGATGGAAAGCGCATTTCTGATTTTACATAGTTGCAAAAAGTATAGCATTCTATTCCAAATAAATAGGAAAAGGATAGGTTGAGGGATAAATGCTTGCACGTTAGAAAAGGTGGGGTGGATTGCATGGAAGAAAAGATGCATGCAGCTATTTCAGAAAATAAAGTTATAATTGGGCAAAATGTTCTGGTCTACTGAATTTCTCAGAAGGAGATTCTGATAATTTCAGTGAAGGGAAGCATAATGTATTTTTAGTGTAAAAAGTCAGTGTATTTTTGTCTGTTAAAGAAGGCATATATCACTTAACTGGAATAAATGCTGGCTCCCCAAACTGCCATTTGAAATATCTCAGGAGTGGGAAGATGAGGATAAGCAAATAGTGTGTTCTCAGACAGGATTCACACCTCCTCAATCCCCAAAGTACTTTCTTAAAAAAATGTGCTATCTGTTCCTTCTGTATTTCAACATCTGACAAGTGATGATCTGTTATCCTAGTAAGCTATAAATATGCCATACCATTGGATAACAAGGTTGTATAAATGTGCTGAGAGAACTGTAATAAGTGTAATGGTGATGAGTTCTTGCTCTCCTCTGTCGACAATTTGAGAGCTTTTTCTAGCCAAGCCCATCTGTATCTTTTAAAAATAACTGTAGCCCATTACAGTGACAGTGAGTTTGTTTCAGTGACCCAGTGACCTGTAGGAAGACTTCAGGGAATATATTAACAGATAATGCACTGAATATTATTATTAAATCTGAAGATTATAATGCTAGTATTAGTAGATGTATAGTTTCTCAGACTGTAATCCTGTAGGATTACAAATATATGGAAGTAACTCTCTTAAATTTTAAAATAAATGTGTTCTGTGTGATCTTTATTTTTTTTTTCTTTCCTATGGAGCTTCCTAGAAAATTATGTTGGAATAGATTAGAAGAAACTATGTAGGCTAGTGACAGCTGATCTTTCAAGGGTAGGTTGCTCATGGTATTTTTTCTTACTCAAATTAAAGGTTGTGTGTGCAGGAAAAATCTTAGTCGAAGGTGGGAAATGCTTGCTCTCAAGGACGTCAGGGCATCATGTTTTTGGCAGTAACTTTCCCGTATATGAAGATAATGGTCTCCAAGCTCTGCTGAGTTGCCAGGTGTACTAGCYCTTGTCCTGTACATTTACCTTTCAAGAGTCATCTTTGGTATCTTGCCTGCGGTTGATGACTTTGGATATAGTATGTTATTCTCCCTCATACAGAATTCAAACTGGGATTAGTGTTCTGATGTATGTATGTGTTGACACATACTTGTCTGGTTTTGGGATATCAGTTTCAGTTGTTAGTGATACTTGTCTTGAAGGTTACTWCTTACTGCTTACTTTTCTTCCTTGAAGTGTCTGTTTGTACCATTAAAGACCATTTTTATTTCTTTTTCCACTTTATTACCTCGCAACAACCTTCTGTACATTTGAAGACAGCTACTGAGTGTCTACTCTCTGAGGAAATTAAATGCTTGCAGCCATTTCATCAAGTTTTTAGACCTCTGATCTTCCCATTGCTTTCATTTTTTTCATCATTTCATGCCTTTATTGAAGATACTGACCAAAGAAAAGTCCCTGCAGAATCCTGTATTATAAATTCCTCACTATTTAATGACAAGTAATGGTTAAATATATTTTTGTATAGTTTTCTAACCATTTATGCATTTTAAAAAAATCCATTRAATTTATAACTCTCTTAATAATGACCCTAAAGTGGTGATATGGAGATGGCAAGGAACATTACAGTCCAGTGGTGATATGGACATGGCAAGGAACATCACAGTGCAAACGTGTGCTGACAGTGTGTCAGAATAAGAAGGATGTGATTTTTTTTTTTAAAGATATCAAATTTGTTTTCTGCCTATAAAATTCCCCCTTTTTACRTCAACAAACAAAGATAAAAAGATGACTTTGGATAAAAATTAAGTCATTAAGTCATAGAAATTCAGAGGAAAAAATGCTGGAAAAAATGTTTGCAATTACCAAGACGGTTGGCAGGCTCTTCTCCAAATTTTAAGTACGTGTCTCTTTTTAAGTAGCATAGCGGTGTTACCTGGACACCTGGTTTTAGGTTGTAAGGACACTGTGCAGACTTAAGATGTTGCAATTTAGTCAGTGTGCTTAATGATGAAAGACTTGAGAAATGCCTGGTAACGTAAWCTCATGGAAACAGCCAAAAATTCATGGGAAAATTTTTAAGCAATGGTAGGATATCTAATAAATTATTTTCATAGCACCTCATCTTAAATACCTAGAAAATTATCATTTTACAAATTTGCTGATAGCTTTTTTCCCCCAGTTTCTTCCATCGGTTGAAACACTGAAGCAGAATGTGTTTCTGATTTTTAAGGCATGTATTTGAAAAACAATTAATTCACACATCAAAGGTGAGGATAAAAGTGGATGGTGATAGCATTAAACATCTTATCTATGTTAAAATTACATTATAGTAAAAATAATGAAAAGGGCAAGTAAAAGTTACATGGGCTCTGAGCAGCACCAAAACATAGTAGTTTTTTTTCTGTTTATTTATTGTTATGGACACATGGTAATGGTCATACACACTTCATAGGCTCAGTTGATAAGATTTGAGTTTTTCTTTTTTCTTTTTTTTTTTTTTTTCTTAATCTTCAGACCACTGGTCTACATGAATTAACCTGATGGTGTATGACTGTCTACACAGCAGCAGTAGCTTAGCAACCAGCCAGGGCTGATACCAAAGATCCATGGTGACTTTCATCATTTTTAAATGCCAACTGGTCCTTTAACAATCTTTCTATATTTAGAGATTTGTTGATAATTGTGTTTTCAACTTCTAGACAAGATTTCAACATAAAATTGGTTAATAAAGAATTTGGAAATCAAGAGGTCTTGAGCTTTAGATACTGAGGTAAGATTTAAGCATGACCTGTAAATAACTAAACCAAACTTTGATTTATCCATCTTCTTAGACCATTCTCCCAGCATGTCTCCCAGATTTTTATTATACCTGAATGTTTGACTCAGGCTACYTCTACTAAACTGTTTTACCTCAGCTGTACACTTCAGAAATTAATTATACAGCTGTCTCTATATTATTTGTTTTGGTTCACCTCACTGAGCTCTCTGAAGGTACGAGCTGGATTCCTTTCAGATGCTTTTGCAGAATATCCAATGTACTCTAGTTGCAAATAGGCATTCAGTCCATGGGACCAGGCTGGAGCTAACTCAAAATTAGAAACAAACAAAAACCCAACAAGCATTACTGCTCTACAGTGTGAAGAGAGGTGCCTGTTTACTCTGCAGATCTATTCCTCTTGACCTACTCGCCAGAGGAGGCATTGCCTAAAATACTGACTAGTAGAGGAATCAAGGCAACTCCCAGCAGTATCCCACCGGACACTTCCTGCTAGACTGAATTTAGGTAGTAACTATTTTTATGAGTGTGGTGGTCCAGCAGCCTGTGCATAATCCATATGGTGATCTCATGTAATAGTTCTTAGATGGATGAACTCTTAGGTGATAGCTAATAATTGAGATATTTTTTGTGCCACTTCGTGACATTCTGGGCATTTCAGTAGATCTGTCTTACTTCAATGACTCCAATTTATATCAATAGTCTTTCTGTATTTGGATCGTGTTCCTACCATGGGTTGTTAATAGTATTATATATCTGGTCATAATGATCCTTTTTTGAAAAAAACATAAAGATATTTCTAGAGAGGCTACAAAGCTTTTCATGAAGTAAGCTTCCCTATTAGCCAATGGACTAGTATTTTCCTCTTTGGGTTGCTAGAGTGAGCCTTTCATGTCCCTTTTTAGTTTTAGCCAGTTTTATCTTTCTAGTTTAGTCCCCGCATGATTCCCTGACTGCCCTATAGTAATTCTATTGTCAGCAGTTCATTAGAGCTGCCCTCAGTAGTAGGTATAACAGTTGTCATTGAATTGACTTTTTAATAGCGTGTGGGATGTTTTATGTTTGTTCATCTGCCAGTTAAGAATACTTGCACGTGTTTTTGGGTTATATTTTCTCTCTCATTGTTCCTTTGAGGAATTGTCATGGAAATATTTAGAGAAAAGTACACTTTTGTGTTTGTAGAGCACTATTCAGCGCCTTTATAAATTGGAAGCTGGTGTTGTGCAACTTGGGTTGTGTCTAGCCTAACCTGCAGCTGAAAATACATCAGAACTTTAAACAATTTTCCAGTCAAAAGTCTTCTGTTTTGATGTTAAAGGTGTTTGGTGCTCATAAGAGAGGAGATCACATCCTTTTTCTGTTAGATCAGAAGTATTCTAAATATATGTGTATATGTGTAAGTATATATATATGCACGCGTGTGTGCGTGTATATATATCATTTGACTTTTTCAGATATGGAAAAATAAAGACAGCAATTTTCAAACTAGTTGAGCAAAATTATCTGATTTCCTTTTAATACTGAAACTTATTTAACTTACTTATTAAAACTTTTTAAAACTGACACACAGCATCCTGCGCAGTGCTTGTACAGGCACCTGTACTGTCCTCATGCTATGGCCTGGCCACTTTTTTTTTTTTTTTTTTTTTTTTAACTGTTCCCAAGTCGTGTGTAGGCTTGATACATTTACAAATACCTTCTGCACCAAGAAGCTGTATAGAATTTGCCCTACACAGAGCAAATATTCTGAGTATTCAAGTGCACAATCCCCATCCTAACAGAATTAGAAAAATGTAATAGTTTAGGAGTGAATGTTCTCTGAAGAACTTGTTTTAAAGCAATAGCTGTTTTAGTCACCTTCCTTTCTTTCTGTCTCTCTTGTTGTTAAAAGAAAAATGATTTTATGTGAATGTTCTGAGTAACTGAAAAAATGCAACCAAGCTAATCCCTGAGGAGCTTGGCAAGATTTCTGGAGCAGTCTCTGGCTTTACATGGTCGCTAGGAATTATCCTGAATAATAAAGAGACATTAACATGAACAAATAACTTACATCTCTGATTGCTGTCTTAGGTGGTATTTAAATACCCTGTGATTGTAATTACAATTTTTAGTTTTATTGGAGGGGTATTTTATATAACCAGCCTGGGCTTACATATTTTAGTACTTCTGCAATATCTTTGTTTGTAGAAAGTAAGATTTTATAAAACGAAGGTCCAGGGATATCTTTGAAGGAACTCTATGTGTTAGAGAAGAGGAGGAAAAGTTAAGTTAGTCTTTAAGGACCTTTTAAGGTTGTTTTCAGCTCTTCATGTTTCAGTGTACCTGCCTCTGGGACCCTGCTGCCCAGAGCCTGCTGGCTTTGGATTCCTGTTTGTTCTTGGCTCTCTGTTTTATCACTCTGATTTTCTGCCCCCAAACCTGCAGCTTTCCAGTTTTCCAACTTTCACAGAGTTCTCAGCCTAACAGAGTCCTCTACTCCCAGTTATCTAAAGCTGTATTTATCTGAGATTCTCTCTCCCCATTTTGCTTAAATTCGTTGTTCCTTCTTTCCCTTTGTCCAGGAGTATCATACTCCATACAATGTCACTGCAGTATTGTCATGCAAATGGGAAGCCCTGTCGTTTTGGAGGCTACTTAGCAGCTCTGCAGCTCTTTTCCTTGCTTCTCCTTGTACTTTTTTGGCCTTTTGCTAGCCTGTCTGTGCTTTGTCTCTTACCGTGTCCCCCTGGTCACAGCAGCTGCTCARCTAAGCCCTCCTGCCTGTCTCTTTCTTCTGAAATCGAAGTCCTGCTCCTCCTCAGATAGGAGGGAAACAAACCAAACCAAGATGCATTTAGCAAGAGCCTGCCTGCCAAAAAGTAAGATCTATCTTGAGAAAGAAAGAAATGGGTAATTTTGGAAAAGTACTGACCACTGAGTCTACTGATAGTTTTTTTTGACGTTTGCTTTTCGCATTTCAGATAAAATGAAATAGGAAATTGGAACGCTTAGTATGAAGCGGTATGTTAAGCGTTCTGACTGTCTGATACCTGTGGGGAGGAGAGTACTTTGGCACGTGTCTGTGAGCAGAAGGAGCTATTCTGCTGCATTACTAATGTATTAGCAATAAATGAATCAGAAAATTAAAAGAAATACATCTTTTCTTTTTTGAGCTGAAATTTTGTCCATCTCAGATTAATTAGAGATGATGACGGTGTAACATTTGAATTTAAGATGAGYTTATTTGGAAGATTTTAGGGAAATTCCTAGCATTTCTTTAAAAATAACAAATCCATGGGGCAAGATCATATTCCATAGACTGATAATCATCTTCCTTCTTGAAATCTTGGTTTTTAAATGCCATGTTGTAATGGGCTTCTGGGACTGAGGGGAACAGAGTGCAAATTTTAGGTAGTTGTTTTAGTGTACTGTATGCTCAGTTTGAGGGGACTGTTGGAAATTGGTGAATCGCTGTTCTTGGGATTTACTTTGTAGTAGCGGGTTTAATTTGGAAGGCAGTATTCTGCATGTGAATCTTGAGTTTATTTCATCAGAGGCAGTCTTGTTTTAAGCTGCTGTGAGCTTTTACTTGTGAGTCTGATGTGAGGTTTTACTTTATCCTTCCTGTAACAAATTGTAATGGCTTGTAGGAATGGAAGGCTTGCCTTAGTAATTATGGCTTTGATTTGTACAGAATTACTGCTCAGTGTTCCTGTGGTTCATAGCCACACCTCCTGTTATAAGCAGACTGTACATGTTTGTTAAAAGAGTATGTGCTCATGGAAAAAAAAAATTCATAGAGATATGAATTTATTTGCATTTTTTGAATGATCTGCTCCATAATATAGCTGCAGGTTAATGGTTTGGTTCCTTGAGTATTACATAAAAGCTAGCAGAATCTAAGTATTGCAAATGTAAGAAGAGATACACTATTGGTATCAGTTAACATGAAATAGGGATGTTTTTTCTGCATGTGATACAAGGCACTTTGTTTTTTTTAAAGAGTAAGAATACAATTTAGAATATACTTTAGAACTTTGAATTATCTTTGGTTTAGCTTACTTACTAAAAACAGTGCATATAAAATTATTTTGAAAAGAAAAACATAGCTTTTATATTTTCTCTGTGTTAATACAGTTCTGCCCCTCTCACTTCCTGCAGCGATTGATGATAGTCTTTCCTGATTTTCTGCTGTTTTCATAATTATTTAGCTCAGTGGATATCATCAGTATATTTCTTGTCCCTGTTAGAAATGGCTTCAAAGCTAAATGTTTTTTTAAAAAGTTTTGGCTAAGTAGGAGATGGGCATTTCAGTTTGCAAAATTTCTGGTGATTCTTTAGTGTCTTCTGCAGAAAGAAATCTTTTAAGAGTAAAAGCTTTAAAACTGCAAAGGCGAAAACATGAATTTTACTTTGGTTATATATTGGTTCAAAATATTTTATTTTGGAGTATGTCAGTATTTAAGATGTTTAATTTCTTTGGTTTATTTTACAGTGGACAATTCAAAATTTGACTTGATGTTAGGCATAAGGAATATACGATCTCTTCCTTCCATCTTGAATTTCTGTTGCATTCTAAAACCCCTTCAAAGGATAGAGTAGCCCGAAGTGTTTCTTGAATGCCTGTATTGCTAATATGTTTGGTAACATAGTGACTTGTGGAAAATGAAGGAGACTCTAGCTTGCAAATTACAGTGTGTGCACAGCAGACTCTCCTTATCAGCCATATTAATAATGTCAGGTATCTCTCTCAACGTCTGTACTTCAAGCGTACTTGAAATACTTGAGTTTGGAACAGCTGAGTGTTAAAAATAACCTTAAATCAGATCAGAGAGGGGTTAAAAGATGATAAATGTTTCCTAGATAAGTTTTAAAGAAGGTTTCAGGAATTGTCCATGTAGTCAATTGACATATGAAACAAACCTATAAATACTTGGTGGTTTCAAACACTGAAACGAATTACAGAAAGGGGAGGGTGGGGGAGCAGATTTTCTGTTTCTGAAGTTTCATTAATGGTGAAATAGCTGCTCTGGGCAAGCTAGAGAAGCAGCATGGGTCTAAGTCCAGAATATAGAATGAATAAAAATTATTAACAAATTTACAGTAGAGAAAAATCCTGTGTTGGCAGACAGTAATCAAATATTGACATAAAGAATGGAGTAAATTCAGATCATTTTAGCAGTGCAATTAATTAGTTGAAGAATAAATATGTGTTGTTGTGGTTTTTTTTAAATAGTATCAGTGATGAGTGCTGCAATGTGAAAAAAAAAGCCTTTATTAAGTGATATTTGCATTAGCATATAATGCTTATTGCAGAGCATGCCAAAGGAAGACTCATGCCCAGCTGTGATACAGGCATTTTAGAAAAAGCAATAGCTTTGAGGCCTGTGAGCACACTGCCAGGGCTTGCAGCATGTAGATAATATTGGAGTTACAATATGAGAGAGGCAAATGGCTGTTATTAGGAAATGCAAAGACAGCATTTTAGTGAGAGGCTGCCTGAAGGATCCTGCAGGGACTCTGCATCTGAGCTCTCCTGGGTGAGGCTATTCTGACAATTGCTGTTAGAGGCGTGCAGGAATTGTGCGTTAATGTGCTTTGGTTTCTCCRGCCTTGAGGTTTAGAAGGGAGGGATTTTATAAATAAGGAGTAAAATTATATTGAAATGAACTGTTGTTTAATTTTATTCATACTGCATATTTTATTTTAAAATGATTATTATTTTATGTTTAATTACATTAAAACAAACTGTGCACTATTAAGTGTATAGCAGTGACATTACTGCAAATGTTCCATTGTTTATAGTAGTAATTCAAAATATGTCTCCACTTTAGTTCAGAGTTTGTTAGATTACAGAATTATTTGAATGCAAAAGGATGGCTGTCTCCCCTCACATTCTTGGAGCTAGAAGGTAATTCCCTTATTCTGGAAGCTGTGGACTCTTAAGCTCCATTATTTCTGTTCAACAATTTATACAGAAGATAATTTGCAGAGAGATGTATGGGTTTTTTTTGTTTGTTTGTTTCTTTTTGCTTTTTTTTCTTTGCTCTCTGTCTAGCTGTATGTGAGTTTTTAGCAAGCAGAATATTACAGCTCCAAGTAACTCTCAAAACTGGTGAAAAGTGGCTTGGACAGAGAAAAAGAAAAGAGAAGGATAAGTTATTGATATCTGGGAAGTCAGTGGAATTGCTCCATGGTCTGTATTCCATATCATTTGAAGAATGCTGCAAAACTAACAAGGTCTTAAAATGTTTCATGCTGTTTGAGGACCTGACTAAGGCTGCAACAAAATGAGTTTTCCTGACATCACATGGGGGAAGTATTTTAAGAGATTATAGTAAAGGTAATCGTGTCAGGCTAAAGCAAACTAAACTTGGTACGGAGAAGTGAGTCACTGACAGTCTTTGCTCATGAAAAAAAAAAATCAGAAAATAAGTTAAAAACTGAAATTGTATCTAACGTAGTGGAGAAGCACTTGGAAGATGCTGCCTTGTGCTATGTGGCTGAGAGAGAAGGCGAGTGAAGTTAGTTCTAGCCAGCTGAGGTACTAGAGGAACAACTGAAAAATGGAGGAATCTACAAGTGTGAATGTAGAATAGGAAAAAGGTGTGCAAGGCTCTTGCTTTTCCTGCTCTATATATTGGTGGAGGAGAAGCACATAGGGCTGAGGCAGCCAGGCTCATCTCAACAGGTGGGAATAGGGCTGGAGATGCAGCAGGAAGCAAAGAAAACAAATCAAATTTCTTTCCCAGGATGGTTTTTGTACAGCAACACAGCAGCATGGATTCATCTTAGGCACTGTTTAAATATCTTCTTAAAGGCATTTTCTCCAAAATCTTTATCTTGTGTATTAGTCTTTTGATAAAAGTCTTCATTTTCATTAGAACTAGCTACTTGAGTGTCAAGAAATTAAAATTTCAAAATCTTAATGCAACTAAAAACTCCAGATTATAGTCAAATGTTGTAGAGATTGTGCTGCATGAATTTTTAATGCTGCCTCAGTGTTGAATCTCATAGTTTGTTTGTCTTTGCGTAGCACATGTTTTTAATGGCTTGCAAAACTATGTAATTTTACTCTCATCCTGTATGTTTTACTTACATAGGTGTTAGTGATATCTTGAAAAAGGATGGCCTTTCCTATGTGCTTTGTGGTTGTCTGTTTTGTAATTTCATGGATTTTTGGGGTATATACCATTCTTACTTGTGATACGATTTTAATCACCATGATTAGTATGAGCTCTTGTGACACTGTTGTTTGAGAGCTTTAGGTCACCTGTCATTTAGAGTAATTTTAAGAAATATTTGTGCAGCTTTCTGCTGCAGCTACTGAACATGATTAATAACAATTAATTCTATGATAGTGCATTTCCAAATTATTTTAAGCTTTACCAATTTACTATTGTACCTGACCTCTAGGTCTCTTGAGGCCTTCCTCTGACATTAGCAGCAACAAATTGGTCCTATTCTCTACCAATGTAAATATAATAGCATGTTAACTTCTCTGATTATTCATATAGTTCAATCTTTCTAAGAAAATACTTGTATTAACTCTTAATCACTTAGAACCCTGGAAGTATTTTTATTTTACATAAAATAAAAGCTATTTGTTTAAAAAACACCAGGGAAAATGGAGTGTCGACTTTCAAATCCTTAGAGAAAACAGTTGCTCTAGGTGACTCTGCTTGAGCAGGAAGGGTTGGAGTTGATGACCTTCACTTCCAATTCCCACTGTTTTGTGAGTTTAAGTCAGAGTAGCTTTAAAAATGGTGCTTCACAGGCTTTGAAACTGCATTGTCTTATTTTAAGTCTTGGAGCCCAGGCAGGAGAGAGCTGTTGAAGGGAAACAGGCCATCTGCTATTGGTTTTATGGTTATTTTCATCTTGGACAATCTTTCTGCGTAATTACTGRACTTAGGTGCTGCTGATGTTACGTTGTCATTAACTTCAGCAAATCCAGTGTTCTGCTGAGCAGTAATCTTTAACTGTGAAAGTTTTTTCTGACTGTGAAACAACAGAGCATCTAAGTCCGTATGTTGTGGTTTTGACCAGAGCAGACCTAGCTGCAGTCGTTAAGATGGCATTTGATTTTTGCAGATATGCAGTATCATATTAACAGTCTTAGGTTGCAGTTTAGTACCTTGAATGTCTTAGTAACAAAATCTGTTGGTATTAGGAAATAAAGGTTCATTATGGTGCAACCTTTTGGTCACGTGGGGGAGTCTTCACCAGGAACAAACACTTAAAATTAGTTTCCCTTGGGTATCAATGCTTAATACTTATTTTAATTGGTTGTGATACAGTAGGAACTTGTAAACATTATTCCACCTGAGGGTATAAAAGATAATATGAAACTAGGCAACCTTGACAAAGGGCTATTTTTAATATAAGGTTAAGTACAAAAATGAGAAATGCCAGGAAAAATTAGCTAAGATTTTAGGGTGATGACATAAGAAAGTTTTGTGTATGTGTGTTTATATGTTCATATGTTCTGTGTCTGTCTAGTAGGTATAATGACTTTTTCTGATTWAAAAAAAAAATGCCAGGAAATATAGATAGCAGTGTTAAAATACATGTTACAATTTATTTCAGGTGGTGTTTCACAGCCTTTCATCAGAGATAGTGCTAAAATGCACCAAGGTTTTACATTCCTAATGATGAGTCGTGGTCTCTTGGGAGTTTTCCTGCAGGTTTAACTGCCTGTAATGCTAAACATTCTTAAGAGATTCTGCAGTTGCAGTCCAGCAGAGCAGAGGAAATACTCGATAAAGGTTTTTATATCTATGCTGAAGGAAGTTGCCTTGCCATTAATTGATGTTAGCTGCCGTAGCACATCTGATTTTGTTTGGTTTTCATAAGGACAGAAAAATATAATCTATGAAATCATTTGTGTTTTCAAAAAATGTTTCTTCTTATTGAATACATTGACATTTTMGGTGAATTACTTCATGTAACTATGTAGCATTTCACTATGTAGCATGTTAGAGCGAAGTTTCAATACGCCAGGTCTGCCTAAGTGGTGAAGCAGTAAGGAGGAAGCTTTGCAGGTGACGTGGCTAATTACTGTTCTGTGGACTGTATATTCTGTCATGAAATCTCTGCTGCTGCTTCCGAGCTTCAATGCTCATTCAGACAAGTTTTCTGAAATTTCTAGAGTATATCTGGAAACTCTGTTTCCAGAATATATATCTTAACTTCTGTGTCAGATTTCCATTTTTAAATCAAATAACTTTCAATGGCTTAACAGAATATTTTACATTTTGTTGTAGTTACTTATTGTTCTAATCAAATGCATTATTATTTTGTTAACAAGGATATTGCTACTAGAGAAAAARACATTTTCCTTATTTTTCTTTTTAATTGTATCTTAGTATTTAAGGGCATTTCTTTAAAATGTGTGCATTTTTGTGAGTCTAGATTAATGAGTCAGTCATATTGAATGGAGCAGTGTTATATTTAAGACAAGTGTATATGTCAGTCACGTCAGTTTCTGAACTGACTATTTCTGAAGTGACTATTCTGGTCATCTTGTTTTTCATATTTGTTCCCAATCCTTGTCTCCTTCACATCTTCCTGCTGGTCTGGTTTGGTAAAGTCAGATGAAAAACTTCTGATTGAGAAGTGCAGAAATTGCACAAGTTGAGATTCTCCACGTCTTGCTGAAAATCCAGGAACCTTGTGTTCATACACAAGTTTTTTGTTTATTTTTTTTCCCCCCTTAAAATCTGTGTGTGTGTCTATGTGCACATAAAATATGGCACTTAATTTTCCACATTAGTCTGCTTCTCTTGTTCTGAGTTTATCCCAACATAAGAATGAGATATTCCCAGGTGATTGAAGTAGGGACATAACTTCTCTTATGARAATCAGCATATTGCACTTTGTTGTGTCTGTGGTCAGCCAGGCTTCAGCAATACAAACATAAAGAGTGTGGGAATCTTGCTGGAATGGGAACTTCAAAGCTTCATTGTGCGTTTTGTGCAGGCAGGCAGAGGCAAATTGAACAGGCCAAAGAGACTCTGACAATCCCTGTAATGTAATGCAAGTTTGATGTACTGTGTACTCATTTGCTTTCTTTAATACTAACCCTGCAATATTTGTTAAAATGAGGGCATTTAGCAGTGTGTAATGAGGTCGGAAGATGCTCACATTTCAGCTTGACCTGTTGAGCTGCTGTTCAGTTCTCAAGATAGTTAACTAATTCCTATTTTTGGAACAGGAAAGTGAGTGTATGTATATTTTATATATAGTAAAAAATAGATAAGAATATATATACAAATATAGCAATATAGCAAATATACAAATATAGCAATATAGCAAATATACAAATAATAGCAATCAAAATATATAAAATATGAAAATATAAATGGAAGCATCTTTTAGCCTTCGCTATAGCCTAAATTAAGTCCATTCCAGGTTTCTCACAATATAGTTACTATGATTAATCGTAGAACTAGATGCTCTGAGTAACTCTAAATGTGTTGCATTGTTCGTTCAGGTGTGTTTGAGTCTGTATCAGCGTGACTCTGTACCGTTTGCTCACGACAGGCTGAGCGTGGGTGTGGGGAGCTGCCACAGGGCTGTCTGCATTCTGGCCCCTGAGCACCCAGAGCAGAGACTTGGTTAAAATGCGATACAGGAAAAGCATCTTAGCAAACACTTTGCTGTCATGGCAGCGTGTGTTTATGCTGTGATTATGGAACATTTTAGTGTTGCATCAGATGCACATCTGTACTTAGTGGATCTCATTAATGCAAGACGATTCCTCTAGCTTTTATAAAGTGAGTGAAGTTCAATTTGAAGCAGACATTTGAACTGAAGCTTTCTTTTCAGGCCATAAAGTTATTGATATGAATGACAAACATCAGCTGTGAAGCCAGTATATGAATGGATGTAGGTTTTTAATTACTCTCTTCAGACAGTAGTTCAGCACAGTAAGAGACTATGAGGGGAAGAACTGAAGAGCTACTGCATATGCATTGGTCATAAATCATGAGCCTCTAAAGCAGAGGATGTCAATTTGACATCTTTTGTGAGCATTAAATTGATTCCTAAACGTGTAGCCACAAATAAGCCTTAGCGTCTAGAAAAGAGAGCTTTATTTTATGTCCTGAGTAGTTACTGCCCTGTAGCACTGAAGAGCAGCAAAAATGAAACTGTTGTACCATTTTTTTTGAAATGGGACAAAGTTCTTCTGAAGATGAGGCTTGGATGGTGTTTTGTGCTAGCTTTTAGGTTTGTGTAATTAGCCCCTTTTTAGAGATGTAAACAGACATTTTAAATCTAAACAAGAAAAACACTAGGTTTTGGGTGTTAATCACAGTAATATTTGCCTTGATTAGAGAAAAGTAAGCTCCCTTGAGAAAAATAACTGTGCAACTTAGCTAGTAGATGTGTATTGTCAGAAATGCAAAATTCATCTTTACAGCCCTTGGGATGTCAAGGTCTTCATAAGACATGCATCTGTCCTGATAATAAACCAGTGCCTATGTTCATGCTTTCTCTCTTTAGTTCAACTTTGGACATGGTGACTAATGGTCTGACATGTTTAATAGATGCCTCAGAAGACTGTTGTAGAAAAGGTGATGGAAAGGTGGTGTAGGCAGTCTGCATCAAGAGTGTTCTAAAAGTCAGTACAGTAAGGATGCAGATAGCCTATATCTGCTAGGACCATACTGCTTTCTCTAGCCCTTTCCATCTCCTCATCCTTTCCATCTCGTTCATCCTTTACTTAATTTTCTTCTTTCTTGTACCCAGTAGCCTAATCCATATCAGTGGACTCATTGATATGGAATAAATAATCACACCTATTAGAATTACAAGATGTATTAGTTTTTGATTAGCCTTACTCAGTGTGCCTTTAGGGCAGTACAGTTAAGAATATAGAGAAGCACTTGTGTTTGGAAGTTTAAGACAAAAAGCACCGTTATTCCTGATGTTTAGACTATTTTACAATGCAACTCAGGTTTCATCCTTTGAGAAATTGTGTCAGTTATTGAAAGAGCCATCGTCTCATTTCGCTTTATCTAAGGCAATCTCAATCTTCATTCTTATAATTATTAGAAGAGCCCAGCAGCAAAAATCTGATTAGTGATTTCCTAATGCTTTTGGAAAACAACACTTGCAGAATAATGTTGTGTACTGAGTCAATGATACAAGTCAAGATTGATGTGAAAACAGATTAGGAAAATGTCTAAAGAAATTTATCACAATATTTTTCTTTGCCACAGCAACATGATGGATGTCATAATTCCTTTGGTAACTGAAACATAAAATGAAAATTATTCTGGAAGTAGAATCCTCATAGATGGGTAATATCTTTGCTTTTGTAATGGAAAAATCATGGAATCTTCTAAGATTGGTGTTTTTGTGTTTTTTTTTTTTTGTTTTGTTTTGTTTTTTTGTTTTTACTGGATTGCCTGCTTTAGAGCTCTAACTATAATGAAATTACAAAGAATAAAATAAAAGGTATGGGGTATACTTTTGTTTCATAGATGCTTTTTTTGTTTTGGAAATCACTTTTGTATTCTATTGYTTGCAATGCGCCTAAAGAACAAGAAAATAAGCTTTCAGGTGAGGGTATACAGGTCTATCATATTGGACAAACTGCTTCTAATTTCACTGATTTCTTTGGTTCACTGCTTTTTAATTAAGGTTTGGACTCCTATCTTGGTAAACCTTTCCTGTTTTCAGAAGATTAATAAACTATCCAAAGTTAATATGAGCATCTATAGAGATCCTGGACAGCAAATTTCTTCATTTATTAAAAATAAGTCATTTTATAAATATTATGAAACAGTGATTATTCAATGTCTAACATTCACATTTACAGTGTTGATGGTTGTGTTACTCTAAAGTTCATCAGATTGATGAGGAAGGAGATTGCTCGGTTCTGCGGGACACCAGATTTGGAGTTCAGAGAATTGTCCAAGATTGAAGCTGTCATAAAAGCTTCTCTCGGTATTTTACAGTATCTCCTTAAAAGTTCTTCTGAGTTAAAGCTCTTCATCTATGAAATGGCATATATTGAACTAGTCCTTCAGTTATTTATCAGTTTTACCTGTAAAAAATAAATCGAAAAGTGTGGAGGTGTGCTTAGGAAACTAAGTGTGCTTAGTTTCCTTTTTGTTTAAATACTCTAATGCTAATGACTGTCTGCTTTATTAATACTTGTGGATTACATTTTGGATTTTTTTTTAAATAAGGTAACTGTGTTTTCAAATGCGCTTAATCAAAGGCAGATTAGGAATAAGACAGCATGTGAGTTATTGGCCAATCAGCTCTGTACTTAATATCTTATCTAAATCCCCATCCGTTGCTTTTTAATACAGGATGCATATTATAATAAAAGTCAGGCCTCATGGATATGAACCACTTTGCAAAGTAATATACAGAACATATTTTTGTTGTTGTTCACAATTGGAAAACAGATTTCAGAATAACATTTTTGTTTCTCCAATCCTTGTTATGCTCTGTCCAGGGAAAAATACCTAGAGGTTCTACTGTAATTTTACAATTTTTTTTGTCTTTTTCCATAAGTAATCTGTTGATGTGGAACAAACAGGTTTCTGAATGTATGGACCATATGTCGTAGGAAAACAACCCCCCAAAATATAGAAAAACTGGAACTAAAAATGAGATCAAACCTGCATATTCCTAATATGATCCAGGAGCTGTGGCAGTGTGCAGGTAATTTTACTGTCCTGCTCACGTGGGGCACCAGGGGACTTTGTCTCTCTGCTCCTGTTTCCATGGTACTTGGAATTAGATTAGTTTTAGATTCACAGCTGGTAAATGAGAAAGGCTAAGCTATGGTGCAGTGCGTGTTACATATTGTACATATGTGTACATATGTGTAACATATTGAGGGTGGGTTTTTTTTTTTTTTTTTACAAAAACTGCTGAAAATTGTGCTGAAGTTGTTGCTTTTTTCATTTGCTGTTGTTTGCCTAGCGTTTATCTCAGCCTTCAGGACTGCTGATTGTGGGTAGGGAACCTGGTGCTACTTGTGCCCTTGTGTTCTCTGTGATGTGATCTTCAAACCATACGGTGAACGGTGCCTGGATTCTAGTGATAACTGCTTGTTGAAGTGTCATTTTCCATATCTACCAAAAATAGCTGTTGTTAACTGCTTTAAATCAAAATAGCCTAAGGCTGACTTTTGCCATGTTTTAAAAAGGTAGTGATATGCTTTGTTTCTACCTGATCTATATAAAAATAATTCTTGTGATGTTTGTGTTCCCTTTTCAGCTGCTAAAGTATCGTGGTGTGGATGCCCTGCTTACCGCTGTCCGTGCAAACAGGTGCCACAGGCGTCTGCGGTTCGTGCTGTGCCAGGAGCTGGTCCTTTCTGGCCCTCCTTGATGGGCGATTGTCCAATTGTTGTTACCAAATCCTGGTGATGGCCGTTCTGTGGCTTTCCATATCTACTAACACTGAAGTGGCTTGGCTGCTAAAATGGTTTTCTTAATGCCCAACCCAATTTCCCATTACTGCAAATGAAAATCAATTATTTGTCATGCAGCTCTTAGAGTACTTAAAGACCAGGTGATTGTTCTCCTCTTTGTAACAATCTTATGTATTTTTGAAACTGCTATTATATTCCAGTAATCCTTTTCTCCTAGTGCAAGCAACCAACTTTTTTTTTAACCTCCCCCTTATAATCATGTATTCTCTTTCTATATATATATTTATTAAAATAATTTAATAAAATTTAACAATATAATATACATWTAAAAATAGAAAGTGTCCAGAGAATGGCAGCAAAACAAGAGTTTAAAGTGTGTTTATTTTGCATAAAGCATCTCTGGCAAAATATTATTTTAACTTAAAACCTGCTAGAGATGACTTATCATTTTCCAAAGCAAATAAACAGAAAATGGGAGAAGTCTAGCACATATTAAAAAACATTATATAAAAGCTGCCATCAGAATTCAATGTTTGTTTACCCTAGTTTAAATACTCAGCAATTTACAGCAGATCAGTTAACTATGCTTACAATGTGATATCAAAATGCAAGCATAGTTTGGATTTACTGAAGAATTCTGGCCCTAATAGCTGATCTTCTTAATGTCTAATAAGAGACAAAGACAAATGAAATCTGAGTTCCAGTAAATTGTAAGTCCTGAAATTGTGAAGAGTAGTGATTTATGGTTTCTTAACTACATCTCAACTCCTGCGATTAAGAACAACTRAAAGTGACTGACATTTGGTATACATTTTTCATCACTGTAGAAATATTCCTTTCTTCGACACCCATTTTGTTACTTTTTATCTCAGTACTCTACATATCAGCTTGACAAATTTATTGTTATGAAATGTCAAAAACCTTTCTGAATAAAGCAGGACAAGAATATTTTTGCAGCCAATGTTTTTCATCTAGACTGAGATGATAATTGAAGGCTTTATTGGGAGTTGTGCCAACTTTCTATTTTGTCTAATACCAGGCTTTTCACAGAGGGGAATGGAAAGTGGGGAATGGAAAGCAGTGCATGGAAAGACAACAGACAGTGGGCAGAAATTGAAATAAGAGATGTTCAGGCTGGACATGGAGGGGAAGAAATTTCTGGTGTGGACAGTCAGATGTGGGGTGCAGGTTGGCCACAAAGGTTGTGCAGTGTCTGGCCTTGGAGGTTGTCAAGAGCTGACTYGCTACAGCCCCAAGTGCTGGTCTGATGCCACAGCTGCCCCTGCTTTGAAAAGGAGGTTGAACTAGAGCCCTCCCCAGATCCCTTTGAAATGGAAGTATGAGGTTGTCATCGTGTAGGCAGTTTTCCTTCTGAAATTCATTGTCCTCTCTCGCTCTCTTTTTTTTTTTTTTTTCTCCCTAAAGGTCTCCCTGATAGATACTGCTACATAAAATTGTCAGCTGAAAGTCTRTCTCTTTGGTTAACTTTGAACTCAGTGTGGCTGCCACTGCAAATCTTCTACTTAGCAAGGGCTTGCAAAAGCATGAGAATATCTGTGGACAATGTAAATTGTCCAGATGTCATAGCTTAAGAAAGGAAGTGTGCACTGTATGTGTCGTAAAACATTTAGAACTGAGAACTTCAGGATTTAAAGGAGGCTGAGTTTTATAGTCTTAAATTCAGAATAAGCCTGTAATTTTGCATGATTCCTGAATTTCTTTCTCTTTAAATTTGTGTGTACATTGAAAATAGTGTGATTCTACTACACATGATGTGATCAATGTCTTTCAGATACATAACCGTATCAGTTCATTCTAATGACAAAAATAAACTTGTGTTCTCTGAGAAGTACTGAAATGTAAACACTGTAATTACAAAAGCAATTTAAAGCAATGTACGTAAACACTGTCATGAAAAGAGGCAGCCTTGCTCCTAGCTATTGTCAATTCTCATTTCTACACTGGGCCCTTTTCTTCTCTTGCACCAGCACAGGTGTTCAGGCAGCTGTGGGTTGCTCTAACAACCAAGCAAAAACTATTGAAAAATCTGAATAATGTGCATCAAATACTGCCCCATACTCTGAATAGCATGTGGCAAGTAGTGCCCTATAGCAAACCTTTAGGAACAGCGGAAATCACAGGGCATTTGATCTTAACTGAAACAGATGACACTCAATAAACTGCTGGTAACTCATGATGTTCACCATGCTGCTTGATCCTTGCAGTACTGCATATTTGTTGCATTGTCRTGGTTTCAAAGATTCCTGCCATCTTGTCAACATTTTTGTTGATTGTAGTCTCAAAATCTATTTATTCATAGTCAGGCAACAGCATGAACGTTAGTGTTTAAATAGAGGCTGTAAGCAGAACGTGGTAGATAGGTGTGCTTGCCTTCTGAGATGCCAGGAACTCTTGCTTAGCACCTGTATGTGACAGGTTGTCACTCAAGAGTTTGCAGTCAAAGGAGAAACATTTTCGAAGTGTTATACCAGTAACTAGAAGTTCCAGGACTGCATTGTCCTGCCCTCTTTCATCTGTGTAAGTAAGCCTTAAATTTCCTCAGTGGAGAGGCAGTGGCACAGCAGCAGAGGTATGTCTTTAGCTGGCACATATATATATATGTGTGTGTGTGTGTGTGTGTGTGTGTGTGTGCATGCACGCTTTTTATAGTGGGTTGGGTTGTCTCAGCACTGCAGCTCAGTCAATACTGTATCTTCCAGACCAAGGAAGGAGGAGAGATTTTAAAGAATCCTTGGCTCCTTTTGCTGTGCTGTGTCTGCACACACAGTCTCAGCTGTTGCAGTTTCTCTGCCCCTTCATGGCACCCTTGTGTCTCTCAAAGCTGAGTCTGCTTATGTGGCTGTGCCTGCAGTTCCTCTGCTATATTGCCACCTTGTCATTTCTAAACTACTTTGAAGCACTCTGGATGTATTTGTTAGTAGTATGAGGGCATCAGTTATACTGCAAAATGAAGCAATTGATGTTGCTTTATCATTTAAAGGCACCATTTATTTACTTGACTAATCTAGGAATACCTAACCTGTTAAGACACTGCAGGTGATTTAAGGATACAAGAGTGTCCATTTTATTTTTAAGTTGCCACTAGAGTTCATTTATACATTAGGCTTTTTTCTTCTAAGCGGGAATATTCAATATATTTATTGAAAAGAAGCATAAGGTTTCACACAGAATATCAACCTGGGAATAAATTAGGAATGAGAATAGTTTATAATAAACACTTGAGGCTTCTTGTAATTCATAAGCTCTAGTTAAGACAAGAAAGATTGCAAGATCCAAAGTTATACTAGAGAAAAACAAAATTGTTTACTGAACAAATTAATAGTGAATCATAGTGAAACATCACTAGTTTTCCAGTTCTGTACATTAGGGCACTTTGATTAGCATTTCATTACAATTAGTGTGGTTTTAATTGAATTAGTATGGGGKTTTTTTTGTATATATAGTTCAGAAAAGTTTAAAGGAAAGGTACTAGAGAATGTGTTATGTTGTTCGGTTGTTTGAAGGTAGAGAATTAGAAAGCAGATGGTTTAAGAGACATGAAGAGACTGCATCATCTGATGTGTCTCATTSTAATTAGAACTATGTGAATTTCTAGAAACTTAACTGGATGCAAGCAGTGGCAAATTCTAAAAAAATCATTGTCAGGAGTTTTTTAAAAATCCTTTGTTTGCAGTTCCCATACTTGAAAGTAATTCTCTGTTTTCATCTTGCCTCAGTGTGCATGTCAAGGTAAATGAGTCTTCTCCATGCGTGCACACAGCTCACATGAATGATGATGGAGATTTCATGGCATGTTGAAGGGCATTCATACCTAGTGTTACTGCATTTTTACAGCAGCGCTTACTTTTGCTGCATATTCGGTTTCCTTTTCTCTCCCTTCTTCCCTTCCTTTTCTCAACCACCACTGTTGTTGGCAGGAATGCACAGCTGTAGGAAATCTCCTTAAGGAAGCKGGCAAATCTGAGTTTATTATACATCAAATTAGTAGCTTTGATTTATTTTGAATATCTTGAATGTGATGGGACACTTTCATTGCAACTCTGCAGACATACATTAGATCTAAGATTTTAAATAAATGTTATACGACATGTATATAGGCTCTGAAGTCAAACCACACTGCCAAAGTGTAATAGAGAAGGTGTTAAAATGATCAAGTTCTGTTTTTTAATCTTGAAAGAAGAATCCTCTACAAAACATGTATTTGGTGTAATGATTGTTGAAAAACTTTGAGAYGTGTGTCACAAGGTTTAGCTGTAGAGCCTTGGAAATGCTGCTATTTTCATTACTTATATTAAAAAAAAAAACACATAGAAACAAGCAAGCAAGTAAACAAAAGCTGTCRTTTTCTTTGTGCCTCTGCTGCACGATCCTTAATTCGATGAAACTGAATGATTTTTTTGCACACTGTTTCCATTGATTTAAATAATTTAAGTATTAGATATTCTGAACAATCGTGTGGTCTCTTGGGCCCATACAGGTTACCTACTTCTTTTTCCAATAACTCAACTACCTGACTAGGAAAAAAGAATGCAAAGAACTTCACATGCCGTAATTTGTTAAAAGACTCCAGACACTGTTAAGAAAAYGGAATGCCAATTTTAGGTAAGGTAAATGAAAATACACTTTTATCTACAGAAGTATGAGTTTTCTGAGGTTTACACTGTGGAAGGCTGTTGGCATGGGAGATTACTACACCTCAAGACCAAAAAAAATGTATATTAACTACAACAAAATCAGCAAATAATGGGATTTGGAAAATTGTTTAATGGTTTTATGTATTGAATGCAACAATGGTTTTATATATTGAATGATACAATGACAATATTAAAGATGAAGTTAAATCACAGAGTTTTAGTGTGTATCATCAGTGCACGCAGTGAGTGTGTCAACTGGCCAGTCAATGCTTAACCTCTTGCATGCTAAGCCAGTAGAGGGTAAGTGCGATGAAACTAAGACAGACAGTCTATTTCTTTGAGAAAATAAAATAAAATAATGTATGTACACTTTTCATCTTGYAAACTACTTGCAAGATCAAAATATCAAACAATTGCAGTTTAGCTGAACAGAAGATCAGCTTCCTTCATGTTTGGAAGAGGGATGGACAGTGTCACAAATATGTCAGGGAGGAGAGGTTTCCCTTGCAGAAGGGAGGTTTATACAGTACATAACAGTAAGGCTTTTTTCACTTAGTGACTGAGAAATCTGGTTTATGARTAAGTATTTTGTGTACCAGTGCATACTTGTTTTGCAGGACAATTTCTTACTTTTTTCTAAACTTTTTTTTTTTTTTCCTAATAACCTCACAATTTCAGCCAGTCCATTTATTTAATTGTGTTGTGTTCTAGCTTAAAGTCAAGCTACCTAACCCTGTCATTTTACCTTCTCAAGTGCAGTTCCACATTCAGAGTTATCAACCTAGTACAGTTATCACACAGTAATAATAGGCTACCCTAGCTGTGCGAGCAAATTTAATTAACTGCAGAAAAGGAATTCTCTGTACTTCTCAGCATTGGCCAACATCCAGAAATACATAGCTGGTATATGACTTTCATGCTATAGAAAATGCTGTAGAATACAGACCTTACACATATGTGTATAGGGATTAATCTGCATTGTCCTTTGCTTAGGAAATCCTGATTTAGTTCCCTTTTTAATGTCCTCTCATGGCTTCTCATCTGCTGCATTCATGCTTGGCTTAAATATTACTATAGATTTTACCATGAAAATGTATCTGAAATTTTAAGTGGCATAAATGCTAAAGGAGGTATCAAAAATGCCTTTATAATAATGCTATCTTCCTGAATGATGTTTCCAGCAACTTCAGTAGTTGGGGATGTTAAGTTGTGAAATACATTGCTTGTTAGCATGAATATGCCAAGAGTGAATGTAGTGGAACCTCAAAATTGGCATTCACCCCTCCAGCTCCTCCACATACCAACAGCTTCTGCTTTGTTCTGTCTGCAGCAAGCGCCCCACATCTGTGCCTGCTCCTGATGCCTGCCTGGCACATCCTACCCCTCCCTCTGCCCTGTGCAAAGCTTTCCAGCCACAGCTCCAGCTCCTTTGCAGCCTCTCGCTCCTCCACGTGTTTCTGTAGGCAGACACTAAGCAGCGCCTGAATTGCACAAAATGCCTTGGAAACACTTGTCTGAGTACTGTGCTTCTGACCAGCTTCTTGTAGGTATTCTGCATGTGGAGGGTGGAATAGTGCTTATTWTCAATCAGATTTACTCATTTGAAAATATTTGGCATTGCATTTGGGATTAATTTAGCAGAGAAATACAGCAATTTACTGACATCACACCCAGTACGAGTTTAAGCTGCACTTAGCAGAATAAAGCAATTGCAATATACAGCTGAGTCCTGACAGACGTGGTTCCTGTTACAGTCTCTGTAATAGGTTCACGAACATGACACTGGCTCAGCCCAGTCTCTAGGAAAAAATAAATGGCTTGAAACCAGCTCAAGGCTTTYGCTCTCTTCCAAGTGCTGTTATTGTTCAATTTTATAATCTCTGCAGGGCTGAGCTCTGAATACAGCCCCCTGCCCCTGCCAGGCTGACTAACGCAGGGCGACATTCACGCTGTTTGGATTAGTGCAATGAAAGAGCATTTACCCAAGCAGCTGAGCTGCTCAGCTGATGGAGCCCTTCATGGAAAACAAAGGCCCCGCTTTGGCCCTGTATGCCAGGATAAGTTCAGCTTTCCTTGCAACAGCTGTAGTCAGTCACTGTCCACATTCGCCCAAGCTGTGGAGCCCCTTGGAGAGCCACCTTCTCTCAGGGGTGGGTTTTGGCTGGTGACAGAGCGTCATCAGATTGTATTACAGGAGTTAATATGTGTCAGTTTTGATTGTCCTTGTAACATTATAGGTGTCTTTTTGTGTATGTTACGAATAATTTCTGCCTATATTATCCTGTTATTTTGCCCTATTCAGTGGGAGGAGCAGTGGTGGTGTTTTGTGTGATGTGCTGCGGGGGATCCTGAACCTTCTCTGGACCAGAACTCCTGTAGCATTAGATAGACTTTTCCAGCGTCGTGACTTTCTAACACCTGTCAACAATTTGAATACAATTCTGTGGGAAAGGGCATTCGTTAGCTCCCAGGCTTCCTTTCCATCACTTGCTAAGGTCTGCGGTAGGCAGTAAAAGCGCAATGTTAGAGTTCATTCTGAGCAATTGCAGGAACCTTTCATAACAAATACACGAGGCTGCTAATTGTAAAAGTGTTGGTTGAGAAGTTCTACACACAAACTGATGTGAAGAAAATGACACTGCAGAACCTGATAATAAAAACATATCATACATTGTTTTCTCTGCATTTTATTTCTATTCTGATCTATTAATTTTTGGATTAAGTGTTGTGYTGAAATTATTTTTCTTCTTACCTCAAGGTTGATGGCACCCACAAGCATCCCTGTCCCTCCACTTACCTATATGTAAGGCTTAAGATGTCTTACCTCTAGCTTATATACTGCATTTAAGTACCTAAAAYTAGTTTGGATGTGTCAAGGTTTGAAATAAGCTTGCTTTTTACTTGGAGATGGAARACATATTTTTACTTAGAAACTAAAGAATGTTAATAAGGACCCAGCAAATTCTGAAAATCGAAGAAAATAMCTGTCACTTGTTACAGTATTTTATCAGTAGAAGCTTGAAACTCAAGACTTTGGAGTTTCTATATAGTAGCCAAATTTTACTTCCATGCTTGTTCCCCCCTCCACTTCCCCCMAAAAATGTAAATATTGTATTTCTTATATGGAAAAAAATCTTTAGATGATGATTTAGTTTTACTAGAGTAAAGTTAGTAAGAATTTTCATCACAGATATATTTCGGTTTTATTTTAAATTATAAATGCCCTCCTGAATCAAGATGTGCACTATAGTGAGAGGTGGGGCTTTGTTGCTGTTATTAGAAATACTGGTCAGATATAGAGTCTTTCAGTTTGTTGTGCTGCTGTTTAAGAGCTCTCAGTCACTYAAATGATTTGGACACTGTTTCTAGAGCATAGTTCTTCCATTGAAACAAAGTCTTAGTGAGAAATGGCATAACATTTTTGTAGCAGTGTGTCACCGATGTTAATTCAGGGGCTGTTCCTAGGGAATGTTTCTGTGCTAATGAAATTAGTGATTGTCCCATCTTGACTCCCCTGTTTGTGTGCTTCTCAGAACTAATTTTTGCTGTTGCTAAGAGACCACAAGAAAATCTACCCTGAAAGGGTTTTCTCCATTAGCACTGATAATATTAGGGACTTGGGGAAAAGGCGTCTGAAGACCTACTCGGAACTGACAGAACTACCTAGATCTGGCAACTGGATTGAAAAGTGCTTTAAAAACACATCAACAGTGCTGCCATGTTTAATTCATATTGTAGATTAAATGAAAACAGCAAATCTTCTAACTGTTTGTTTGCTGCACTCTGGAAACGCACTGCGTGGCTGTGTGTCGTCCTGCATCTGAACATCTTTGTCTTACTATTTTTAAAGGATGTTGATATGAAACCTGTATGTCTTTGGTGACTCTGGTGTCTTCATTACAGGTGCTGTTGTCAGGACTGATTGGGGTAGTGTCATGGAAGAGGCCCCTTTCGCTTGTGGTGAGTGGCAATGTTGCTTAATTACGTTAAACGGACTTTATAAACATCAATGACCTATATTGACCAAAGTTTTCTCTGCAAGCAACTCCTAGTCATTTTATCTTTTTCTAGAGCCATGTCAATTGATTTTCCAGATCTAGGTTTAGTTGTCTTGCCCTTTTACAGTAATGTTGCAAATAATCTTTTTAGTAAGACTATAGATTGCAACTTCCCATTTTATTTGTGGTTCATGATGACTTCCTTACTGTTCAGTAGTAAACTGAACTCAGTTGTATACTTCTGAAGTAKGTATATGTGCTGCTGTGATATTGTATTATATGGACAAGCAAAAAATTAAAAACGAAAGAAGACTGTAAAATAGTCCCTTTTTTGGAAATGCCTTTCTGCTCCATTTATTACCGAAGATGTGTATGTCATCTTGATGTACAGATACAGAAATGATTGATTTTGTATATTTTTTTCTTATAATTGTTTTCTGCATTCACTTTGATTAGAATGTATCTGACATATGTTGAATGACATTAATTTTGTATGTATGATTTGGGAAATAATTCAGAATGCTGTTGTGTTAGAGAAGCATTTAGTAATCCTTCCTTAAACTAAAGAGGACAGTAGTCTGAGCAGAATAATTTATCCTGCTTCGTTTTTGTGAAGCGTGTTTCTCTCAAGTACAGGTATCCTCTTGATTTTAGAATATAAAATAGTGCTAAAATGCAAAAAGCACTAGTGATAATTAGACCTGCACTGTATATTGTATCATTTTACATATTTTTAATATAAATAGTGGGAAACTGGAACCCTTGCAATAAATAAGCTGTGGTGAAGTTTTGATTTATTTGCAACAGATATAACAAATGCTTTGGTGACAAATTAACACTGCRATTAATAGATCTGTAATTGATTGCCACTTATAAGCATATTTCACATGCTTATAAGGCTTCATAATGAAGCATTGATTGAGTAGAACTGAATTATTTGGTGTTGAAAACTGCTAGCTTATTTAAATTAAATAATTTAACTCCTTAAGACACTGTTACCTTTATTGAATAAATATAAACACTGGTTTGCTTTTTCATTATATAGACTTAGAAAATATAGAAACAAGAAGATATTCCTGTTTTATCAAATGCACTTACAGCACTTAAGATCTCCTCCTTTGTCTTGTTATAGTATGTGTGTGGAGCACTAATATATTACAAGGAAAACCAAGCTGCTCTTTATCTGTGAAACAGTTTTGAGCTACATTATGTGTTCTGCTGGGAGAGTCATGTAGTGACTTAATGAAAAGTAATTCATACTTCGTGTATGTGTACCAATAGAGCCACAATTTAACTGTTAGCACAAAGCAGTAGTAGATTCAAATAAAAAAAGATTAAACTGTGAGATAATTGTGTTAATAACGATATATTATCAAGTAAATATTACTTTTGAAAATGCATGTGTCTGTATTYAGCATTTGTAACATAGTTATATACGCCCAGGACACAGGAATGTAATTGAAAATATACAGAACTGTATAGAATAAGAGTTAGCTTAATTCCAACTGTATCAGTATTAGGAACTAAAACAGTAGTGCTAAAGCTTTTGCGATTTTCTTTTTTGTTTTTGCTTTTCRTAAATAAGATTTCTTTTTTGCTGTAGAAAAAAATCTTTATTACTAAAATCCTGAATACCTGGATATTTTAGATGCAGCCATTCCTTCAGATGTTGATTCTTTCARTGAAATCTGAACAGGTGCTTGTGTAGCATTCAGTAGCATCATGACAAGATATATAAATGGGAGGAAATATTAAATGTTAGTAGTCTTTCAGAACAGCTCACATTTCTAAAATTTGTTCCAGGATCAGTTATTCCCAAGAGTTAAAACTGGATTATTGTTGTTCTGTATTTGCACTCCTGATTGTATAATAATCAGTTGAAGGAAGGAGTAGAGGACGGTGTTTTTGCCTCTCTGTAGTGCAGCTGTGCAATAACCAGTGCTAATTGATCGTTTTGCAAAGGTTGCAGTGTCATTTTTCCTTGTTGATTTGTAGATACCTTTTAGCCACATGTAAGCACTATGACTGTTCTGATTAAGCATTTAATARTTAAATATTAATTGTATGCTATAACTTTGTATGTATGACTTTTTAATGTATGACTTTTTACTTTCTGTGAAAAATACGCAAAGTCCCAGCAACAATATGATGAGTTGTATTTCTTGCAATCTGCTTGTACAATATATATGCAAATATAGGCTCAGCAGTTATCTTTTTGCAATATTTATAGTTTTATCACTAGCTGTATAATAGATTCCAATATACATTGCTTGTTTTTTGCAATGTGTTTCATAATACAGCACTGAAAAGGGCAAAGGCCACCTAGAAAGATAGCTTCACTATTTGAAGCCATAAAATAAGGTTTTATAAAATTAAACCTTAAATGAGACYGCAAGCTGTACTGTTTATGGGGTGTTTGAAAACTGGGCAAAATGATGCTTCTTATTTCTGAAGGCGAAAAGTTGCAGAATAATAAGCACAGATGGTAGTTATCAACAGTTGGGTTTTGACGGACTCTTAAGAGGAATGTGTTACGCAGCATTATCACAGCATGTTAGAGGTGGTTGTGTGGTTTGCCACTTTGGAACCAAAGGCAAAACTGAGCACAGTTGGGTGTTTACAAAGCAGGGAGGAAGTTCTGCTGTGATGCTCATGTGCAGAAGTATGTAGAGGCTTCCAAGGCAGAGCAGTGTCTTTGCATAGTTTAATCCTCTAAAGGATTCGCTAAATTATGTTGATTTGTCTGAGCTTTATTTGGTCCCCATCTAGCCCTCTGTTGCTTATGTTTCCAAATCACTTTACATAAATGAGTATCTCTGTTATCAAACTGTATTTACATTTTCTAAAGGAGTCATATGGGAAATGGCGGCCTTATTTTAAATTACTTCTGGATTAATTTCAAGCAGTATTTTTCACATATAATATTCAGATGTTTCTGCATTAGACTCTGCATTTTTAATTATGACATCTGAGAGAGTTTGTAGTGCTCTGAGGAAAAGTCCCTTATTTAGACACTAAATCCTGGGTGTGTCAGGAGGACTGTGTTGAGACAGGAATTTGCTTCCACATGGTCTGAACAGAGATTATTTTCTCTCTTGTTTGTACCCTTTAGAAATTAGTAAAAGCATGCATTCTGCTGCTGAAAGATTTRTTAGGCTTTTAGTTTAGAATCAATGGAATTAAACCAAGGAGATGATATTATTGTAGTAATGATGATCAGAATTCATTAAAACAGAATACTGCTTATCCAATAATTTAAGAATTAAAACGCATCTTGGGTACTTGTAATTTGTAATTGTGTTCCAGTACAACTGTAAAATCCCCCTCCCTTCCTTTTTACAGCGTACAAGCATTTTTTTCCTAATTGCAAAACTGAGATGTCAGTATTATGGTTAGGTTTCTACAAACATCCAAATTTGCAAGATTCCTCAATCTTGCATTGAATTCCATCTTAATAGTCTTTAAGGAAGGAAAAAATAACTATAGTGCAATCAATGACTTTTCACTTCAATAGAATGAGTAATTCCGAAGCTACAAAACAGGAATTAATTTTATGCAGATATTCCTGCGTAGTACGCTTGTCATTCAAAAACTCTATCAGTACACAGTAATAGGTATTTTCTGGCATCTTTAGTTCATATATATACATAGTYGTGTGTGTATTTTCTTACAAATGGGCAATAGTTGTTGCTAATTATATATAGATTTTGTACCTTTACAACCAATTTAAATCTGTCATTGCCAGGAATCCTTAGAGGTTTTGTCTTTTTTTTCACTCATTCATGAAGACAGTTAARATTATGTCAGGAATCATTGCTTTCTGTTAACATAAAAGCCCACAAAATGAGGCCAGAGAAATAAAGAGAAGAGAAAAATAGTTTAAAAAGCAATTAAGTTTAAAATATCTGTGGRCCAGTTCTGTGCTGCTACCTTTTATTGAAGGCAATCGGCAATGGTGAAATTGGTCCAAATGGATCTTCCCTTCTGGCCTTTCCTGGCTTGAAATAGGGGGAAAATGTGCTAGCGTGCACATCCGCAGCCTTGGGTAACTTGCTTGTAGCAGCTGCAAGGTTGCAGAGCTGCTCTCTGCAAGGTTAAGGGAAAGGTCTCACAAGAGGGAAAGAGCTTGGGTGGCTGCTGAGACAGAGCTGCCTAATGCAGAACTGCACTGTATGCTCTGGGATTTTTGGCTGTTAGAATTCATGGCATGAATGAATGGCTTTGGAGCGTCTCGGACTGCCCTCTAGCAAGAATCAGGGAAATCCCAAACTGGCTTTGGTAGAAAATACTGCTCTGGGGCCAACTCAGTAGTTTGTTGCAAAATGAGAGCTCTTCCATAGAATCCAGGGAAATATTTGAACTATTTGAATATTTGACTTTTTTTTTCCAGTAATAGGTAGTAGAAAAGATCTGTACCTGTTGTAAATAGAAAATTATTAGTGATTTTAAATAAACATATCTGCACATATACCAGCTACATAAAATATATGGATACATAACACCAGTTCTAACCTTACAGATGAGTGCCAGTTACCATAAACAAAAACATGACTAATAGGCAGATTGGGTGTTAGTCTCATTTGGTCTGAGCTTGATTCATCTAAATTGCTTTTTTTTTTTTATTTGTGCAGTACTTGATATTTTATAGTACTACACATTTTTAATACTTTTGAGATTTTAATGACTGCGAATTATTTGCATGACAGCTTTCAGATTCCATCTTTCTCATAAAATAGAAATTACTAATATTTTTTTCCAACATATCTGTTAATATTCAAATCTCTTGAAAGACTTAGTTGAACAAGTTACAAACTTGTAACCAGTTTTTAACCACTTGTACTGCCTGTATTTCTCAGTCTTTCTGTTTTTTTCTTGATAGGTTTACATTTCCTGTGTTGGTTTTGGTAGCGATAGGAACATTTTAGCTTTTGTTCTCTGAAAGTGTAGACTTGAGAAAAACTTAGAAAGAAGGTTGTGGCCTCTACTTGCTTTGAGCCAAACTTGTAGTTGCATTCATTTGGGTTCCAAAACCACACTTTATGAGACTGTGAGCTTTACATATAAGAGTTCATCAGCAGAAGTATAGAAGAAAAAAATAGGAGAGGAATACTAATTGTTAATTAATGCTTTATATAAAGACTAAGAATACGAGTATGAGTATTTTTCTCATTGCAGTTTAAATCTGCAAGTTTCTTTTCTGTTATCCCTGAACGTCGCTTGTACAGACAGGAGTCTTTTTACAATGAAGTTTAGTGAGAAATGCAAACTATAAATGGAAGTGGTGAAGAAAAAGCTTATTTAAGAAAGGAAGGAATGTAAAATTAGACTGGAGAGAGTTTCTACTTTAAAATTAGAGGTAAAGAAATCTGTCATGTAGTCAAGTTATTGCTTGTTAAGTTGATTTGGCATGCTACTCTGAATTGAAGTGGAGAGCTCTGTAGAAGCAGAAGTCTATTTAGATTTAGACCACATACATTTAAAGTCTAAATTTTTCAAAGTTCACCATTAATATTTTCTTAATCACTTAGTCATCAGTTATTTCCTTTATTTCTCTAAAGATGTCATAAAAAGTATTTAATGTGATTTCAGGCCAGCTTTTCACCAATCTCTTCTACTTTGTTTCTTACAGCATTGCATGTTACTTAYTTATTTTCAGATACTTTTCTTTCCAGAATGACTGAAGATTGAAAATAGGTTTCACTTTATATACTTGTAGAGAAAAAATATTATTACTATAGTGCTTAAAAAAAGAAAAATGGTTATTTGTTCTCATTAGTCACTACATGAAATCTTTTATTTAAATTTTATTATTAATTAATTTTTATTATTGCTAATTCCCATGTAATGTTAAAGCTATGTATGAAAAAGGCTTGTGTATATCCACTGTGGCAGAGTGAAATACAGGTGTGTGTTTCTCTGTATTTTTTAGAAGTAGGCCAGTCTATTTCTAATCTGTCTTGTGCTATCATTTTTATCATATATAATGGAAAGACCAAATTCATTTAATGCCCTCTATCAGTTTACTTGCAAATTCTATTTCCACATCCGTCTGTTATTTCAAAAATATTTTATTAGCAAAATTTCATCCATATATTACATGATCCTACCTTCCATTTCTTGCCTTAAGGGATTTTGTCCATTTGACTTGCTTCATTTATTTAGTATACTTAAATCAAATTTAGGATATAGAATTATGCGTGCGTATTTCTGACTTCATGCCAAYTGAGATGTGTGTTGATGTAGGAATTCAAAAGCGGGAATGAAAATGCTGAAATATTAAAATGTAGAAGTGGWGAGTTAAAAACAAGATATTGAAGTCAGTGCCTTGTGTGTTCTTTAATTCACCTAAACCCTAAAGTGTTTTCCCTCTATTTTTAAGTTATTTTTGAGCACCTGTGCCCATAGTCTGTCACACACTTTGGAGAGTCCTGCAAGGGTTGCCTTTCCTCTTGATCCATTCTGCACCCACATGAAACGTGTGCCACGAGCACTGGATCTCTCGTGTTTTCTCCTGAGGAATTCAGGGTAATAAGTGCTCAGTTCCCCCCAGGGGAGAGGGATTCAGGGAATACTGTTCTTGGACTGGAAACTTTATTCCCAAGAACGTGCTGAAAGCAATAGGAGAAAAAGAAGTACAGAACTGCACTGGAACAGGATTGGTTTAGACTTTTTTAGYTACTTCCTGATCTAGTTATCCCAAACAAAAGTGATGGTAGATCTTTCACTTTCTGTTACTTTCCATGGTTTCTGCTAATTATTAATATTTATTTTTCCTTTTCAGTAGTATTTTCTTAATTTCCTTTTGTACACTTTCTTCTGATTGCTTCCAAAGGCTTAGAGAAATAACCAAGTATATGAGAAGCAAGTGGGGATTTCTTTAGATTTTTGTTACATAAGTTACCCTGATGAATAGCATAGCTAGGTAAAAAAGATAAATATTTCATATGAATATGCTATATTTAGTGATTAATTTTTGTTTTTATTTTTCTGTTAAGATTTGGGTGATCAGATTTTACTGGGTCACTTCTCAAAAAKTAGATTTCAAAGGTGAAAATATAAAAGTTGAATTTCTTATTTGATGTGCCTACAGAACATGCCCTACTCATGTTTTGTACAGTTGTTCAGAAAATGAAAGTTGTCTGATCAATTGCACTTGCACCAATTTAACCTGAACTTTTGATTTTGGAGGTTCAGACTGTGATTCTTAATTGCATACATTATTTTATTTACACAGATTAGCACAGAGTTATAGGGAGGAATGATATTTCCTCCAAATGTTTAAATCTTAATAGAGCAATTAAGCTTAATTGTAACCTTAGCTTAAAGTGCTATAAACTCTGGATGCAATTTCTGGATGCTATAGAATGGCCTTTTCTGTTGCTGTGTTGGCATCATAAACTGGGGATTCCTCTTAGACAGGAATCATTTCGGATGGTAGGTGGCAGATGAGATCACCTCCTTTCTGAGATGTCCCTCTTGACATGTTGATATGCCTTTAAATCTGCAGCTTTTTCTTTTGTAAGGAATAGAAATTTTAATTTTTATTTTTTAATCCGTTCTTAGCTTGGGACACTGATGCTATCTCATTTCCTCTTACTCAAGCTGTTGGTCTTGGATTTTCTCCTATCCTTTCTGTTAGTGCGTGCATGTGTGTGTAGGCACAAGTGTGTGAAGTTGGGTCTCCGGGGTAGCCTGGAAGTTTCATGGGCCCAGTCAGCTGTTTTCTCAACATGATCCCAATCTTGAAAGTTTGCAATTAGAGTGTGTGTAGATGCCATTTACATTTATGCCCCACTGCTTTTTGCACATAGATTAACATAAGCACGTAGGTCCTGACAGGTGCTCTCTTGCCTGTGTTGGTGTCTCCAAGGCCCCCCTCTCCTCTAGCAGAAGGATAGRTGGATGGCACAGCCTGCCCCAGGGCCATTCTCTTTCTTTGCTTTCCTTGATTGCTTTCAGAATTTACCTGACCAGAGAGGACGATGGTCAGAATGGAGAAATACACAGTAAAATAGCAAACTGGAAAATAAAGAAACAAAACTTGAAAGGAAAATAAGGGAAATAGAGGTGTCCCTGGAAAGGGGAAGAAAAAGCAGGTGTCAGACATGGAGAGTGAAGCATCTGTTTAGAATGAATTTTCTGTGGCCCCTTCCACTCCTTAGCATTTTTTGCAGCATTTTCTTGCCCGGGTCAGTCTGTCCCCAGCTCACTATTACCTTTTCCATGGGGGCTGCCTGTGCTGGGGCCCTGCCACCCCAGCTGTCACCTGTGAGACCTGATATCCCCCGTGCTGCAGGGCCGCTAATCAGCAACCCTGGGGGCAAAAGTTGAAAGGAGGGAGAACAGCTTTTCCTGGAGGGCAGCCGCAGCCTCCTGGGGCATACCCCACAGAAACAAGAAATGTCTTTATTACTCTTAAACAGCCTGTGCTGCCTCCTGCCCCTGTGGCACCAGGTCACCGKGGCAGTGGCATGGCAGCTTGCCACCCCCCAGGATCCGTGCTGCTGCTTAAGGGCAGGGTATGGCACAGACGCTAGATTTGCCTCTCCATCAGTAATTCCSCTGTTCTCACATGCCTTCTAAATATATCTCTTAATGGTTCTTCCCTCTCATTTGCTCTTTCTTTTAGAAATCGAGGCTGCAGCCCATCTGGTCCTAGCATTTTGGCAGCCCTTCTATGCTCTAATTTCCTCAGCGCTTTCTTGGCTCACGTCCGCTTTCCTTCAGTATTTCTTCTTCCTCCTTGGGAAATTAATCTCAGCTTCTGACATCTGCCTTGCTTCCTATGTAAACACTGAAGCAAATAAATTATTTTTGTTTAGGGATGTGTCTTTCTTTCTCTTTCAGTAAAATACCTCGGTCTCTCCGCAAAGGCCTCCTTTATAGAGYTCCTTTGTTTTCACACGCTAAAAATTTCACARTATTTACCTTTGCTTCTGAGACATCCTTCCTTTTAGTCTCTTTCACAGTATGGATATTTAGTCCCTTTCCTGTCCATAATTGTACTATTTGAAGCTTCCCACCATCCAGTCACTGGGAAACAAAGAACCACATAATCTTTAACTACATAATCTTTGATAATAGAACAGTCCATTATGCCATTACCTTTTAGGCATGGCTATGGATAAGTGCATTTCAAAAGATGAATAAAAGAAATGTTTGTTTAACAGTATCAGCACAAGAATATGTTGTGCCTTTCAAAGCACTGTCTGCAGAAGAAAAGTGGACACCCATATTATAAAACGACACTTCCATTAAAGTTACAGGCTGAATTGCTGCTGTGGTGTTTGTGAAACGTTTGAGGAGGGCGGTGAGAGCCTCTTGTTGGTTGAGTGGAGTTTCATGGATGTGCAGGGGACACGGAGGTCCAGGGGAGCCAGTGGCCTGCTGCAAGTGAAACTGTGCAAATCACACTGAAAAGGATTTTGCAACAGCTAGCACCAAATGTGAAACAGGGGAAGGGCTCCAAAGAAGAAAATGTGGTAAAACCTATGGCAGACAAGATTACTTTGTAATTCTAATATTTGGGCAGCGAAGAGCGAAAAAGGAAGTTGTTTCAGTTCCAGCAGTTCAGATAGTATCTGTAGAAGTTTCTAAAAAATGGAAAAGGGAGCAAGATACAATGTCCAGTGCACTTTATCAGAAATTTTCTGGAGGTAATGGGAGATGATTCTGATATTCTTAGTTTTCACATTGTAAAAATAAAATATAAGAACTTTGGGAACTGGCAGTTGACGTAATGTCAAGAATTTTGAAAGCATTCTTACAGCTGAAGAAAGCTAGATATGAGCTGTGAGAGTATGTCAATATGTTCAAAAATATAAATACACATATTGGTCAAATTATTTGTGAAAAAAGTTATTCTGTTTAATTTGCACATTTCTGCTGGTTTTAAAATCTTTACATTGCAGAGAACCATGAAGAAGTGATTACACAAAGAGCTAATAGAAGATAAAACATAAGGCTGTTTTCGTATTGCTATTAAGGCAGATGTATTTTCAAGATGTGTTTTCTTGACTGATTTAACATCTATTTGTGATTCATTTCCTACTGAGGATCTACACCTACTAGATTGAGACTTCCACTGAACGCAGTTGTGTCCTGCTTATTTACAGAGTGTAAAGCATAGTCATTAYAGAAAATTCGAAACTGAGGACTTGAATTGCCATCTTAACTGGATTCCAGACTGAGAAAACACGTATTTATGGTTCAGCATTTTGCTGCTGTGTCACAATATTTAGTTGTTCAAAGTGTTGCAAAATCTTTGGGTGTAGATCTGAAATACCAGAAACCAGAATAGACGATGCTCAAGTTAACTGAGTTTAATGTTCTGATTTCTACTGCTACAGTGGAAAGTCACACTCTTTTAGAGGTGAAACTACCACTGAGTGTAGCATGTCTTTAGATATATGCATAAATCCTCATCAGAATAGTCTGATTTTATAATTACCATGCTGAAATAACTTCTTGCCCTCCATTTTGTGGTTGGAAGATAAGAAGATTGCCATGCCATTTTTGTCTTCTGGGTTAACTCTGGTTTGGTGGATTAAAGATGCAAACCAGCATGTAGCCCCAGGCAGTGTGGCGTGTTGTGGGACAGAGAGCACTGCTCAGGTTGCAGGAATAGTGGCTGTTGGATATGTTTGGGTACGGAGAGTTGAGAAGAGGGGAGGATTTATGAAGCATTTCTGTTTACCAGTTCATACTGCAGTAATGGGTCTAGAGCTCTGCACAAAAGTTGGCTACAGCGCTGGGAACTTGAGTTGTGCTTTTTGATGCACCAGTCAGCAAGTCACTGGTCAGTCTTGGCTCACCAGGATATTTGTGCTTTGAATAATGTGTTTTAGCCTTTAAAGGCAAGAGACAATTAATTTGGTGGGTTTTGTCAGGAATTGGCTTTTTGTTTTGGCAGTCAAATGAGGTTAAACACTTGCTGGTCTTTTGAGATGTCTTAATAGATTGCCACTTGTATTTGGCAGCTTATATATTCTTGAGCTTAAATCGTTTCTGGCATCTGCAGTTTGCGCTATCAAGATGATGAGAACTCATGATGAGRATGTGTTGTAAGTTGGCATTTTAGATGAAAATTCAGTCCATCAGAATGATTCAGTGGCTTTACTCCATTTGAAGAAACTTGCAGTTTAGACTTTTATAACACAGTGATTTCAGCATATGCAGCACTAAGTGACCWCAGCAAACTTTGAGTATAGTTCCAGATACAGTACAGAGGTAAGAGAATCATTGCAATTCCTTTTGTATTATTAATCTTATTCGGCTCAGGTTAGTCATTCGTGTGTGTGTGTGTGGTTGTTTGTTTATTTACAAGTAGCTTGGTTTTTATTTTATTTTTGGCAGTTGGTCAAAGTAGAACTGAAAATAACCTGAAAGTGAAATAATACATGCTCTTTTTTTGTCTCCTCCTGTGAGAGCTACTGATTTACTTTCCGTTACCCCTTGTTGAGTGGGTTGACTCTTCCTGTCTCTCCAGCACTCTTGCAGGAAGCATATATAGCCCAGCCAGACATTTGTAGGATAGGAAAGAGCCAGGAAACTGCCCCTTAAGTTGTCTTCTGATTCTATTTTACTTCTATGTAATTGTTTTGAACCCAAATTTTATTTTCTGTAGTGGCACCTCCTTCTCCAATTTCACTAGAAGTGAAAATGTTCCCAGAAAAATTGAATACATGAATGGAAAGCATGAAGTGAATTGCTACTGACATGAAGTGTTACTTGGACGTGACTTCCTCACGAAGGCAAATTCTGCTTTCCCAATACTTCATTTCCCATCTTGAGTCCATTTGGAGACCCCTTTAGTCTCCTGGCTTTCATGATAATGATTCTTAACATTACTATGTTTAGCATTATTGTAAATTATTACGTTATAGTAATAATCAGTGCACTAAAAAAAMCAACGTTCCTGTCACTTTTACCCACTATCAGTCAGTAGAGCCATAACTGAGCAGTAGTAGTAAAAGGTGCTGCTGCTTTTCAGAGGTCTTCAAGAATCAGGAATACTCCARGTTGTTTCCTTGTCATCCAGCAAAGGTAACTCATGATGCACTTTCTTTATTTTTYCTGGAGAATTGATACATCCAAGAGAAATTTGAGTTACTGTTATAAACACTGAAAAATCTTTAAGAACTCCACAGGATTATCTTCAGTCCTCTTTCACTCTCTTGAGGAATAGATATTTCTCTAGCTAGAGTGCTTTTAATTCCTATTGAAACAGAAATATGTACTTACCAAAAAYGTGCTGTGATTACCTAGTATTTTAAACTGCAGTCTTTCTAGTGATTGTTGTTGGACTTGAAGGTGTGCTTTTGTGTTTCATACTGTCAGTGGCTTTCCTTCTTCAGATTTTATTTAAATGAAACCAATTTTATCTATCCAGGAATATTCTCAGGACATTTATTCATGAAATTATTTCCYGCCTCAGCGTCTTTTCCCTAGTTTTTTTTTTCCTTTATCACTTTGCAATGTGATTTCCAAAATGGTTGTGTGTGTGTGCGTGTGTGTTTTAATATCCATCACTAAATTWAAAAAGTTATAAAACCATACTGTATCTGCTTGCCTTGCATTCATGTTATAACCTATATAGTCCTATCAGCATTTTCTGTATTTAGCATTTTGCTTTCTAAAATAAATGAATGACAACTGTCGGGAATYGGTAGGAAAAATTTAATGCTTTCCTAGTACTAGTAAACTTGGAGACATGGTAATAGTGTGTGTTAGCCTGCTGTATGCATAAGAACCTCAGTAGAGAATCAGCAGAATTGTATTAACAGCACTTTATTTGCAGCAGAAGAACATTGTACAGGTTTTCTTGCATGCTTTTTGGGGCTACAACAAAACCCCAAATGTTTACTTTCAAGATTGTGCTCTAATGGCCCTTGCATAAAAGTGTATACCAAATAAAAAGGATCTATACAAAATGGTTTGAAATATTCCACACTTAGCATTAAAGTGGCAAAAGACTGAGAAACGCAGAGCAATGAGCTAAGTATCCTCCTCACTTCATTGTTTCTTCTCTCCAATTTTTGCATTTAACATTTGCACATATGGACAGAAAGGAGAAGCAGAAACTAACTCATGCATRGAGCTACAGAAATATGTGTACACATATCCATACATGGACAGATACACAAATGTGCCTCCTGTGCAGGACTGCAGGGGTTGTGTAGGATGGGTAGGAGTAAGCAGCTGCTAGCAGGGCCCAGTGAGCAGCTCGGGGCCATCGCTGCCAGCAGCGAGCAGTTCTGCATCATAACCAAAGCTAGAGCCAGGCCCCTCCACAAGGGTTTGTGGAGCAAAACATGTTGGTTAGCGCTTACCTGGGACCGCTGAGAAAAATTCCTGTGCAGGATGGGTCAGAGCACAGAGCACGGTGCACAGAGCAGCGTGGCCGGCGGCAGAGCGGAACGAGGAGGAGCGCTGCTCACGCAGCTGCTCGCTGGCGGATGCTGCTCTGCAGCACCCTGCGTGGAATCAGCCCCGTCCCTCTGCCTGCCTGGGCCTCTCTGAGGGGCATCGCCTTTCCCTGTGCTGATGCATCTCCATCRGATCATGTTCCAGAGCCTTCTGTGTGCGATTTCTCTTTTAACAGACCGAGCTCTAATGAGATGACATTAGAAATACCTTGGAGTAACTGCTGTCCATACTTTGATGCCTTACATATTTCTCCTACGAATTTTGTGATAGTGAAAATGCTGTGCTGTTGATGCAGTTTAGCAGTAGCTACTTGCTTAATGACAGAAGCCGCCTTTCTTAATGACCAAATGAAAGTGCTCCGGTGTCACAGATTTTAGAGGGATCACATGATTCCTCACTAATAAGAGTAACCTCTCATCAATAATTAATTACTATTATTTTGGGAAAGACAGAGATGCAAAATGGCTGTGCCTCTGACCTTTCCAACCTGCCTCTCTCTAATTATGYCGCTGTCAGGAGGGGCTGCTTTTACAGCTTTTTGATGCCCGTCCTTGTCAGCAGGACAGCAGGTGCTTTTATTTCCTCAGAGTATTTTGCTACAGATGTTGTTGAAGGTTAATTTACACAGAGCAGGGTTACAGTGGGACCTCCATTTGTTCTGCAGGTGAATTGTTGCAGCAATGTGACACTGGCAGAAGCCTTGCCAGGGTGTGTATGGAGGAACCCATTCAGAGCTGCTGTGGAAGTGTAAAGTTGCTCTTACCTTCCTTCCTTATAAAGTGGCTGGAGTATTAGAACGTTTTCCCTCAGATAATATGTTTAAGCAGAAACTAAGCTCTGGGATAGCTGTGGTAGTTCCAACTTTGGAACAAGGCTTTTCTATTAAAAAAGCAATTGTATTTGGAGTGTTTATAATAGATACAAACAATGCTGCTTCTATCTGACTGCAAAGCTGCAACTGGCCTTTTGAAGGATTTCAAGTTTACAAGGGTTTGRGTGGCATTAAAATAAGTTAGGTTGTGTTCTTTGCTTGTGTTCTTGCTTCAAAGTGGCATTTTAGGGTAAAATTCCCACATATGGATGTCTCTAAATAGAGAAGCCCTGGTCTATAAATGGACCGTCAGTGGTTAGAATTACACAGTGGAAACTGCTGCACAGAAGCATGTATTTATGGTTCAGCATTTTAGTTGCTGGTGTGTCACATAATTTAGTTGCTCAAAGTGCTGCAAAATCTTTGGGTAGAAATCYGTAAGAAAAGAAGAAGAGATGAGAAGAAGTAAGAATAGATACTGCTCAAAATAATTATGAGTTGGGTGCTGTGATTTGCATTGCTACAGGGGAGAGCAATACTGTTTTAAAGGTGAAGCTATCACTGCTTGTAGGATGTGTCCAGCTATATAGATAAATGCTAGTCAGAACAGAAGGAAGGAGTTTTCTGCATTCTCATAAAATCTGCTGAAAATCCTTGTTTGAGTTGATATTTAGGAACCTTAGTTTCAAAGATTTTGAAAACAAATGGTGTGAAATTTAGCATGGCTTTGCATAAAGCAGTGTTAATACYCTTGCCTTCTGTCTGTTTTTCCCACAGAGCAAGTTGATGTCAAAGCTGTGTGGAGTGTATAAGGCTTCCTTCTGTAAAGTACCTTTTGCAGGGCTGCTGAAAATCCTGCTGCGTTTTGCTCTGCCAGAATTTATCCAGTTGTTGCTACAGTCAGCACCCCTAACAAGGGCRGTGTGTAAGGGGTGGACAAATGGAATAAAATATGAGTAAAACCTGCAAGTTATTTCTGGTCCTACTCTCCAGAGAAAAAAAAGGGCAACAAATTGCAGAGAGGGGTACAAGGAGCTGAGAATCAAGTAGCTTATTTACAGATCATGAAAAAGTCTTTGTCTGTGGCACACACGGAAAACGGTCATTTCGGGTGTTATTCAGATTATTCTTAAGCATAAGAGCGTATTCTAAGGTCTTTACAGATATGCCTGGGGACTAGGCTACATTTGGTGGAATGGTTCACTTGGAGGCCTCTGATACTCTGGATAATTTATAGTAATGAAGAGGATAATTTAGAATTATCCACACTGGGAGTATTAATGATGAAAACATGGAGAACAAACTAGATTTATTTATGAGCAGTGGGGATTGAGGAGAGTTTTCTGAATATATTCACCTTTTTCCCTTTTCTTTTGTAATTTGGACTTCTTTGATTTCTTGGTTGTCAGGAAACAATATAGGGTTTTTTTTTCCCCATATGTGAACATGGAACAAAAAAGAATAGTAGTGCATTAACCTGTAGATATCGTTTAGGCAGAAAATCTTTGAACTTGAATGTTTGTGGTGAGCACTATAAGAGTATGTATACTGGCAATATATTTCAAAGAACTACATGTATTGGTAAGTAATTTTGGTTCTTTCAATCTTAATTAGTTATTATCTTTTCAGAGGCTTAGTCCACATTTTCACTGAATAATCTAATCATAAAATTAATGCTGTGTCCAGTTTCATATTTTGGCAATTTTTTTAATAAAATGTCACCATTTTTTAGCAGAATTTTTGGTACGTTAGTGGTATTAGTTGAGCAGACTGCTCAAAAAATGTAGAAGAACGTGCTGGCAGTTATTTGTGTTTGAGTTGAAGCTTCCTTATTGTAACTTCCTTACTGTAGAAACATGAAATTAAGGAAATAATAGGGAATTTCAAAGTTACCACATGAGACAAGTCATCTGAGTGCTGCCATTGTGTGTATATTCATAYTGAAAAGGTTAATTATCCTTTACCTTTTCTAGTTGTCTCCGCTATCACAAAAACATTTCTCAGACAAAAAATTTTTAAAGCAGAGTTTAAAGCTTTTTCTACATTAAAAGAAAGTTACATTAAAAGAAAGTTACCATGAAAACASTATTTGTTTTTCCTGAAATCTGGTCCTGCAGATAATGAAATGCAGTTTTAGGGCTGCTGAGCTACCTTACCTTGGTTTGCCCCAGAATCTTCAGAATTCCTGTATTCCTGGATCCAAAGATACGGGAGAATACTAACATTTTAATTGGATTTTTAGGATTTTTTTTTTTCCAATCAAGAGTATTTTGTAGCATATGTTGTGGAGAAACTGTAGCTCAATTTTAATATCATTAGTCTATTGATAGAAAATATTTTTTTTTCCTTCCTATGCTGTTCCTGTGAAGGAACACTACATGCCTTTCGTGGTTGATAGGAATTCTTTACAGAGCTGTACTCAGGGTGAAAAAACAGAATATGAGTTTYGGGTGTAGGAGTTTTCCATCATCTAATAATGTAGTGGCACTGACATCAACTTCTGATGATCTTACAACTTTAGCAAGTCCTTCTAGCTTCTCCACAGTTTGCTTTAACCTCCCTGTGCTTCTTCACACCAGAAGGCAGGTCTCTTCGGCGAGGCTTTCCACAGCACAGCTACTACACCGCTCCTCTGCCAAGGGCTGCCCCATCTTCTTTGCTTCTCTCTCTTGCTCAACAGCCRCGTTTGTGCACAGATGTTGACCACAACAAGTTACTAAAGACCAAAAAAGTAATTTAGGGAGGTAGTAACAGGGAATGAAAACTAAAACGTCAAACYACTTCTGGTAGTAGGCTGATAATAAAGCAAAATTGCAAAGCTATTCTCTGTGAAACATGTAGCAGCAAAATATTCCTTTCTAAAGGAGTGAAGGTGGAAATGAAACCGGGGGTGTGTTCCTGCACTGCGCAGGGGGAACATGGTGCCTGAGCGCTACAAGCAGCGCACAWGGGGAAGAAGAATTCTCTGCTGAGAATTGATCTGATTTGCGTCATATTAGAGTATGARTGCATATATGTTTTATTGATTGAGGAAATTAAGATGTGTCTCATAAAAACTCTAAATCTTCCTGTGTCAGTGGTTAACAGCAGTCTTTATAGCTTGATAGAAACACAAAATATCTTTTCCCTTATTTCGTGTTTTCAGTTACAATTCTCATTCACATATTGAAACAAGACTAGTTSAAAAAGTAACAATTAGCTACTATCAGACCACGAATAACCATTTCTATTCCAGGTAGTTGGCTGTTTATTCTGAAGGGGTTTGATAATGAGACTCTCAATAACAGTAAAAAATGTTACTAGAAGTAGGCTGAGGTTCTTTCGRCGTTGCACAAGATTTAAGGCACTGTAGTGCGTTTTAATCAAGTCCTGTTTGGATGCAGGAACTGTCTTCTGCAAGGATAATGTTCCCTATTTGTGCTTTTTGAGAACTAAAACAGTTCCCGAAATGTGAGTGAAGTAAATGATTTTGTCATAGATGTATTAGAGCTTCCRCAATACTTTGTTGGAGCATAAAGTCAGACAAAGTGTTTGTTGTGGWGGAGGGGAGGAAAAACAAAAGTGAGAAGTGTGTATGCTTCTGAAATGAAAAATAATTTCAGAATATCTCCCTTCACTGAAATGCCAGTAAAATTACTTTCATGATTCCAGGGCAAATCATTATTGTAGGTGACAGTGCTGAAGGAAGAAATTAAAAATTTCAGAAAGCAGATCCTGGTAATGAAAATCTGTTGTGTGATATGATTCATATATGCAAATCTGCTCCAAAAACAGGTGCAGCTGACTTCTAATTTAAAAAAAAAAAAAAAAGGGGAGTGGGGGGAAGGGGAGGATAGCTATTCTTCAGGCACTTTGCAATGTAGAGACATTGCAAAGAATCTGTAATCTACCCAAATTCTGCTATTGTAAATGACTTCTGCGTAATGATATGACCTTACATATCAAGAATTGGTAACCGTGGARGGTTCCTGACAAGTTTTGTGTCACCGTTTATGTCTATAATGAACCAGAAAATGCTAATTTATAAGAGCAAATACTTTTTAAATTGATTTTCACTGTTACTGTGATCTCCTTCCCACATAGGGCTAGCTCAGATTGCTTCACAAGTGTCAGTAGTTTTGTCTTGATGAAACTCAGACTCCAAGTGTCTGAAAATGATGTATTTTTAAAAGCCAGTTCCTTTCATAAATGCCAGATTTTGGAAACAAATATGTGTCTCTCTACCAATCAGTTGGTTGAGGTTTTATATTAGACCCTGTTTAACCTGGCTTTGGCTATGAGATTCAGAAGTACATGAAATTTTCTGTGAAATTTTGGTTTAAGGAAGCATCAGAAATAAAAAATACTAACATAGGTGTTAGACTGTTGGCATGATTCATGCTCTACTGCAATATAGAGAGATTTCTCGTGATGTTAGGGTTCAATACAAGCCTTATTTAGTTCTAATATTCTAATACTTGCAYTTCATGAATAATATGTGGGACCTGAAAGAGCAAATGAATAGCTCATAGCATCATAATCTTCGATGAGGAACAGTTCACCTTTCTCTCTATCTTCATTGTAGTGTGTCTCTGCTAGTAAAGCATTGTATTATAGCAAGCCATTTCAAATGATTGCACCCTGAATAAACCTTTGTGTAGTTGGAAATGGTCTGCTTATAGGTAGTGAGGAAAAAGTACCATCTGCAATTTTCATTTATTATTCTGGGAGGATACTGACTTCTTGAAATCACTAGTTGAAAAGTCCTTGGATTTAGACAGCATTAACTTGTACTGATTTGTTCTTTCCACACCACTTCTGTTTTGTAATCAAGGAACATTTGAAAATAGAGCATAGGCTTTTGCGTTGATGTGAACATTCCTATGAATCTATTGCTATTACACTTTTAAGATAAGAATTTTAATTAGACTTAAATATTGGAGAATATATAATAACTTSAGCTGTTAAGTGTTTGAATGTCATTTTTTTTTCAGAATATGCAACTTCATTGACTAGCTTTTTCATTCTTGAGATGTTGATCTTTGTTTTTAACTTGGTGGTAAACATTTTCAACATATGAACTTAGATAATATAAAATGCAGCACAAATTAGACATTCAAAAAATTCCCAGTTGTGTATCCATCTAAAACAATAGCTAGCAATTAAGAGCTTTGAAATTTAATTGTGCAAAGCTGTTACAACATCCACGTGAAAGAACGTATAGGAGCCATTTCAGAGTTTGTCACTTAGATTCACTTGGAGTTTATTACTTAGTTCATCTGCAGGTAGCTCAGGGGATATGTGCGTATTTGAAGAGTGTCACTGTATTATCAGATGTGAACAGGCTGAAAAGCTCTGTACGCTGTGTTGGTGTTTGGACTTGAYGTTTTTGACAGTACAGAGTAACATCATCTGCTGTATAAAACACTTGTGGATCCATAGAAAGGAGCTAAATAAAACAGGTTTGTCTGAGTTTAGTGGGAAAGAAGTAATTACAGGCTGTTGAAATGATACAAATGCAAGAATTTAGAAGATAGGACACATGTTCTGTATTGCATTTTCCAAAAAATATGAGCTTGGTAGTTTTTTAYACTGACTTGCAGACCTGTGTTTATTAGGAATGTTTTCAAGAAAGACAAGATGATCTATTTATAGCTGCATTTATCTTGAAATAGTCTTTGTTATTACTTTAAATGAAGTATTTTCCTAAGAAAATAGTTCTTTATGTATGTGAYCTTAAAAAGATAAAAGTATTTACTAGTTAGAAGACTCTCCAGGCCTTGTAAGGAATCAGCATAACAAAACTCGGCGCAGAATGTCATGAAAGGAGAAAATGATGTTTATTTACAAAATCTGAGAGTTGATGTAGTCACTCACGCTTATTCTCTCGTATTTGCATCCTTGCAAGCACCAACATGTGTATGTGCAAGCGGTCTGTCCAGGACCACGTGTGTGTGACACAGAGTTCAAGGGATCCGGGTGAGTGCGTGCCCGTGCTGTCTGTGGGACTCCTGCTTGATGTTGAGAAGGTAGTTCTCTGGACAGGTATTTTTATGCCTACGAGGAGCTRGCAACTCTTGTGCGATGACCCTTCGCGTCAGTGTCCGGCCTAGTTCAGTCACAGTAAATCTTGTGCACAGTTGTTGCCACTGCCTGGCTCTCCTCGTGTGGAAGCTGCTGCAGGAGGAGGAGCAACATGTGCTACCTTTGTGGGGAGTCCTGCTTACAAATCATCTCGCCTCGTGCCTTATCAGTGTAGGACCTTTCAGTTTGGACACAAACAACATGTCCCTCAGCTTTATTGCTGGGAGCAGGGTCCGGGAAGGGGATCTGTCCTTATCAGCACAGGCCATTCTATGAGCCTGTTTTGTGCCATTTCCTCCGGAGCTTGCGCRTTTCCTTCCACCCTGCATTCAGGTCACTCTAGAGGTTTGATTACAAATCTCTATGGAGTTCATGTCAAAAAGCTAGATTGTAGATGTGAAAGAAAAATTTAGGAGACAAAACCTTTTGAATGCATCCTGGAYGGCTTTCTTATCCTGCTCTGTCTAGGAAGTGCATTGGGGATTCGTAACCTACCTTAAGAGTGATTTATAATTCAACACAATATATCTCAAAATCCGGACACATGTGTAGATGTGGGTTTTATACAACCACGGACTTTAGGCAATATGTTGCTTTTTAAATGTTCGCTTCCATATTCAAATTTTCACAGAATTGAGTTTAAAACTTGTCTATATCATATCTCTTGTTTTTTGCTTTTGTCTTTTTTTTTTTTTGTATGCAAATACTCAGTTCCCTTCTGTTGTTGAAAACGTATGCATAGTCAATATTGGAATAATCAAGATACAACACAAACAACTGTATCTTTGATATACAAAATGGAAACGCAATGCAGTAATGGAAATCAAAGGCAGAATCTTTTAGCCTGTATGAGGGAGGGCAAGGGGAACACGTGTGGTCCTGCGCTTCCTCCTCTCCTGGGGAGCTCCCCGGGCCTGCCGTGGCCTTGCCTGCTTGCTGAGGAGGTAAAGAGCAGGCACCAGCGAAATTAAAGTGAAATATTCCTCACTCTTCCGTGAAATTTTGATAAGTATAGCTTTGCTAGCACGTCAAGGGAAATTATGTACATGAAACATCTATATCATCTGAAAACTACATACAGAATCATATGTGAAATACTGCCTAAATCAAACATCATTTATCCCTTTCTTAGAGGAGCACAGCAAGGGTACTCCATTAGGCCATGGCTTTAACCCGCCTTCCCATTGGAGAGCTTTGCTTCTTTTTAGTGAAGAGCTACTTTGAAGGCTTGATCTTTAAATAGTTTCCATCTTAAAAAGGAAGTTAAGAGAAGACATAGAGAACCCACTCAATGTGAGCTGAATCTCAGAAAATATTGAAAGGACCAAAGGAAAGAGGCAGACTAAGGTCGTGAAGAGAATTAAGCTGATTTATTGTTCCAAGTGCAAGATAACCTCTCAGATTGTGAATTATTGTATCAATTTTAATCATTGCCTCAGAGCAGAACTAATTAGTTTTGCAGGATTAGTTTAGGGCTGTGGTAACGTATAAGAAGGAATTAATCCTGCTAACTGCTTGTCGCCACAAATCGATTGGCTTCTCCTTCAGTCAGTGCACTGCCCCTCAGTGCCTCTAAGGCTTTTGGAGCCTAGTGGCACTAACACATTGTACTGAATTCACACAATATTGTTTTGGTTACATATGGTAGCTAGAAAGCTAACGAACATAAGAGTGTTGTTGAGCAGCCGTATTAAGGTGCCATGACTCATTAGTGTGTAACAGCGAGGCTGCGTTTTGTTCAGTCTGAGCTCTGGGCCTTGGTAGGTTGGTGTAGTCATTGGGTTAACTTCATCTTCCACGCTCCCTTAATAGTGCAGCGCTGCTCCTGCGAGTGTGTCACGCCCTGTGTGCTTAGCACACRTCACCACTAACTCATTTTCTGGGGAAGATTTTAATGTGGATATTAGACATACTTGATTTCATGAATGATGCATAACTAACTACTATAGTCTTTCATAATGTAGTGGGGGCTGTCTGTTGCAATCTGTCATGACTACTAATTCAATGGGTTTTAGATCTTTTTTTTTACATTTACTGCCTCTACTTTTGCTTCTATGAGAAAAGACTGGTTTATAAAAATCTTGAACACACTTTCTAATGCCCATTAGTATTTGATATTTTTTTTGCCTCCTTCTCTCTGTGATGGCTACTTGCATGACTGTGGACTTCTCCTCAAAAGTTGTGGTAACAGCATGACAGATTTGCCCTATTTTGTCCATTCTGTTGATATTTGTCTGAGAAACTTTAAAGATATTAGGAATTTAAAATTTCTTTTATTAGATTGTATTCTGCAAAAGCAAGACAGTTGCAAAGGGCTTGCCGTGGACCTGAAAAATTTCCCTTCTAGCTCTGTGCTGAGTCCAGCTTAGGTGTTGCCTTGCCTGCGTTACTGAGAAGCAAAGCATTAAATAGCAAATTCCAGAGGTGTAACAGAGAACTTCAGTATTTGGTAGGGRACCCTGTAGTTGTTGCTCAAGTCTGGAACATGCTACTGCTGTCACATCTTCAGGTGGTTGGGTGCAGAAGGTGAGGCTGGAACCCACAGAGGAGAGCAAAAATTATTAGAGCCTCTTGTATGGTCTCAGCTGAGCAGTGCATCCTTTCTTCCCTCCTGTTTTTGCACGTGACAAAAGGATAAAGTGCAGCTAGAGATGGATGCCAAAATGGAGAGAATACTGCAAGCACACAGCATCTTGTCACAGGTTATAAACCTTGTTCAGTTGACTATGATGCTTGAAGAAATAAACTGCTGATAACTAAAATTTGTAATGCAAATACTGTCTCCTGGTTAATAATCTTGAGATTACAGAGCGTTTATTTCAAAAAGCGCTTGTGGTAGGTTTTAGGGAGCTATATAGAGAGAGTGAGGGTACATAGTTGCTCACTGTTACGTGGTAGCAGCATGTATTTTATCCTAGAGGTTTTGTCTTCAAGAAGGATCCTTTTTAATGCACACAATATTGAAGTGTTAAATCATTAAGAACTGCTTGAAACAAGTCCTGTTTTCTTTCAAAATATACATGGGAGATAAAACCTAAATAAACCTTAGGTGTGTGTACTGGGAATTGTCCTAAGTAAGGTTTAGGATGGTAAAGATGAAGATAGAAACTATGACAATTTTGATCTTTATTTGCAAAACATTTTAAAAAAATCCCACCATTCCAGATTTTGGATAGGAAAAAAATATTAATAGTATATGCATTAATAGACAATAGCATTTTATGAAAACAATGAATAGGAAGTGTGTAAGTTATAGATAAAAGAGAAAAAAAAAAGATGCAATAGTACTACTTAATTTCAGATAATTAGATGTGCAAGCATTACGTGGCTGTGTGAGCACTGACTAATTAAGAGGGTCAAGAACTCAGGGCTCTGTTTATTTTTGTCCTCTCCCTTCTTGAGCATTTCTGCTTCCCTGCCTTCTGTCCATGCTGGGCTGGCTTTTTAATGTGCAAAACAAATGATAGTTAAGCTGATGCTATAAAGATAATGGTTGTTTTCATGTATCTTGAAAAGAGAAAGCAGTGGCTGATATAATGGGGTGCTTGATATGTAAGATGCTGTTTAAGTTGTGGTTATTATTAAAAAAAACAGTTTTTGTATGTCATGAAATTTATTCACATTTTTTCCTAAGTTGTGCACATTCATGATAAATGATATTCGTAAATATATTCCTCTTTGTGATACCCATTCCCTCATCAAAAAATAATTTAGATTGTGTAGTAACACTAGTATGGGTTATAAAAATACTTTTTACAGTCCTGATATATTAATAGTGCTAATTCTTGGAAACCATTAAATTTTCAGGGTCTGTGGATTGCAAAATGAGTTTTGGTTGCATTAATAGCAGGAGATAAATGGGTGATTTTGAAATGATTGGGGGAGAATAAGTGACAGTGAAGTCTAGTTTTAATGTTGTTTTTTTCTTATGGTGTGAAACTCAGGACTTTAATCCCAGCATATTCTGCTTTCTTCTTTAATTGTGTTAAATGTTACCATGCATCTAATTGTATGAAAGACTGGGAATATTTTAAAGGCCAAGTGAAATTTTTTCCTGTTTGTCTCTTGCAGTGAATAATCAATAGGTTGTTTGATTTTTTTCCAGATAACCTTTTTCATGCTGCTGTCTGCAGTGTGTGTAATGCTGAACTTGGCTGGTTCCATTCTCTCTTGTCAGAACGCTCAGCTGGTAAAGTCCCTGGAAGGATGTCAGTTGGTGAGTAATGAAAAACAAGTCTTTACTATAAAGGTCAATGGATTCTATTTTTCATTTGTTTGCATTTTCTATACATATTGTTTTAATTTTCAAAATTGTATGCGTTAACTAGAGCTGTCTATAAAACCTGCAAGGGCAAATCCTGCTGGGAAAAGTTGGAGAATTGAAATGCTACCATCTTTACAATATTTTGTCTCCCCCAAAAGTAGATTTTAATATTTGTTTATTAATGTCGTGTTATAAATGAGTCTTAAACACAATATGCAGAATTAAGTCTGGATCAAAGCAATGCTGTCATTACCATTTGATGCCAGCAACATCAAGATTTCATCCAGTACCTCCCGCAGTCAGTGTATTTCCTGGATGTAATAGGTGATCTGATTCTTTTTGCAGGTGTAAATTGATATTTTACTTGTCATCTGAATTATTAAAAAAAAAACCAAGCAAATATATGTTTGATTTTGTTAAAAAGCATAATAATAACAAAAAAGTTATGGTATGCTGTGAATTATTAAAAGGTACAGTATACCTTAACTGCTTACGCTTCCATCCTGAGAAAAAAGTACGTTTATGTTAAATTCTAAAACAGTTAAAGTTGTCTATAGAAGTATATTCATTTCCCAAATCACTGATCTAAAGATAAAATACTGACTTTTTCCGTAAATTGAGCAGCAAATGACATGAAATTATAAAATCTATGAGGGGACTGGAGGATGTGTATGGACATGCATCAGTGCTTCTTTAAGCATTTAATCTGGCTGACAGGAGACCAAATTATTATCAGCTGCATGAGTGTGCATCCATAGGATTCATTAACTATTAGGTATATGTGAACATACGCTTTTACCAACCCACGTTCTTTGGTCAGGCMCCAAAACTTGGCTTTGAATGGTAAAGGGAAGGGACATTTTTAACCTAGATGCCAGCAGATGACTACACAATCAGCATGATGCACATCTGCACCTCTTCAGCTGCGGTTTTCTCTTTCCCTTTAACAGTTTTCTCTTCATTAAAACCTTTGTTTTATATTTGCTTATATTGTATGAAATAAAAGTATACTTAGATAATACAAAATCTTCCAGTAAACACATCAAAAGTCGTATTAAAAACAAAATTAAAAAGAAAAAAAAGAAACTGTTCTGGCTTAAGCTGTCACATGCTTTGTGTTTTGTAGCCAGTTTTGGTTTGCAGTTTTCCAAGGCTGTGGTTCCAGTTTTCAGGCCGTATTCTGTATTCCTTTCAGCCTCCTGTTTATCCTGCTCTTTGTTTCCCAGGGCAGGACTACAGTACCATCACTAAGGTACTCTGGAAAATAGGAGATATCATCCTCAGCTTTCTGTAGCATTGGTGTTTTCTAGGTCTGATTAGACTTTATAGAAGCAGAGGGAAGGAGCAAGAGTGTGTGGAAAACCAGAAGTGACCAGAGAGATGAAAGGAAGATTTTCTCTGTAGAATACTTGGTTTGAGAAACTCTTGACCAACAAAGTTCCTGGTTCATATTTTAATGGACAGCTGGGGCTGTGCCACTGAGGAGGAACATGGTGGAATCTGGAGCTCTTCAAGCATTCTGCACTGCTGAGTGCTCTGGGAAAAGAGCTTGTGTCATTGTTTGTGTCTTTCTTTTTTTCATCCCACAAGGGAAGAAAAAAAAAAAAGAATGTCATAGGTATTTTTTGTGAAGGATCTGGGTCTCACTAATTTGTCTTGATATGTTTTCTTCTATATTAAGATTATTTAAAAATGAATTTTAGGGGTTATGTTTATATCAGAACTTCCCATGAAGACTTACGGAAATGTTTGTGCATCAGCATGGTTGAATAAATAGTGTTCCAAAATAAATAATATCTTAACTATGTAATGACTGTGTTTCTTTTCTATGAAAGTATAATGCAAGTACTACATATACAGTGCTAAAATTTAGGGAAATCTTGAAAGTAGAATATATTTGCCTGAGACAGTTTCACAGTTCTGAGCACACTTTTGTTTGTTTGTTTTTATGTGATAATTAGTTAAATTTACTAGTTGACCTTGTTCCTGATAGAAATCCTGCCTTACAGAAGAGCATGAATGAGATGTGTTGATGGTGTAATTATCTAGTTATGAATAGGTTCATAGGATGATTCAGGTTGGAAGGGACCTCAGGGAAGTAGTTGATTCCTCAAGATTAGAGAGATTGTGTGCCAGAATGGCATACACACTAGAATAGCTTGGAGAAAAATAGCTTTAACATTGCAGATGCATCCTGTAAGTGGAATTTTAGTATTTATATATGTAAATTAGGATCGTATTGAAGGGAAAAGGGCTAGACATTGTACCATGTAGCATTATACAGTGGCAAACATTTCTTTTCCAAACCARATACTGAGTTTGATCGTTAGCTGCCTAGAAGAATGAACTTCCTGTAGTCGGGKTAGTGAACTTATTCTTTTCATTGTTATGCTATTAGGCATATTTTGTCCTCCTTTTATTTTGGAAAAGTAGTTGAGAGTTAAAAACAAGAAGTGATTTGCTGAGGGACTCTTAGAAAAATTTTGATAGAATGCAAGGGTAAGTTGTTACCTAATCCTTAATTATTACCTTACTAAACTTTTATCTTCCTTGTTTTTTATTTATGGCTGAAATTGCGTAGTAGATCTGTCATTCTTGGTGAATGTCACCTATGGCAAGAAGGAACAGATTAAAAGCAAGCCACAGGATGTGTGTAAGTTCCTATTGAGAAGCCTTGGTAGCTTCATGGAAGTACCTGGAATCATAAGTGCTCGCGTTGCTGTAATCCGTGTTGCTAGTTACACACTAGGTATTCGAATTATAATTGATGGCGGTTATGTTTGAAGTAAAGGTCACAATTTAATTTTAAAAGAAGTCTCTGAAAACATATGAAAAGACAGACGCAGTGTTCCCATATTTTTCTGAAAGTGTAATTGCTTTGGGAGCCATGTGTCTGCGCGGTTTCTCAGTGCCCCAGGAGAGGAGACAGGAGGCAGCTGTGCCCTCAGTTTGCAGGGCTGATGCTCCCTCCCTGCTTGGAGGCTGGAGCCGGTCCTGGCAAGTGCAGACACAGCCTATTCTTGCTGCCCTGCTAAGTTACTAGCTATGTAGCTCTCTTGAATTTGTGGCTTCGTCTGAGACCATTTAAAATCCCTAAAAGATGTAATCTCTAATCTTGTTTGAGCAGTGCAGAGGAACTGGAAATTCTTTACTGTAGCTACAGTACATCCTTTGGTATCCCAGGCAAATGAACAGATGTAATTATTGTCATTTGCAAATACTAATTTCCAGTCATAAGGAAAGAAATGTAAAGATCTGCTCGAATTATGAAGTGAGTTTAGAGAGATCTAGAGAGCCCAATATTTGCATATAACGCGTGATTAACCAAACCACCTTAAGTCTCGTAACTGCTCATAGCAGGTTAAATCAAGGATCTGAATATGCCTATTAAATGTGGGATGAAGCTGTAAAATAAAGTTACTGGCACAGCTTCAAAACAGTGTATTGTGACATGGAGATCAGTGCTCGGGCAGTGACCAGTTCATCGTAGTGAGTATCCTGGGACTTCATTTTAGACATCTGCTCTGCTGGTTAGTATGGGGCGTTCTGTGTTTTCAAGTAATGCTGTCTTGGTGCGTCTGTCCTTTCAGATAGCATCAGAACCCTTGGAAGGGAATGCTGTTGGAGTGTTGCAGCTTTTAAGAGATTACTCTTGAGTAGTGAATATGTGGTTAAATATAGATATGTGATTCTAGCTGTTTTGTATTTTTAACCTCAGTTGGTAATTTTGGTTTGGGCATAGAAGAAACAGAGTAATTGTATTGTTATAAGAAAAATGCATAAAATGTAAACTATTCATATTCTTCAAATTGTTTTTCAAAAAGGTGAGGGAGGCTAGAAGGACAAAAATGTAAACCTGTTGGAAAAATATTCACTAAATATGCTCACAAATGTCATTTCTATTTCTGTTCTTTCATAAAACTTATTTACCTTCTGCACTGGAAAATTAGCATAGATAAAGGTCAGGTTCATTAAAATGAAAAGAATGGAAACTGAGATTGTTCTGTCTGCTTGGATATTTACATACCAAATTACTACACTAATATAAATGCAAACTTAATGCAAATTTAAAATGAGCATATTGGAATCTATTCAATGGTGTACAGTGATAATTCTGAGCTTATCATCATTTAATGTCTAAATTATTTTTGAATTATAGCTCTTCAGAAGTGTTCAAGAATAGGTAAGGGTTGGGAAGGAATAAGAGAATGCTGTGATAATCATTTCACTTATGGAGAAAATATTGATTAGTTTCTCTGTGTGTGATGAATTTGAATGTTGTTAGTTTTAGAGCTCATTTCTGGAGAGCAGGACTCTTTGGTCCTAAATATGGTCCTAAAGGGCATAGGTAGCTGAAACAGCCTGGATAAGGCATGTTGCATTTCCTGTTAGTGCGTCTGTGATTGAAGGGCATGCAATGCATAATCTTGGAATAAAGTTTAACTCAAGTTATGTTTTCTGATGGCTTTGAGAACATTTAGAAATATTTAGCTATTATGTTTTATAATTTCTGTTTTTCTTGCTTTATTCTAAAGTAGAAATTATAGTTTGTTGATTAGAGTAGAAAGAGGAGCTGTTTTTTTTTTCTTTTTTTTTAAAAAAGAAATGTGGGTAGTTGTTTTTCCTTTTTTACATTGAACAGGATTTTTTTTGCCTGTGTTTTAAAGTAGTTAACGTGTGTAGAGTCCAAAATTTCAAACGATGATACTGACGTTGAGTAGAGTACATATGGGCATTTCTAAGTTATAATAAACAAACAATTAATCTCCCAGATTGGAGTGAACCACTGTTTTTGCTCTTGAATGTTGGCAAGAAAAGGAAAGCAACTTGATAAAGCTTTCTGAAGTATCTCAAAGCCTACAAGTCCAGTGCAGGGTGGTTTCATCTGTGCTAAGACACCTGCAGTACCTGGATGGAATTTAATAAACTGTTACAGGTGAAGAGAATCTAATTTTGCACATTTTGTTATATTACTGTAGTAGAAAGGAGTGTATATGTTCAGTAAGTCTAAAGTTTTTGGTATTTTTGTGCAAACTTTTGCGATCCTCTGCTGTGTAAAAGGTTTTAGGGAGGTTGATTGCTTTGGAAGTAACTGCTGCTTTTTGGCAAGGTGAAATATATGTAAAAGAATGATGCTCTGTGCCTGAGCTCTGCCAAGCAAGCAAGGTAGAAGCTAACACAGCTGAGGCAGGTGAAGGGGGGCGCTGCTGAAGGTGCTGCTCGCTGGTCTGAGGCCACCAAAAGCCAACCCTGCCCTCTTAGTCCCCGCACCCATGGAGCGCCACCACTTACTTGTGCCACTCCATGCATCTGGAATCCACACAGGGACCTGTTTGGGAGGTCTAATGTGGACTAAATCTAAACCAACCCCTCCATACCGCCAAAAAAAAAAGGTTAGTTTTGGCAAGGTTTGGGTCCCTGTGTGCTGAATTGTTTGTCTCCGCAGCGCACATGTGAGCRCAGCGGTAGGGCAGGGGCTGGAGCGGGAGAGCCGGGCTCCCCTTTCCGCCTCAGCAGTAGAASGAGCTCCTCAGCTTTTGTGCTGCTCTCCGCTCCTGGAGCCAGAGCTAGCAAAGGTGTGGCCTCACAGAAACGGTGCACACCAGGGCAAATTGTTAAAAGCTCTACCMAAATGTACATGTCGTGTAAAATAATATTTGTTTTGCACACTGATTGCCAGTTTTCTGGGTTTTTTGATTATACTGCGCTTTGTAAGATACCGCTGTGTTTTGCAAGGGCATTCATGTCAACAATTTTAACAATATTTAGGAACTGAATTAAAAGGTCAGTTACAGGGCAACCCAACGCTGGAAAGCATCTGTCAGAATTCATGGAGACTCTTTGAGATGGGGTTTATTTTGAAGAGGAAGCTATTTTTGAAAACTATGTTTTCAGCCTTTGTTTGTGACACCCGCACATTGCATGAGATGAAAGTTGACCTGGGATCTGTGTTTTGTGTTAGGAAATATCAGACACATCCCATCAGGAGTCAGGACAATCTTTCATCGAACAGGAACAGCATGAATCAGAGAGTAAATGTTCTTGCAGGAGGCAGTTTTTTCTGAAGTGTATTTTCCTTGTTATAGAAACTTTTTACCAGCTAAGATGTTATTGATTTTGCTTTACATTTGATGGCAATACAGCAGGAATGCTGTAGCTTTCTGACCGCTGAATTTGACACAGCTCTAAATTCAAAGTGCAAGTTCCAGACTCTGTCTGAAGCATTTGTCTCAACCCTCAACACTGATTCTGACAGTCCCAGAGGGCCTCAAGGGCAAGACCTCCCCTCTGGTGTTGAGCAGTTTGTGCTTTCCATCAGTTTTAAGAGCTGAGCGTGTATTTGGATTTTGCTCGGGTCTTTCTAAGGAGAGAGTACTAAAAGCAGACAGGAATTGGAGGGGGATGGCAAAGGGATGGGAGGCCTGTCTTAAACTGTTAATGCARTTTTTTGATTAGTAATGCCATTCAGGAGTAAACAAAGCAGATTCAGATTAGATTTTTTTTATGATGTTTGTTACTTATAAATTTAAAATGCYCTTTTCTTGTGGAAGATCATATAACATGGTCATTCAAATCTCTTGCACGCTACCCAGCTTTTCTGCATCCCTCTTTGCTTGGGGGATACAGGGGTCACTCAGGATGTCTGACTGGCACATGGAGTCTCTGATTCAGTAGGCAATTTCTCACACGTGCCAGTCTTGCTGTGGTTGTTGGAGTATAGAATCCAAGGGATTGATACCTCTAAGGTGATAGCCTAAGAAACTACCACATAATATTAATTTAGTTCAATGTTGACTTTGGTTGAGTTGCAATTGTTGAGCTAGAGGGAAGTAAAGCATTAAAAACCAAAATTAGAACTAAAAAAAAAAAAAAAAAAAAAAAAAAAAAAAAAAAAAAAAAGACTAAAATGAAGCGGAGAAAGCACAGAAATGCATAATTGATAAAACTGAAAACAGTGACAGTGCATTTTAACATGCTTAATAAAAGCATGTATGGAGTTAAATTTTGAGTTGAAAAGTCTTTGTTGGAAGGGAACAAAAGAAGAGTYTTTTTTTTTTTTTTAATGAGGAGGTCAGAATTAATATAGACAATGTAACTCTGCACTTGTGATAATAACATTCCTGTGGAGTTATATGGGATTATTTTAGAAYCACTCATAAAAAACTTAATTTTCCTTTAATTTTCTTTAATTTCAACAAATCATCAGGGTTCAAGTATATTCAGCAAAGCACACTAATGAAAGTCTTTAAAGAAATAGATGCTTAATGCTTTTTAAATCCTCAAAAGAAAGAGCTACTAATTAAAGATAAAAATTTTTTGAGTTCAAAGACATTAAATGCTTACTGTACTGAAAAGATTTGCACATAGGAAAATATAGACCAGACTTTTTTCAAAGTGAAAAATATGAAATGAGACATACTCAATAGTCAAGATTGTCATAAAAAGTGTAAACATCCTAAAAACTGTTGAAAAGTGTGTTTCTGTTGGCTTAATCTTTCTCTGACTGTTTTTTTCCTTCCCCAGATTAAGTTCGACAGTGATGGTGTCTGTGTTTGCTGTGAAATGCAGCACCAAACATCAGGCTGCAGTAACCTGGGAGAAACACTGAAACTGAACCCTCTGCGAGAGTGTAATGTTGTGAGGTTGACCCTAAAGGTGTGTTATGAGAAGCTTCAACGGTTCGTTTTGGTTTTAAATATTGAGTATGGTAATAAGACAGAAAYGTGTGGTGAGATGTGCACTCTCTTACATGCAAAAAGTTAAAATGTCTCCTGACAGAAATTAATGCTGCTGTGCATGCAAAGGTCCTGTGTTATACACTTAGTTATCTGTATTTGTGTAGGGTAACTAYTGTGATAGCGTTTGTTTAAGAAACACAGGTTATATTTGATTATGGCAGACTCAKATTCCAGGAAGTAAAAAAAGGTATCGTTCCTGTGAAAAGAAATAAGAAGTATGAGCAGAATGTTCTTCATGTAAAGCTATGTTGAGGRAGGATGGTAAGTGTTCCTTTGAGTTAGTGCTGGAATCATACTTATGGACTGGTCTATTAGAAGTTACTGTTATTAGAAGAATAAATCCTATAGTGTTTTGTGTTATATCTATCCAGATAAAGAATGAAGAACAAATAATACAGTATGATTCAATTATATCCTGATGTAATCGCCAACAAATTTCTTCACTTAATTGTCATCGAGCCCACAAGGGTTGGTGTTACATTGCTTTGGAAGACAGAAAAGAAACCCTAAAAGAATTGGCCAGAGAAAAGAACCTTGAGTACCACATGGTCATTAGCTTTGTTTAATTTAATGATAAAAAGTAAGCATCTAAGGCTCTCAATTTCCAAGTATAAATTTTAATAAAGTTAATGATCTCTAGAAGAATACTCYAGTGACATTCAATCAAATAAGGAGTTTAGAGGTTTACACTGTAAAGGGGGTCTGAAATCTGAGTTACATTTTCGTATCTGAAGCAGTATTTCAGAACAGCTGGAAACACTAATAACACATATAGCCTGTCAGATATTGTTCCCAGTCAAACAGGACAAAGAAAAAGTAACTATAGTCACCACTCTTGTTCAAGTCTTGCTCAGTTTGTCTTTGCTCACACGTTCTGCACGGTCTGTATTGAGTAGATATTTATTTACGGTCCCTTTGAAAAATACAGCTTTTTTGTGTTATGTCTGCTGTGATTTGAATCATCTCTTTGCTCCTTTGTAAATCCATATCTACCTCTTGCTTCCAAAGCCTGAATGAACTAACCAAATTTTTAACTGGGGGCACAAGAAATACCGCTCTCTATGATCATCCATATACTTGCATGTAGTTTTCTCTTTTTTCACTCAGTGTATATATATGTGTGTGTGTGTGTGTGTGTGTGTTTGTGTGTAAGTGTGTGTATGTGTGTGTGTGTGTGTGTGTATATATACATATATACATACACACAAAAATGTACATGACCATTGTTTGTAAGAAGAGACTGAATATTGGGTTTGTGAGATTAATGTTAATTTTCTGTGGTTGTTTAATACTGTGATTTCAGCACAGATATTGACCTCAATTGGTCACTAATGGTAAGTTTTTTTGCTTTCCTCTTCATACTCAGGGTCAATATTGCATGATGCTGAAAGCTGTCAGTGTCTCAGAATCCAGATTTAAACAATAATCACACACTTCTGGCACAGCTCTGTCCTTATATTCAGAAGTTGCTTTGATAGGGTTCAGTTCAAGCCAAATTAAGGTAAAAACAAGTAGTATCTATTTATAAAATCAATAAAGAATTAGAAAGGTCCAGTAAGATRCAAGTGTTCAGAAATAATATAATGACCAGAGATGTGATAGACTTAAGGTGTTGTTTCACCAGCATAAATTGAATCTGCTCTTCTGGAAAATTGCCACCAAAAGCAGCAGTTCTGTCTCTAGCTGTTTCTTCCTGCTGAGCCTCATGTGTTGGATTTAGTATCCGTGTGGTCATAAGATGAATCATTTCCATGACCCAGTCTGATCCAAAACCCAGCAGCATGCCCAGTCCTTTCACTGAACAGGAATGGCACTGAGCTTTATGCTTTCTTCTCTTATGTAGATCCATTTTGGGGATTATTGAAATTTAAAGTCTCCGGCTTTCTTCCACCATGATGCCAGAAGCAGGGGCACCTTCCTGCCTGCCACTGCTTATTCTTTGTCCTCTGTTGTGCCCGCTCTTCCTTTGAACCAGCCCTGGCATTCCCCCAACTGCGTGTTGAGCCAATTCAAACTGCTAACTTGGCAGTAAACTCTTTTCTATTCACTTGTTATTTTTTCCTTAATTTTCTGCCTAACAGTTGCTCTTGCCAAGAGCCAACCCCAATTCCTGCATCCCATTTCCTGCTCGGAGCTGCTCACTTGAGCTGCTGCTTCCCCTGTGCCAGCTTGGGGCCCACCTGACCTGTCAGGGAGCAAATTGGTGTCAGCCACTCGACATCCTGCAGGTGCCATGTAAACATGTCCATTGACATCAGGGCTTCACATAAACGTGTGCATCTTGCTGGCCCCTCTGGACTAGCGGCTACCCTGAGCGGTGTCACGAGTGCAGGCGATGGGGGATTCAGCAGAACTCTGGTTTAGGGAGGTTTATGACCAAAAATATAATTTGAGGCCAGCATAAGGGCTTTACAAGTGTGCTGGAGGATACTGTGATACAAGGAAATTTGTTTCAGGACACACCTTTTGAGATTTAATGATACATGAAAAAAAAAAAAAAACTAAGATAGCAAGATAAATCGGAAATCCCTTGTCCCTTGCCGCTTAGAGCTCACATATGCATACCTTATGGACACCTTATGGACAGATTTTTTTTTTCTCAATATGGTAAGAACTGTGAAAGTAGAATCGGAGCTGAAACATGATGTTACAGAAAAATGCATTTTACTTCATGTCATATGGAAGGCTCTGTCTTGCAATTAATTGAACCTTACAGAAATTTAAATTTGAAAGGACCTAATATGAAACTTCTTGGATATAACATAAAAGGAGTATTATTTAAGTGATATTAAGTAAGATTAATTAAATAAAATTTTAGACTCATGTAAAATAGTGTACTGTATTGCACTTATACTTTAAACCATAAATCTGTTTGATGAAACATTAACTATTTCTGTGTTTGCTGTTTAAAGTATATGTGAAACACATRCAGTTCAGAACTGATTCTTGTGTGTGCAGACTGTATTCCTACTCCTATGACAGCTAATTTACTTACTGTTTCTCAGACATATCCATTTAGAACAACTGAAGTTATAATTTGAGCTAAAAAGATTGTTGTCCTCTCACACAGAGAGTCATTTCATGGGTGAAAAACCTTTACTGCTCATTATCTCTTTTCAGGCTATAGTGTTACAGGCAGTGAAGCACTGTAATTGAAGCCAATCAAGGAGAAAGTAAATTGTCTTTACAGAATTGCAAAAGTGAGACTAGTTTTAGCCATTGATCAGTGTGGATTTTTAGATCCGCATGTTTATGGCTACTGATCAGAGAGCTCTTCTTACACATTGACTTTTTTTAGTAACTCCTTTGGTTGTGTATTGAATGAACTCTCAAAAGGGCAAGGAAGTTAAGATAYTCCAAGACTCTGAATCTTTTATTTCCATAAAAAACCAATCTACTGAGGAATCAAAATTGGAGTGTTTCACAGAGTTCAATAAAAAGTTAGCAATTCAATAGAATTGTACAGGCTAGATCTATTAAGAAGTACTAGGTTTATTTTCTTTAGCTTAGGTTTTGGTAATACGAATAAAAGCTAAAACTATTTTAAATATCGTAAACAAAGAAATAATCAAGGACAAAATATTAATCTGTGCTTCTTTTCTTCTATAACAATCTTGGCCTTTCAGTGTCCAGGAAACATAACTAAATTTGAGCATTGTAATTGTTGCAAGTACAACTGCTGTGCAGTTGTGTGGAAGGACAGTGGAAGTTTTGAAGTGTTGCCAGTTTGATAAGTCACTTCTTTCTGCAGGGAAGAAACTGTAAGGAAAGGACTGTAGGGAAAGGAAATAAAAAATCTGATGATTACAAGCAAGGGATTTTTTTTTTTAATTATACCATTACTATAAATACTTCATTTTTAATTCACATTCCTTTTTTTTTTCTTTTAATTCTGCTTTGTAAACAGAAGTACTTGTTACTGTTTTAAATGCAATGAAACAAAAACAAACACTTGGCAATATGCACTTACTTCATCAGCACACATTAAAATGCCTAGATGCTGTCCCTGCTTTTCTGCTTTACCTGAAAACATATTTCTTTGATTGTGTTTGAGATGCATAGAATATCTAATATAGGATGCAGTCCTCAATTTCACACTAGCTTTTCCATTGACTTTTAAACACAAGCAGTACCATAATTACTGGATTTCAGATATTGAAAGTAGTGAAATTGCTATATGTATTTTTTTTACAAGAGGTCTTTTTCATAGTATAATTCTAGTGATAGCTGTGGCTTGGAGTCTGTGTTGTGACAGCAGCAATTTGTGTTTTGCCAGGGAAGTGGAGGACTTTAAATTTTAATATAGCAAAGAAAATGTCTAATGGCCAATGAATTGCTGATGTGTTGACAGGAAGGGAAGTTTGCTTCTATAATTGTTCCTTTGCTGATTGGATCAAGAGAAAATATTACAGGTTGAATGAATTCCACATGGCTAATTAAGATCATATTAAATTAATAATGACTAACAATGTTTTTATAAAATCTGCTAAAATTATTTGCTGTCATTTGTGCCCCGGAGGTAGGAGGTGACATTCTGCTACCTATCTTTCCCTAGGACCTGTTGTTCAGTGTGTGCGCTCTCAATATCATCTCCACCATCGTCTGTGCTTTGGCAACAGCAATGTGCTGCATGCAGATGGTTTCTTCTGATCTCCTGCAAATGGTGAGTTTGAGCGACAGCACGTGGCCATGTCCAATGTCACGCGTTTCCCTAAATTATATGTCCTCATTTGTAGCTACATGTTGCTTTTACGCTCCTGCCTATTTATGTGTCTATGTGTGTGTGAACATGTTTGTGTGCAAGGGTGTATTTTATCTGATTGCATAACACAGTGTACAGATGAGTGTTATGAATACCTGCTCTGTATAAAGGGTTAACAGAGACTTACTTTAACTGCAGATATAYGTACTCTCTTTAATTTAGTCGTGATGAGGTTTTGTTAGCAGTTGTCGTATGACACTCCGTGCTCGGATGGCAGTGAATGACGCTGATCAGACTCGGGAACTTTCAGAGCAAAAAACAGAGTTTCTTCTGAACTTTCTGAGTTAAGAAACAACAAGACATGCCACTATTTTGTACCCTCACAGACCAGATGCCAGGTATTTTGGATATCAGGATAGCAGATAAAGTGAAACTGTTGCTCAGGACTGAACATCTTCCTTATTTACTGCTTCCATGACAGTCACRCTCCTTATTAATAAATCAGTGGTGTTTGAAGTTGTTAAATGCTCACAGCCCCTCTTCAAGCTCTTCAAGTCCTTATAGCCTGGCAGGTTTTGGGTGTTGAGAGCGCTCAGCAGCTGCTCTTGTGTCATTTGGTAACGTATCATCTATGACCTCTTACAAATAATTGGTGCTTGCRTAACTAAAAAAGGAATGATATTGGCATTAAGAGGAAACAGAGAGCAGACAGCTTGGGGGAGAGTCCCCTTTTCAGGTGAGCTGCAAGTACTGCTTTTTCTCAGTGTTTTATTTTCTGGGAATATTACAAACTACTTGCATTGTATTACATTTTAGTTCCCTTTAGTTTTGTACTGGCAAAAGGATAAATCTTGAGATTGGTTTCTTTTCAGAAACCAGGTTGAAATTTGATTTACACTAGAAGTCAAAATAAAACTTTAAATACTTAATCATATTCTTTAAAAATAAAAAAAGATAAAATACTTATCTTAATAACTACCCTTATTTTTTAATGTATTTTATAGATTTACCTATATTAAGAAAATTTTGCTGAAATTTTTACATATCTTATCATACAAAATTGCCAGTTGGAGATTGAGAATGATTTAGGTTCTAATTTCTGAATAAAACTATTGGAATCTGAATTCTGATAGTTAGATGTTATTCTGGAAGAAAGAAGTTGAAAACAGGAAGGGATAAGAAAGATAAGAAAGTGTATGGGTTTTTTTTTTCTTTTAACATGTACATTTTCATTTCTGCAATATTTCAGGTTAGCATGTGACACAAGACTAAATGGACCACTCAGGGCTTTCAGTTTTTCTGGCTGAGCAAAAAAATATATTTTTCTAGGTTGCTGCTGCTTGTGATATGACAAAATTTTAATGTACAGTATTTTTTTTTTTCTCCTCACGTCCCTTTTTCTATCATTAAGAATATATGGTTGCTGTGGGAAAACAATCTAACATATTTTTCCCAATTGTATTGAAGCTTTAAGAGTAAATGGAAAGATACAATAATTATAGATTGCAGTTTTTGCATATTTTATTGCTTTGGACAGTTTAAGACTGCACTTCATTACAGGGCTTCCCAGAATTTCTCTTTCCAAGCATAAACCCCTCTTGCAGGTTAATGTGAATCAAATCAGATTACGTAAAGCTTCTGTAATGTGAGGAAACATCCCTTAATAAGTAAAGTGTCACTTCCATGTTACTCCAGTTATTGCTGAGGGCAGATTTCAGTTTTCATCTTGTGTGATGCCTCCTACTGCATTAATACTCAATACTGCCAGGTAAAGTGTGAAGTTCACCTGTTCCCTCCTTGTTTCCCTTCAAAGTTGCTCATTCAGTGCTTGTCTTAGAGGAGCAGGCACTGAGAGCAGTCGGTGCTTTCTGATTTTATCACCATCACGGCTCATCGTGTTACATGATATCCGAAACAAGCTGTTGTTTTGTAAAGGAAATAATGTAATGATGACACATGCAAGCTGCAACATTTAATTACTGTTTTCATCAGCTATAATGATAACTCAGTGTGTCACTAACTGACTTGACAGGCTGCATACATTGCTAAAATCCATACACAAATATTTAACAAATCCTTTGTGTACTGTTGCATTTAAGTTACACAGTACAGTCATATTGCGTCATCTATGAATTTAAATTTGTTGATCAGAGTGGGGCAAAAGGCCTCACTAATTTGTGTGTTTGGAAGAAACTACTTTTTAAATAGAGAAATTGCTTTTGGATATGTGTATATATAGAGAGATTTTAACATATGTATTTATGTATCTATACCAGTATATATCAATATATATAAAGACTGAGGTTGCGCAGTAGCTCATGGCTTTGAAAAACTTCTAAAGAAAGAAGACTTTATAGAATATATTTTTAATGTTAACATGAAGTTTTAAAATAATTTCTGGAGATTCAGAAWAAAATGAAGGCAATTAGATGATTCAAGCAGTGAACATTTTGACAGGAGTTGAACTTGTWAAAGGTTTAAATGTCAAACAGCTCTTACCTCTCTGTATGACTTTATTCTCATTCTGCACATCATCTTAAAATACTTGGTTCAATATATTTATCTATTACATTTCAGTATGTCCTAACATATAAAAAAAGACAAAAAGAGAAATTACAAGCATTACATTGAGTTCTCAAGTTGCTCCCCCAGCTTTTCTTCTTTTTTTTTTTTTCAAGAACACTTGCAAACTTTTATTTTGTTCTATAAAATAAGTCTCTAATTAGTTTTTCTAATTCTGAGTTTTATAGTCTGTCCACTAGCACAATTCCCTTTTAATTTTTTCTCAGGCAACAGTAGGTAATCATTTCCATTCATATTGCTAAGAGATTATAAGCCTGTCTAGAGTATCAACTGAAGTTACTTTGAAAGAAAACAATGAAATTTATGGTCTGTGTTACTATACGTGCGTCAGCTGGAAKAACAATAGGATAGATGAATTATCTCAGTTCTGAGTACTGAGAATGTTTTCTCAATTGTGTTACTGTATGTGTTTGTAATTGAAATAGGCTTTTCTGGTTTAATGTAAGAGTTGTAACAATGGGTCAGTTTTAAGTTAACCTTACTAGTTTTAACATTTGGAGGTTTTGAAGAAATACATTGCCGTCTTACACTATCAATTACTATTAGTTAAATGGAACGTTATTCCCTCATCAGATTTCTCGAGATTTATACCAGTGTAAATGATAGATTTTTTTTCACCTAAGAAAAACTGGAATGGAAACTGAACAGAATGAGTACTTTGCAGTGCCCTACAGTATACAAAGCTGTTGACTGAGACCRTTGCTATTTTTCAGCAGGGTGGGTTTTCTGTTTGAATTGCTGTAGCTTTTTTCCCACTAGAAGATGATTTTTTGGCAGCCCGAATTGTGATATGTTTGCACAGAAGACTTAATGTGCCCCTCATATTTGGTCTGTATAGGTTTCAGAACACTTACAGACGCACTTTCTTTGGGAGCACCATCTAGCAGCCTGTGCTTTTACATGAAGCTCAGCGCCTGTTTGCAACTTCTATCTTTTCAAAAGAGATGAGGCACTTGGATTTTCTTAATTGCTCTTTTAATCTACGGTAAGTCATTACGGTGGCTAGAAACGAGACAAGCTCCTGTTGTTTTGAAATCTTCTCCTTCCAAAGCCAGGGGGAGACAATAGAGTCAGCGATGGCTGCATGAGATAAAAGTCAGGGTTTTGCCTATCCTGCACTTGTCCAGATTKTTTGAAACTACACAGCGCTGGTGGCAATGCTGCGGTTCCTAAACACATGTAGAGTTGATGCTCTTCTTTAGAAACATTTATTAAGTGCCATGGTGTATGTAGAGTATAAGTCAATTACCATTTTCTTTCACAATGCATTTAAATGTCTCTTATAAATGAAGAAAAAATGCATATCAGAGTAAAAAATCGTGAAGAAATCAAAATGTTCCTTTACCTCTTCTAAATCCACAGTGAGATTAATTTAATTCACATTAGTTCAATGTACTGAACTAATATTTTGTTATATAAAAAGAATATTTTTGTTACTCTACAGAAGAATTCTATTTAAGATTTTTCTACATTTATCTAGTATTTCTATTAAGAGACTCAAATATTTGAGTACACAAGCACCTGACTGCAGAGAATAGCTTTTCTATCCTATTCCAGTGTATCAGGTTGAAATAACTCTTGTGTGTGTGTGTGTGTGTGTGTGTGCGTGTGTGTGTGTTGAAATAAGCTTCTTTTTTTTTTAACCAAAAAAAAAATCTGACTTTAAATTCAAATGAGAAATGACTATTAAATATTAAAATATTTAATGACTGTCATTAAGTATTTTAATATTTAAGTTAACTTAAATATTAACTAATATTTAAATGTTACATTTTAGGGGCACAAATCTCACTAGGTTTGGGTGTAGCCCAGGTGGCAGCCCATTTAAAAGCACTATGCATTTCCTCCCACCTCAACTGAAAAGTATGGTAGAAACCTTTGGCATAGGTAAGCTCATAATATTTTTAGAAAATGTACTGTTCTCCATTTTGCATTCTTTTGCTAGATTAAAAAATATTTGGCAATACTAAAAATACGGAATATTAAATTCACAATATTAAAGATGTAGTGTCAAGGAAGAGTACCTATGGGCTAAAAGCTACTGGCTTATGATAGTTATAGCATCAGCAATTAGAAAAGATGTAGAAAATACTCTTTCAAAGAAAAGAAAAAAAGGAGAAGAGAACCTGTCCAAGAGGAGGACAGTTACTTAAAAAAGACAGTACTGCAGACTCAGGTGTATTACAAACAACTTTTACATTAGATAAGATGCCAATATTTAATTATATGCAATTAAAATATTTTATTTCCCATCCCCAAGAATTGAGAGATTTTTAGAAATGGTATATGAAGAATAGCATGTGGATAATGATCCCTGGAGTGTCTAAACGGATTACTTCAAAGCTATAGAGTAAATGTATTAATGCGATRTGGAAGGCAAATGTAATTACATACAGATATGAGAAAATACTCGAGATAAGGAGATTCCCGYAGGGTGCTCTTCCCAACTCACATATGGCAGTTGCAGTTTGGGATATGTTGTAGCTGTTAACTCATGGTTCCTAGCCCTSTGGCATTTCCATGGCATCAACGTGCTGAGCAGCTGTAAGGCCTGTAGACTGCTAGGTGTCTGTGTTTGGTAGGAGTTGTCTTTACTCAGAAGTGCTCGCCATGTATTCCTAGCCTCCCAGATCCTAGCTGCAAGGACTTGCACACTGCCCCAAACCAGGTAGCTTTTTCTTTAGGGAAGTCTATTTACAGTCTTTATCTGCTGTTTCTTCAGTTCATTAATTGATTCTCCTCCAACAACTTCTCCTTGCACATTTGATACTCCCAACATAAATAAGCCTCGATCATTCCTGTCACTTCAGTGACCAATATTTGGAAGAACTCTGAGTGAAGGGCTGGAAAACTAGTCTGACAATAAATAGAAAGGGAGCTTTGTGGTCTTAATACTTTTTGTTTATTGGTGTTTATTTCATCTTGAAAAGCTAAAAATTAAGAGAGAAAAAAGTTCTTTTAATTCCATAAAGCACTGCCTTCCCTGGTGCAAAGTGGGAACCTATGCTTTCTGCTGCAGGTGCTAAGTTTGCTGAGTAGGCCACTGGAGTCCCATCCTACCTGGCTGCCTGTGCGGTGTTCTCACTCAAACAGACTCCAAGCATAACTTCATTTTCAGAAGATTACTGGTAATAATTTGAATGTCAAATTTCAGTCCTGAGGTTGACTATTTCCTAAACAGTCAACTGTATTTTATTGTTTGATTTCAAAAAATGCCTAGCATCCAACAGATCCAGGCAGTCAGAGTAAATATTGAGTRTTTGGGATTTCCAAAGCCAGGACATACCTACTTCTACTTAATGTTCAAAATAATTATTGATAACTTGAAGATTACATAGTGTTCTTAACAGGGTTGGCTAAAATTGTGCAACCTCCTGTTTGTCCTTGTCTGCAAGAATTTTCTCTCTGTTGCTTCTGCCGTCACCAGTGGTTCAATCCCAACACACATCTAGGAGAGCTTCTTTGAGAGTTGTTCTAGAGTGTGAACTGTAGATTTTGAAACGGCATTGAATGCAGCTTGTCCTCATCTGTTCTTGTGACCAAACAGACTGTCCCCACTTTTGGTTTTAGCAGTTCGTGTTGCTCTGTCCTACTTCCCACTTCCTGTTCTGAGACTGTTTGGTGACAACTGTCCTGTTAGCACAAAGGGTCCCGTGTGTGTCTTTCCTTGTGAAGGCCCCTGTCACTGTTCCTGTGCCCGGGCCAGCTCCATGGGCTCTTTGCGTTTCCTCCTTGTGTCTTTGTGTGTGTCTCCTCTGGAGACTGCAGTAAGTGTTTGCGCGGCCCTGGCCAGCCYGCACTCTTCAAGCCTGACTCTTCAAGCTGTTTAAATGTACTTCAGTATAGGAAGCCTGAGCTTTGCAGGCTTGAATAAGACATAGGAAGTATAGAATAAGATATGATTTAATTCTCACTTAATAGCTTTCTCAATGTTTTTTCAAGGATGCCTGTTCTTTGTGATAATCCCTTATATTTGATATTGCTTCATTTCCTGTTAGTCTACCTCTTACAGCCTCTTTTAATTTAATTTCTGTGCCTTCCAGCAGGATGATATCACACAGGTAAACTGTTATTTATAAAAAAAACAACCCCCCAATATGTGCATCTTTCATCTCCATTTGCCACCCATTTTCAGCATTGGTATCAGTGTTCATTGCCATGCCGTGTGCTCAGAGTAAAGGGTCTTGAAAAGGCTSCAAGTGATGCCACTGTTGGACTGAATTGGATCTAAACAGTAGGGTACTTTCCTTCCAGAATCACCCCGCTACCCCAAAAACCTTTTCCCTGCTATCACAACCCACAAATACTTCACCGTAAAGTTGTGTTCTGTGTTAACAGCTGTGTTGGTGGAAAGTTAAAATATTGCACCCTATGTAGGTCTGAGGGAAATGAGCTTGAGGGAACTTGAGAGCTGSAGCTGCTTCTATTCCTCTATAAGCCAGAACTAGGCTTGTGGCAGAATATGGAAATAGGCCGGGGAAGGGAAAGGCTGTTGGAAAAGAAAATTGCTCAGCRTCCAAACTGCAAAGATGATCCAAATCTTCAAATGTACTAGGAAAATGAGTTTATTCCTGAATTTGGTGGAAGCGAATAGAATACAAAATGTGAGGTTCATTATATAAATAAATTTGTTTTCGTTATGAGTTAGACTTTCCTGTAGTTTTCAGGCTAATCTGGTGGGTTCAAGTTGAAGTAATTGAGTTTAAATTCTGAGTGATTTAAATTTTGTTACTGGCACTATATAGATATTTCATCTTTAGCTTCATAGAAGATTCATCATCCCAAATACTTTGAAGAAAGACTGATAATCATATCATTCATGGCAGTTCGGCAGTTAACAATTAATGCTCACGTACTATTACAGTTTGGAAGCAGTCATTGGAAATATAGGTGAATTCAGAGTAACCTTAAAATGTACATTTATTTCTTAAGAGAAACCAGTAGAAATATTTTCAGGGGTTCAGGACTCCCGAATTGCCTCTTATATGATGGTCAGCACTTCCCGGTATAAGATTTGTTATGTAGTTAAGAGTAAATCAAGATCATGTCTTTGGTTCCTGTGCCATCATAGACTACAAGGGCTGAAATGAGTCAATAGGCTGTAGGATACGATGATACAGTAATATGCTGCAGAGGAAGCTCTTTATTTAGTAGTTACTCATGAAACATCTCCAGAGRGTCAATTAGTAAGCAGCTCGCAGTTCATTTTCACAAACCATTGAAACCAGTCTTCCTGACTCTGTTGTGTTGTGTTATTGACCTTTGAACCAATGTACATAGAGTGTGGTTAATACAACAAAGACGTAACTCAGCCTTCTAAATGCCAAAGGCCAAGCCCATCAAGGTGGGCAAGGGAGCCACAGGATGGACCCAGTGTGATTGTGATGAAGTTGAAGCTCTTGCTCGCAGACTTGTTGAGTTTGGGAGTTTCTGATATCAACTGGATGAGAAGGATTTCTTGATGCCACTGCCATGCTCAAGGCTGATTAGGCTCCCATCAAGCCTGGCAGCTGTTCTCAGCAATTACTRCTTTTTCCTTTTCAGAATAGTTTTTTCCTTTTGTTTTTGGGATGTTTATATGGAAAAATAATTTTCTTAGCACCAACATTAAAACATTTGTAACACATGCCGTGTTGGTATCAACATAAATATTTGTTAAGAATATACATTTTGTAAACAGTGAAAAATAGATGGGATATTAATAGCTACTATATTCAAAATTTAATGAACATATGGCAGCTTACCTCTGGTTTGCTTTTGGGGGCTTTTTTTTTTCTTTAATATACGGCAATTTCAGATAGAAAACACAACCATGCAAATAGTTATTTCAATGATTATATTTAGGGTTTCTCAATTATGAAAATACACCTGATTATGTAAGGCTGTAATCAAGTTCTATTTTAAGGTTAATGTGTTTTTTGAGACACTTTAATTTGAAATGACTTAGATTCTTTATCYTAAAAGTAACTGACTTCAAGGCCCAGGTTCCTCGGTATCTTCAGTAAAACTTCATTTTATATTTTACCAGCTTAAGAGTCCTCACTGATGTCAAGTAATCTTATGCTTTCAATAAGATTGTTTCATTTCGGTAGGGATATTAATGAAATTGGACATTGGTCAGGAGTGCCAAAACTAGCCTTTTATTAGAATTCTTTGTGTTGATGATGTTGCTCCTACCAGCATAAGGAACTTGAGCTCTGCCTTTGCAGTTTCTGCCACAGAGGCCACATTCTTCCCACCATGACTGTATGACTCCACATGGGACTATCCTGCACCAAACCCTGGACTTTGATGAGTTCATACCGCCAATACCGCCGCCGCCGTACTACCCGCCGGAATACACCTGCACGCCGGTCATAGAGGCACAGAGGTGACTCTCCTTCCCTATAGGCACGCTCAGCCTGTAGTTCTGGGATACAGGCTAAGAAGCTTTTTCAAAGATTATGAAATGGTCTCCTTCACTTAAGTCAGGTGCTGCTTTTCCAGGGAGATTACATATATTTTTCACAAACTTGTTAGGACACATAGAAATACTTATTTTTGTTAAAACCCCAGTGCAAGCACTGCTGTGATGGAGAAGTGGCTGAACGTAGCTAACAAGGATAACAATACTTGAGCATAAAGCAGGGATCAGCTTATAGGTAATCCTTTCACAATTGTTAACATTATACACTTGAAGGTGAATGTGAGATTCATTTTCTAGTGAAATCATTGAAGTTAATGTGTGTTATTATGGAGCAGTGAAGGACAAAAATGACTGCAAAGCAGATTTGTACAACTCGCTGGTATCCAAAATGAAATACAGTTTTTAAAGCTGCTCTGTAGTTTAAGGTTTCATTTTGCTCATCTTTCTTGAGAGTGTATTGGCTTTGAATTCAGAGAAAACTCTATGTAAATGTGGTGTGAATTCATAGCTTACCAAATAAAGCCAATGCAATATTTTTAATAATGAAGTTTGTTTGTGTTTTTGAACAGAGGTTTCCATTTGGACTTCACTCATTCCCCGTTCAGTGCATTATACGAAGTCACCATTAACAGCCCCGGAATCTTGTATCCAGCCGAGCTGCCCCCTCCTTACGAGGCAGTGATTGGAGAGACGCCTGCTAGTCAGGTAAGGACAGCTGAGAGAAAGCCTGTACCTAAGCTCCAAGTCTTCATAATGCAAATCAGTTTGACATTATTTTAATGATCTAAAATAATTGTGGAGTTAATTGCTTTGAGGAGTTAATTTGTGCTTTGAGGAATCAACCGTTAGGAAATATTTATGTTCTTTAAAACAGTTTTCATACCCTTCTCTTTAAGGGTTTAATTGATAATACAGGTTTTCTAATGCTGGGCAAATACTTACGTAAGTAATAACATTTCAGCTGAAACGGTCTATTAAAAACTTGTATGATACGGTACTGTCACTAACAAAACCTATGAGAATGGATTGGTACCACTTTGAAGCATGGATTTTTTTTCTTTATTTGAAAAGAATAGTGATGAGCTGAAAGGAGATTACACTTCTTGGCTCATGTAGGTAATAAAAAATGTAAATTAGTAAAAAGGAAGATAGCTAGGTGTCTTGTGACAAGTAATGCTAATTAGCTTCTGTATGTTTTTGCATGTGTGTGTATAGCATAGAGCTCATGGGAACTTACTGTGTGATTTGAGCAAAGATAATTACAAATTCCTGTATTAAACTACGATATGTAGGTAGAACATGAACTTGAAAATTCTTAACAAAAATCTCTATAAATAAACTAGTAATCTTAAATACACACATTTAAATTTAAATAAATGTTTGCTGTTGTACAAAGGAAGATTTATTTGTGACAGTTTACAAAATGCTTGAGAAAAGGGCAGTGTTGAGATGCACATTCCCAGGTAKAAACATAATCTAAGAACTCCAAGATATAGCTGACTGTCTGACTTTGATTGTATTTCTTTAGCTTTATCCCTTGTCTTCTGGCATGCCCTCTGCCCCTGCCACATGCAGCCATGTGAGAGCCTACACATTGCTTTATCTCCCCATTTATTTGGTGATAATAAAACAAACCAGTATAAACTCTTCACAAGTTGCTGAAAAGCAGAATTAGTTTCCAGGTCATCTGCTTTCTAAAATGCTTTTTACAGAAGAGCTGTCCAATTTTCTTTATATTAACTCAGAGAAATCTGCAAGCTGTGGAGAAGTTGATAGTTTTGGTGATTAAGAAAGTAGTGGCAAAAATGATTTAAATTACACTTGTTTGGGGAGGTGGCAGGAAGTGAAGTATCACGTCTGTGGTAAGAATTATATTATGTGAGGGTTAGAAAAGTTTCTAATTATACTTGAGTATAAAATCACTTTGAGCACCAGCATGTGACAAAAAATATGACATAATAAACCATAAATTAAAGCAGCAAAGTAATGCTCTTGCCAGGAAAGTCTGAGCTTTAGTAAGTGCATGTAGTGACTGTTCCTCTTTGGCACCTGGGGTCGGTGTTAGTGCCTGCCTATTGCTCTCTGCACACCTGCCTTCCAGAAGAGCCTCCTCGACTGTGAGTGAAAATGGGTGGTTAATTTTAATTAAAGTGATGATATTCGATCCCAATCTCCTGCTGGGACTGAGTTTATCCGCTGTATGCCTGACATTTGCTGGTTAGGAGAGCCTGCAGGATTAAAAAAAACACCAGATGCTAAATACCAGAATATCAATGAAATATATTGACTAAATGCTGTATGGTGCTAAGCCCATAAAGCGGCTTTTTAGTCATGTACTTTTACTGCCAAGGAAAGCCCTAACATATTCTATTGGAGCCAAAGTCCCAATGAATCTGGAAATAGAAAAAAAAAAAAAAAAACAGACGAAGTCTGGGACCATTTTACATCTGTAGTCTTAAATTCTTACATGGTGCAAATGCTCTCATGTAACACGCGTCACAGCACAGCACAGTAGGAACTGAAATAACTAGATTTATACATCCCTCAAAGGCATACTTTGCAACGGAAATAATGGCAGAGCTTTAGCTACAGAAGTGCTTCTGGGAGCCATTAATAATAATTATGAAACCTCTTACACAGCATCAGACCTAGGTTTCCTTTGTTTTTACATGGATTAAGGTCCTTAGAATTTTATCAAATTGTATCAGATTAAGCTTCAATATTTCATGCATTTCAGTGCTAATTTCAGTGKTTTTTTTTCTAAATAAAAAATGCTGTTGGTCATTGGTACTGATTACTAATTTTATGATTTTGCCATTTAAAAAAATGTTTTTCACAGTGTCTTTGTCTTTATCTATAAATGTTTGTGCGATAGAGCAGTAAGCTTTATAAATGCAATCTATGTATTTCTTCTGCCAATAATATGCTCTGTTCAAGAAAAAAATGAAACATTTTGATTTGGGGAATTGCCAGGCTAGGTTTTGGGGGAGTTTTATTTCTTTGTTTGTTAGTTTTACAAGCATTGTTTCCTTTATATCCTGTATAATAATGATTTTACTAATTTAAACTTATTAGATCAAAGCTGCAGAAGGTTCTTTTTCACTAGTAGGGGTTTGCTTTGTGTTGCCAGCAAAATCTCAGCCTAGCATGCGATTCATTTTGTAGGCACTAGGCAGAGTATAGTGTCACTAGCCCTGCCGGGTGGCCGGCAGAATGCAGAASGTCAGTCAACATTTCAGCACAGATATTCGACAGATATTCTTCTGTAAATGACTAAGAATATGTGAAGCAACCTACATTTAAAAAACATCCCTATTTTAAAAAAAAAAGACAACTCCATAAAATTATTTATCCGGAAATGTGCTTAGAAATCTTAAGTTAAAACAGTTCTGGTACTGTTTTTTTGTGTAGAGTTATATTCCCCAACCTTCTAAAGTCTCGATTTTTATCAGAAAACTGTATATATGAATCAGTGATTGCAGTAAGATGCATATATATCTGTATGTCTGTATTAATCTGCACTGGCATGTGCAGTGAAAGCTCTTTTCTTAATAGCTTCAAAGTGTATTGTCACTTTCAATTCTTTTGAGAAGGCCAGATACAAATTAAGCCCTTGACAAAAGAGTTTTCACAGARGTGATTGACGGTTATTTGCAGACTCTGTCACTAACTGTAATGCACATTTACTACTTAATTGTGGCCCTAAAGAAGAAGTAATGCTTGCTGCTAAAGATGCTATCAATTTAGCCTCTTTTGATGCATCTTAGTTTTTTGTTTTCTTTTTTCATTTATAGCTACCAGTTGTTTATTGGAACCATTTTTTAAACAATCTTGTTCCCAAAGAACTGCTAAAAATCTAATGAGATTGACGATAAAACAGAATTCAAAGTCTGTTGAAATCACTAGAAACAACGAAGTTTCCTTATTTTCAGTAGTCCATGGATAAAGTCCTTCCAAGACTGATTTTGTTCACTTGATTTTCCAGAAAGAAGGGACATTTTTGAAGTTACCTCTTAAATCCAGYCTTTCAGCAAAAGGCTGAGTCCTAGTGCTCTCCTCCAACCGTCTCCACTAGGCTGGAGTGCCATGGATCAATCAGCTTGGGTGGCAGTGGGGCCATAGGGATCAGGAAGATGTTACRTGTCAGTATTTTAGCAGGTGAATGGAGGATACTGTTTGGTTTTATGAATACTGTTGTTCTYTGACCTGTTTTAAGGTGATACAATGTCATGTCATGTCACAAACTCCACAAGAGCAAATGTAATTGGGGAAAAAACGTGGACTGTTGGAAAAGAGAGCTCTCGTARTTGAGCAATTATTGGAATCACTGCAGTCAGTAAATTTTGTAATGTTAGGCTGGAGCGCCAGCTGCCTGTGAATTCAGGATGAATTTAGCTTGTAGATTCTGGGGAAAAATAAACAAAAACAAAACCAAACAATTGCTTTAAGCATGTTTCTTTGCACTGCATTTGTTCCTTACCCAAAGGCATATTAAATTGTTGTATCTTTAACTGTGTTTTGATTGGCATAGTGGTTTATATGCTAGTTGTCTCACACTGCCAGGTGCATTCTTAAGATCATGAACTCTGTACTTCTTGGGGAAACTGTTTGTAGATTAATGTGCTGTTACAATGAACAATTTTCATGCAGGTCACTGGTATTGATCAGCAAGTATCCGAATCAAGCTTGGGGGAAAGGAACATGACAGAGGGCTTCAGCACACAAGGTGATCATACTATTGGTTTTGTCTACTTTGRAGAGGTGTACTGGGATTTTTGAGTTAGCTTTTTCTTCCTTTGTACCCTTGCCCATGGGAGAAAGAAGGACTTATTTTCAGATTGTTCGTGGCAAGATGAACTTTCTGCTACTCACAAACTGACATGGCTGGAAATGCAGAGGAAATCAAAGGGGAGTTCTGCTCAGCATAGCTCCCRTGGGAGCTTGTGCGCTTTGATTAAAGCCCTTTGGGGCAGGTCCCACAACTTTCATCTCTCTTCAAAGCCATGCACATAGCTGGCAGGCTGGTTCTCAGCAGCAGCAGTGACAGATGCATTTGCATTCTTACACTTGTGACCGTCCCCTTGTCTGCTGCGTGTGGTGGCAGTGCCCTGCATGGCTGGAGACGCCAGGACAAGAAACTTGCTGCCCAAAAGGCAGACTGAGTGAGGTGAATAGCTGCACAGAGCCAGATCATTGTGATAGAAAGTCTTGAGCACTAACTTCTTAGGGAGTGGACCAGCACTGAGGCCAGGATTTGAACTCTCTACACAGGAACGTGCCCATACGAAAGGGAAGTGGGAGGAGAGCAGCCTCCTTCTCCCTCTCTAGCATTTTCTGTATGTTTGGTGCCCCTGGGGTGTGAGTGCTTAGTCTTTGTAAGGAACCTCCCTCTTTCTGTAGTACCAGAAAAATGTGCCAGTGGAAGAGTAGAATAGTAAGAAACTGTAAATACGTTTGGAAGACTATAGAGAAGAGTTTGGATGGCAAGTGGTGCAAACAACCCCTGCCTGAAATACACTCAGTACAGTCTATTTGGAAGATTTATATTTCTGTGATCATTTTTGAGCTGTCAATGTAGACGAATGCTGAAAATGAGGTTCCAGAGGGAGGGAACCTGGGTATTGAAGATCTGTGCTTGGAAGACAACCAGAGACTTGATATTTTCCCTTACCTGTACAAACTTTCTGTGTATTCCCAAACTTGAGTTAAGGGAATATGTTGCAGAGAATCATCCCACTTATCTAAGTGTTTGGAGACGATCACTAAATATAAATCGTCCAGTAAACTACTGAGGCTTGAATAGTGCATTATGCAGTTTTAGCATGAATAGATATATTTGCATAGTTGATTGCAATGTGAATTTTTTTGCAATCTTATGACTGCCTTGTATATGTCATGGCTGTAATATTCAGACGATATTCTGTAATCCACTAAAAGATCCAGTCTTTATATGGTATAGAATAGAATGTTTGTCTCATCAGTACTGATAGTAGCAGCTTTTAGGCAAGAGGGCATCAGAGGCTGCTGAGTCTCTGATATCCTACATATTTTGTATGCCGGAGGTACAGAATGAGGGTGGATTCTCTTTTATAAAGCTCTTAGGTACTTATTTCAGGTAAATGATGCCTAGTTAGAAAGTTTTGGGTGCCAAGCTCATGGACAGCAGTGGTGGGTGTAAGACTGATCAGAGTCATGTTTATTCAGCAGTTTTGTAAAGTCTGCTTTTCCTRCTGTGGGATTTCTTGCTGTTTACCAGAGAAACCCATAGTGAAAGAACTGAAAGTTTGATTGTGGTTGCCGAAAATAACATGCACATTTATTAGCTAAAGAAAATGCAGAAGAACACTAAAAACACGTGACTGACTTTTTTGTTGCTATGGCCTTTTGTGAGCTGAAGGTTTTACCTACTACTGCTGTACTTGTTAATTACTTGATTTAAATCAGCACTGAAAACAATTTCAGAATTGAAAACAGTGTCAGGGAGGACTGGGTTGGGGCAAGGAGTCATCGCGATTGTTTGAATCTCTTGTTCTGCAGTGTCTGTTGACAGCACCTCCCTGATGGTCTCCGAGGCAGTGGATGTCCCAGACCAGAGCTGCTCCTCCGAAGATCTCTGTTCACTGGAAGTTCAGGGATCCCTCCGTTCTGTGGATTTTTCTCCCTACAGCATGACAAGCAGAGGGGCCGTGGAGCGAAGCTGCGGCAGCCTGGACTACGGCGCGCACTGCCGCCTGCGCCGGACTCGCTCGCAGGGCTCTCCTGCTGAGGACGATGGCTCCCACAGCAGAGCCTCTACGGACAGGTCTCAAGGACAGGAGAACGAGAGCTGTGCCCACGGCAGGGCCTCAGACTGTTCGCTGGAGAATTTCAGCTCCTCAGACAGAGAAGGGCCAAGTAAAGCCAGTCCATCCTTGGAACACCTGAAAATCTGCTGTGGGGTCTGCAGCCAGCCTGCTGTCCCTCCCCAGCCCTCCCCCGGTCTGGGGCCTACAAATACTTCATCGTACGCAGGCAGCCCAGAGACTGCTGCCCAGCAACATCCCATTACAAAACCCAGATTTTCAAATATAGTCCGATCAACTAGTGACCCTGTATCATGTTCCTCTCATACAGAAGGTAGGTGTAGCACAACACAGCTGTGGCTCTCCCCAAATGAGTTCTGGTTGATTTGGACAGTGATTAGTATTGCTGGAAATTGTACAAAACTTTGCAGGGTTAGATCACTTATGCATGAAGGTTTTATCTCCTTGCACACGTTCTACGTTTGAAAATTTTGAGGAAGAAAGAACGTGGGGAAAGGTACACGGTGAAATTAATAGTATTTTTTTAAATTGTACCAACCTGTAACCACCTCTTGAGTAGATGCTTCCACCTCTCTTTATATTATGTTGAGAAGCTAAACTAACAAGTTGCGTGGTAGTTGGGAGGTACCAGGGAAATAACTCATGAATTTCTCGTGCTCAGAGCAGGCTGTCCCTCCTGAAGGTGACACTGGGTCCCTGAGAGGGCTGGTGCACATCAGAGACAGGTAGGGTGTGACTGTGCGGTGGCACGCGGCACTGTGCAAAGGGAGGGTTGAAGGATGATAAAATGAAAGATGAGGTGCATGACAYGATGATGAATTAAAAGGTAAGTGTTAGTGTGTCCTGCATAAGCACCTGCTGCTATGAATATCCTCTTAGACAAGTATGGAAGAAAAGAGGAGCATTGTTAGCTCACCACTGTATCTTTATAAACATCTGTTCATTAGTAGGAGAGAAAATACTTGATTTAGAAGGGAGTGATTGGCCAATAATAGGAAGAATACAATATTTGAAAGCATTTGAAAGGTATGTTCTTTACAGAAGGATAGAAGCTGCTTAAAGGGATTTGTCTCTTAAAGAGATCTGGAAAAGTGGTTTGAGACTAAAGATGAAGAGATTTTTGAGATCTCATAAAAATTATGCTAGTGGAGGTGCATTCTCTGGGCTTTCTGAGAGAGCTGGAGGAAGAATCCTCATGTGAGTAGTTCAAAACAAAAGACAAAATACTGAAAGTGATTTCATTTAGGAATATGAAATTTTGAGTCTGATAGACTTTTTTTTATATTGTTATCTTTTTTTCTATGAATATCAGAGACCTCATACCCAGGGCAGTAATTGAGTGTCTTTTAACTTTAGGAATCTGACCTTATCTTGCTGTTCAAGCAATGTCAGCCTTCAATCTAAAAATGTTAAGGTTTGCATTTATTTTATGACTGATACTCCACTAGTTTGTCTGTGTTATTAATCTGCTRTGCAGGCAGTAAGTAGGAATTTGTGAATCCTTTCTACAGTGCCAAAGACTACCCTTTTGCTTCTGCATCTCACTGTGCAAGTTATCCATATTGTGCTCCGTATGCTCTTGGAGTAGTGTTTGACAGAGATGTTATTGTAGGCAGCCACATCTCTGTGCTCTTGCTGACTGTTGGGACACCTGCCATAACAGATGCTCTGGCTTCATTTTTAACACATCCTAAATACATCCATCTTTTTTTCTTTCTGGAAAAGGGGGCTTGTTTAATTTACTGTGATTATGGGAATTACGATGTCTAATTTCCAAGTTCTTGACCCTGCATGGGTTGAAAATGGGTGAACCACTGTTGAATTTTAACTGTGCTTAGCAAAGATGGTACTGAAGGAGGGAGCAAGAGAAGAGGCAACTTAAAATAAATGTGTGCTGCCCTCCTTTGCCATTCTTTTCCTGCCTACAGGAGCCTCTTTTACATGAAATCTTTGTTAGAGAAACACATGGGTTTAGATATACATATTTTTTCCATTCAAGTATTTGGCAAACTAGAGAGCTATATTGCAAAGTGTGACTCTGAGCAGCTTTCCACTGCTCTACGTTGCCTCACCTTCCTCACTGCATACTGATTGCTGAACTTTGGACATCGCACATAGAGCAGAAGCAGCACATTTCTAATAATATGTATTGACTGTCAGTAGCAGCTCTGAAGCTTATTTTTCCTAAGTGATGACATACAGTTCTTTATCATAATTAACTTCAGTGAAGCATTAGATGTTTCAGGACTGATCTATAGATTTCACCACAAAATTTTAAATACTGATATGTGGTAACTGTCATAGAAAAGTTCTAAACTACCTGTAACTTTGAAAGACACTAAAGATGACACTAAATACCTCAAGGGAGAGAGTGAAGAGRGGGGGGGTCAGCCTCTTTTCAGTGGYGGACAGCGATAGGACTAGAGGAAATGGCCACAAGCTGAGGCACCAAAAGTTCCGCAGGAACTTAAGGAAACATTTAAATAACAGTGAGGGTGACAGAGCCCTGGCACAGGCTGCCCGGAGAGGTTGTGGAGTCTCCTTCTCTGGAGATGTTTMAAACCCGCTTGGACGCAGCCCTGTGCCCCGTGCTCTGGGTGACCCTGCGTGAGCAGGGGGTTGCACTAGATGACCTCTGAGGTCCCTTCCAACCTTAAGCATTCTGTGATTCTATGAGGCAGACACAGAAAGGTGTTTTCGCTCAAAGACATATCACGCTCTAAGTTAGGAGAAGCTAGAAAAGGACAAGCCTGTTATGCAGAGGTGAAGTTCTCTCTGGAAACTACCTGTGGGCCTGTCGAGCTGTGTCCRGTGTGTGGATGGGCTACCGCCTTGTGGATCCACGCAGGAAGGAGTCCACAGCAGACTCTGCAGCTCTGTCAGTAAGAGAGCTGAGTGATCGGTGGTTACTGTAGTGTCCCTATTCCAGAAACTCACAGTAATGCCTGCTTAATTCAGGATTGTGTCCAACGGTGTCGTTTTGGCTTTGCTCCTCAAATTAAGCAGTATAATAGAGGATGGGAAAATAAAATCTCTGAAGTGTCCCCTCTTAATAAGCATGCCATGATTGGTGTGTGGTAGTACTTTAAAATAGTAAGGCAGGTTAAAGACAGACTAATAGCTTACAGCTTCTCTCTGTAGAATCTTTTATTTTTCTTCATTTAATTACTTACTCTACTGGAGGATTATAGTAGGTTTTTATTATGAACTTTCTTTAAAATAGTGAAGAAAATGGCTTCAATCTACCTAGGAGTTCAAAATAGCTTTCAGTCCTCTAAACGGATGTAAGCAGGGTAAGCATAAACAAGAGGGCTTATTCCATGCTGTCATAAGCCTGAGGTCAGAGGCTGCACATAATAGTGCAGACACTGGATGGTGTCACTCCAGCAGCTCTGATGCTCTGACTGGCATCTCAGAAAGGGCGTTAGAAACCTCTTGTCCGCCCAGCTCTGTGCAGGGCTGCTTGTTGGTGCCTTGTAGCCCTTTAATTGGAGCACCAGTAACCAGCCTGCCTGTTACCGCATCAGTGGTAGGTAGCATTTGTCCTCCGCGGGAGGAGAATCTATTAAAAAAGGGAGATAGAGTTATTGCACAAAGCTCCAGTTTTTATGGATTTTTCTCATTTTTCCATTTTCTAAGGTAAACTCTGTCTAGCAGGGAGATACAAGACGCTCTGCCCCAGACCACAGGGAGCCATCCCTGCTGTTCATGTGCAGCCTTCAGTAGCTGTGTAACAGGAAACCAAGCAAGACTATCCTCTAATATATCTTCTAATCCTATTTATTTAATTGCTTAAAGGACAGGTCTGTGTATAGTAGCTTCTCCTCATGAATGGATGTCTTGAAAGTAGTATTTCATCTGAGTAGCCTTACTCTGTAAAGGAGATTATAAAAGACGCCAGTGTATTTTCCATGCTTCCAGGAGAGGATGACAGGGTTTGGTTGTGCTCTTTCCCTCTCTCTGTTTCTCTGCGCTTAAAGGTGRTAATTGTGCCTGGACTCCAGTATACAGCCAGCATCGAGGCACAGGATTATTTCCAGCTACACTGGAAACAGGTGAGGATCGCTTTTCTACAGTTGGATCATAGGGGTTTCCTTCTCTTGCTAACTACCTGGTACCAGGTGCCCGTTTCCTGCACTGAATTTGGGGCATTGGGTTTTAAAGCCGGGGAGGGGGGTTGCTCCTTGCCTCACAGCAGGGTGTGATGAGAGGCAGAATTCCTCATAACGCTCCAATGCTGGATGAGCCACTGAGTGAAAACAAATGCTGTGATTTAACTCCATGTTTTAGCTTAGCTGTTTTAGCTTAGCTGTTTTTGCTTTCTATTTTCACATAATTTCTCATGTATTACTGCTTGTAATTTTTGAACGTCAGATTACAAGAAGAAACTTCATCCTTAGAGTCACTGAAAGTTAAAGCATTTTGAATTACACATGTAATGTTGAACAGTTGTCTTCCCCCTTCCCCTTCCTTAATATCAGCTGAAAGTTCTACAACAGAGTCAATGGATGTGCATGCTAGTTAGGCAGGAGTTTACATACTTGTCACTCATCTCTGCATGGTCCTTCTTCATGAGGCATCTTACCCCTCATGCTACTGTGCTGTTTAAAACAAACCATTCTGAAATGTTTCCTAATTTCATATTTCTGTTGTGCAGAAGAAAAAAACAGGAATTTTATGACAAACTAAAAACTTTTTGTTGACAGTATTTTGATTTGTTGACTTAAAAAAATGCTATTACTTGAAAGGTACTTTTTCCCCCCCCTCTTTAGTTCCTGTTTYGGGTTCTCACATGGCTGCCTCTGCTTGTCAGGATTCTCTGAGCAGTTTCCTACCAGCTGAAAAGCAGAGGGATACAAGGAAAATTGACCTCCGTGTAAAGTCAAAGGCTTTGCAAGCAGCCTCGAAAGAGCGACCGCACTCTTTAGTGGACCTTAAAGCCTATAAAGACACAAAAATTTTAGTGGCCAAGTTTTTGGAACATTCAGACTGTAATCTGCCTCCAGAAGTGCGTCACGTCGTGAACAGCATCCGCTCTGTTATCAAGTCTGACGAAAGACACATGGAGGAAGCCATCTTCAGTGCCAACATCATAGAGCAGGTGGGCCCCGCGTGTCTTGAAGAGTYGCTCAGCCACATACTTACATGTTTTTACAATGACAGTAGTTCAGAGAATTGTTCCAGATGTTCTTGTACAGTAACATGACTTTAATAAGGAAAAGTACTGATCAAGCAGAAGTGCATTTTCCACCGAAGCAATTGCAAATGCATTTAGAATTCTTTAGTGGGTAATACAGGTACACCTGGGACAGCATCTACCATACATGACCCTGTGTTTATATGCAGAAAGACATAACTAATAATAAATGTTTTTAGTAAGAGGAAAGGTGATGGATCACCTTTGGCTAGTGTTGTTATCAAAATGATAGATATAGGAATGAAGTTTCTATTAACAGGTTTAACAGCAGCACTTATGAGTGTGTCCAGGCTGCCTGTTGGGTTTCCACGGAGCATCAAGGATACCTGCTTGGCTGTTTCCCTTTTGAGGTGGCTTTCCTGTGGTGGTAGTCTGCCGATCCCTGAACAAGGGAAACTGGAGGTTCAGAGTAGGGTTTAATATCAGATAAAAAACATATGAGATAGTTTGATGTGTAGCAGAAATGGTACTGCATTTATAAAAGCTCGCTGCAATATTGTTTATCATAATTATCATTCACTTCACTTTTATAGTCACATCACTAGAAAAACAGTTATGATAGTTAATAGAAAGTTATTATGGAATTAATTTTTAACATTTTTAATGCTTTATACGATTTATAGGCCATTAAATCCTCAAGGTTGGAAAGTTGAAAACAACTTTATTTAAATTAAAAAAAAAGTTTCTCACAAACCAAATTATTATAAATAAATGTTTATGCAGATCATAAAGCCAGAAACCCCATGTGAGCTTCTGAGAGCCAAGGATACATACAGCTTTTTAACATTAAAGAAATAATTCCCATGAGGTTATGTTTTCAGCCAAAAACACTAATCAGTGAAAGTCCGAGCTGTTCCAGCAATCTACTTAAGAAGTCCCAGGATTCCCTCTAAAATTGCTGTATAATTCCGATTTGTGGAGCAGATTGACGGTTCCATTAGCCAGAGTGTTTGTTTACCACGCTTGTGAGGTTTCAGTGCTCTTCAGCCTTCCCCAAAGCTACTGAAGCTTCTCTTCCCCCTAAAAGAAACAGATTTCTTTCAGACTCATATTTGTCTATTATAAGGCAAAGTTGCCTTCATTTTCACTAGCTTCCTTTTCATTTTATAGCGAGAAAAGGAGGATTTGATTGCACCTTGCTGCTGGGCGGCTGTGACATGGATACGAGGCTCGATATCTTTCCAAGGTCCTTTGCTTTGCAGCAGCCAGTGCTCAGCCCTAGTGCTTTGGAGAACAGGGGAGGTGGGATAGAGAGGCCCTGGGTGCCTGCAAAAACCCGTGTCTCCTTGGAGGAAGCTCTGTTGTTAACTAGATTAAACACATAATATTCAAGGACTAAACCTCTTGGATGAAAACATTTCTTATTCTGTTTTTTTTTCCCCGTCTTTTCTTTCTCCATTGCTGCCCTTTCYGACAGGTAATCACGAGTTCCCAGCAGAATGTGAGCAGCTCTCGGAAGCGCCTCCAGGGAGATCTGCACCTGCAGAGCTGCGGGGCGCTGAGCTCGCCAGGCGCCTTCTCGCGCCGGGCGCGCGGCGCCCACAGCTCGGAGCGCGACCGGCCTCGCAGCCTGGGCCACGTTTGCCGGGAGACCATCCTTTGAGAACAGCCCCAGGTACGTGGGTCCAGCCAAGAGGTTTAAGGAAGAATCCAGGACTGGGAGAAATACAATAGTGGATGGCTTAAAAAGGAAAAAGTGTCTTCCTTTGGAATTCCACTTTTTTTCCAAGCGCAGGAAGCGAACGCCTGTTTTTCTGAATGTAAATTGCAGCCCTGCATTTTGCAGAATTTTACTGATTTATTAGTAAACTCGTAAGAAATGTTTTCCCAACCAGAAATGCATATATTTCTCTGTACTTATTTACAGAAATGCTGCTGATGCTGCCTAGCATTTCTTGAAAATCATTGCAAAACCACTACGAGACCTGTTGTACAACTTAAAAGTTGTATTTATTTAATGTACCTCAAAGTGTTTTAACTATGATCAGTGTTTTAATAAAAAGTATTTCTGGACTCTGTTTTTGCAACAGCTGATTTGGATACAAATGCAGAAGTTGTTTATAAGCAMGCGCAGTGCTTACCCTAATCCACATCACCAGTGTCGGTCGTGCCAGGCTAACCGAGCTGTCCTGATAAAACTGCTTTCCCCCTCCCCCCGAGAATGTGTTGCCCTTCGAAATTCCAGCCAAGGGTGCTGTGTGGTTTATTTTGGCTTTGATCTGAATGCCTATGAGCTTATTAATGGAGTAGTCAAGGCTATTGAAAAATGTTTAAAGATTCTGCCAATTGTGACCAAAAGATGCAGCAGGAAAAATAATCTCTGAAATTTTGTATTTCTAAAATGAGGACTGTATAAATTTCTTACAAATGGTAACTGATAGAAAATTAGATGTATTTTTTTATCCAGCAGAGCCTTGATTTTTTATTTAAAAGAAGTGCTATTCCATTCCAGTTAGTAATCTGGACAGTTATGTTACTAAAATTTGTCCTTGTGGTTCTGCTGCATTTGTGATTAATTTAAAATTGATCTTAAAAAATCAAAATCACGGACACTAGTTGGATTACCAGCATAACACAAGTCTACCAGCAATGTCTTCCAGAGCAAGTTTCATCTCCGAGGAAACGGGAAATGCCTTAAACAGAAGGTTCTCRTAAAGAACCTTTCCTAGGATGATGGTTTGTGGGTTTCATCCTTGCGCAGCAGTGCTTGTCAGCAGTGTTACACTCTCCTTCTGAGGTTTGGTCATATAATGGTTTCGTTTGTGTCATTCTGAGCTGGGCAGACATCCTGCGAAAAGGTCACAAAGGAATATAGCTGAGGATGGGTAGGTCTAGTTTTACAGAGTCATCCATTTTAATGTTTTTTAAGCATTTATAGCATGCCTCGGTATTGATGTGAAGTTACAGTGACATCCAGTGGCAACAAGGTAGGCTAATTGCAAGCATCTATTCTGCAGATGGTGAGAGACAACACACAAACTCTTTCTTCAAGAGTGGAATGAATTCCTTTTAAGAGTAGAAATCTGTGACCTTTGCAACTGCACTTAGATGAAGAATTAAGTGATATTTATTTGGATTTTTTTTTGGCTATATAAGCTTATACACCAAACAAAATAAGCGAGCTTTCTTTATTATTTCTGATTTATTAGTGATACTAAGTTAATTCTTTCCTAAGTTCAGTTGCATGCAACACACATTAGTCCTTGAAGTACAGTCATCCTAAAGCTTTTTAGTTGCTGCATGGTAAGGCTTCTTAAGTCACAGTGTATTTTCTTCAAGGCCTTGGCCAAAAAAAAAAAAAAAAAAAAAAACCTAGACAAAAAGTTACATCAATTAACATTTATCGCATATGGAATACAACTTTTCTACTATTTTTTTTTAATCTACACACATTCTAATACTGCTGATGGTGCTAGCTCATTTGTCAGAACAACTTACATTCAGAACACATTGCCTCAGGAATAAGGATGCTTTATAAAAGACAGTAACAGGTAAGCATGGCTTTCCCAGTTTGAACAAAAAGGTAATAAGCAAAAACAAAAGAAAACAGCCCAACACATACATCACACAAACTGTGCAATAAGTTATCAGTGAAATAGTTCTGTTAAATCATAAAAATCACAAACATTAAAAATAAATATGTATCTAAATAAATATTTTGATTTTAATCTTGTGGCAATTATTCTTTATTTAGCATATGAAACACTTTTACATGTTTATGTTCACACCTTGCCAAACAGGTTACACTTGTCATAACAATACCAAGTACTACAGTGGTTTGCTTTACGTTAGAATCTAGAAGTTTAACTGCACACATTCCTATCCACTGAAATACCATCTACTAGGTACCAATTTTAGAATTATACAATGCCATCAGTACTGTACCACTTTATGGGACTGGGATTTTTTTTAAAAAAAACTTGAGGCAGCCCTAACTTTCTCAGATCACTTGTCTCRGCCATTTCCTGCAGTCTCATTCATCAGATATTCACATTCACCATGATATCAAACAGGACAGACATACATACACCACGCCACATAAGGGTTACAAATAAATATGTTTTACGCTTTATGAGAAAAGAAGATGCTTAGAAGATGTTGCAAAATACTTAAATATTTTACAAAGATTTTATGTCAGTGATTATTGTCCTTGACCATTCTTCTCATCACTTTTTGGCAAAGAAAGAAAAGGGAAGGAGAGAAAAGGCAGCGACACCTATCTGTTCCTGGTTTCGGAGCCCTCAGGTCCAGCTTCCAAGCCTTTCATTCATACAAAATACAAAATTCTCTTCAACTGTGAAGGCTTCAGCTTTGATGGAATCGTTATTTTGTTGAGAGAGTCTCATGCTAGATGTACAGGGGTGTCTCTTGCCCAGTGAGAAGCCTGAACATGGCAGCTGGCATAGTCTTCATGTGAATCTGTCAATCGATTTACACAAAAATCAAAAGAATTGTTACTAGTTCAGAATAATCCGTATGTCCTGATCTGTGTCTCAGTGGTGTAAGTGCATTCACTCCCCTGGCTCCCGGCGGATGTGAGTGTTACCGAAGTTTCTGGTTTGAAGTTCTCTAGTTTGGAGAAGCTGGTTTTGTTTGTTTGTTTTTCTTTTTTTGAATGACATGAACTGACAGGTTATTTAAGAATGTTAAAAGGATATCTATACATTAACGGTTGCTTTTCCAACCACAACCTTTTCGAAAAGAGAGCATACTGGAAATTCATACTGCTCCTCCGATATTAAATAAAATTAGATTTTCTGTTAATGACCGTTTGGGAGGGGCATTTAATACCTAATTTCTCTTAAGTGGAGTATGAAATTTTGAATACAAAACTTGAACTTTACTCTCTATTATTTCAGTCCAGTCAGAATTTGGTAAAGCAGGTTCTCTCACGACTAGTATATCCAAGTTCTTTTCACAAGCAGCATCGTGACAAGCAGCAGAGGGATTTTACTGACCAGCAAGATTAAAGACATCAGGTAATGGGAATTGTACCAAGAACACAGTAASAGCTGTAATAACCTATCAGAATATTTCATGGCCAGGAATGTAATATGTTACAGCCCCTGCAGAGCCACATGCCGCCTCGATAGCTTGGATTCTTCATGCTGCAAAAAGAAGTTTTGTACTGAGCTTGTGTGTTTAGTGAGATGATGGGCACCAAAGAGATATCTTAAGGCATGCAGGTGCTAGTGAAATCTGCAGTTCTATTCCTGCCTGCATGCTCATGCTCTATTCTATTTCAAGTACTATTTTCCACAGGAAAAAGAGTTAACTGTGATTTTGGCAAAGGAGCTAGTGGAAGATCTGGCCAGAGTCATATTTGATACTGCCAGTAAATTCAGTAGGGACCAGAGGATCTTGTTCATCAATTGCTGTTTTTTCTGAAAGTACCAGAGATGTCTTAACTTACCCCAAGGTAAGTGGAAAATGCTCAGTGAAAATAAAAGGAGTAAAATACATATTAGTTTGAATTTCTCAGCTCTTTGAATATTCTTTCTATGTCAGAAGCTCTACAGATAAGCTAGGAGATTTTTATAGCTAAGATGCGTGAGTCATTTCTTCCTTTAATTGATTGCTTTAATTCAAGTAACAAGTTGAAGTTCAGAATCATGCCAGGAGCTTTGGAAAATGAGTGTAAAAACAGTGAATGTACATCCAGTTTTTCAAAATATGTTTTGCTGATTTGTTGTCACTGTTCAAATCAGATTTATTGATGTGTTAGTTTTAATACTTAAGATGCTAATTTTCTTTTACCAAAAATATACTGTATATATTCATTTAATAGTTTTAATTATTTGATGAAGTATTTAATAGTTTTCTTACCTCTCCCACTGAGTTGGACAATGCTTGTACTATCTTCTCATGAGCAGTTGCAACAACACTTTGTCCATTGATCTCAATAATCCGATGTCCTACTCTGACCCCTCCTCTCTCAGCTATCCCACCTCGCATCAAGCTGCAAATCTACCAAGAGAAATTAAAGTTGGTTTCAGTTTAGAGATGTCATGTTGTAGCACTTGCTAAAGTTTAATAGATAAAAGATGCTAGTAATGAGAGGTGAGACTTTAGTGACTCCAAAGACAGGTTATAATAGCTAGGTTAGAATATTACAGATTATAATTTTTACCTTCATTTTTATGGACTGAAATCTTGTTTGTACAAACCACAGAAATGCCCTTAACGGTGACACAGCAGCCATGCAGGGAGAGGTGTATGTCCTTAAATTCTGTGTAATTTTGCCTTAAAAATTTTAAATAAAAGTAGAGACAGGAATATTGAAGGAATAAAACCGCCACCACCTACTAAATTTTAACTAGTTTTGCTATGTTTTTAGGTAGAGTTACCAAGAGTCCTTAGGCAAGGGATAGAGGCCCTTCTTGGAGGAAGGGTCACTTGAAAAGAGGTCTGAGCACAAGACTGTAAGGTGGAATCAGGGTAAACAAATCTCATAAATGTCAGTAAATGACAGGATCTTAGAGATGASTATTTGCATTTAAAGAGCATCACAGTTTTMAAAGAAGTGGTCTGCATCATTTTCAGAAGTTGCTGAAAGTGCCTTATGTCTGCCTCCCAGTCACACACCATTGCTGCTGCTTTTCTTTCATATATATGTACAACATTCAGATTTTGTTTTGCATGATGTTTTAAGAGTCCTTTTATAAATGTGCAGCATAACTACAGCAGGAGCTTTCTAGAGCCATGAAGAAAAACTGTGTTGTTTGTGCTAGGGGAGCTTCTGCAAATTTAACCTTTCATGTGTTACATCTTGTGTTTGTGCTGCTCCTTAACTAAAACTTTCCAGAGCTGGTACCAGCAGTCCAGAGAGCTGCAGGCTCCCCAGAGTGTCCCTGCAGCACCAGTGCTCTCGGAGACACGACTTGAACCTCCCTATTAAGGAACTAAACACACTGCACAAAGCAAAGCAGGGATCTGCACAACCCCGGCTCTGTTATCCTGAGTTCTCCTCCTGATGCCTGTCAAAATAATACAGAGGTCAAACAGTGCTTGTGCACGCGCGGGTTGTTTGTAGCTATTCGCTGCTGTCAYGGCTCTATGTGATGGACAGGATGAGAGGCAGCAGCAGAAATGTCACCAGTGGAGGCAGCTGAACRGGACCAGGTGCTCACAGAATGAGAGGCCTAGTGGGAGGAGATGGTCAGGAACATCCATTCTGGCAGGTTACTGCTGCCCTGTGCTAACACTGAGCCACCAAAAGATATCATCACTTCTCAAACCCATCATAACATGTAATGGTTGCTAGCAATYAGAAAACTTGGCTTTTTAAAATACTAAAAATGTCAAACTACCACAGAGATGCACTGTGAAGCATCTTAAATGGCCAGAGAGGTTGCGTTTGAGGAAGGATCTGTCTGTATTTTTATCTGTCAGTGTAAAAAAAAAGATGTTTCTCTCTTTTTTCATTGGCTTTCACATTCAAGCACAGACTATTCATAAATGAAATGTATTACAAGGCTTTCCTTTATGGTTATCTATGAGGGATTTTTATGGTTATCTATGAGGGATAGACAGCACAAACTTGGTAAATGTTTGTGCTCTTTGCTGTCTAAATACTAATTTAACTGAACTTCAGGTCCTCCCCAGGGCTGAACATGACCAGTAGATGGAGCAAAAACTGTGTGAAAGGAAAGCGCCTCGGCCTACAGAAGCATATAGGAGATGCTTAGCTGGGACAAGATAAAATACCTGCCGTCTCACAGGCTCTGTTACGGCTCTGCCCGTGTGGGAACGTCACTTCCTTCCTGCCCACTTTGCTCGGATCCCTTTCCCGACCCACCTCTATTGCACAGCACTGAGTGGGGCCCCCTAAATAAATGCTCCCCCTGGATTGCTCTGTGCTTTTACAGACTGTATCTGCTCAGATGTGAGACCATTAATCCCAACCAAACACTTCACACCTCAGCTTCAACAGGCTGTCAGCCTGGGTCACGCACCAGCGCAGAGAGTGCAGCTGCACAGAGGCCCCGAGCAGCAATCCTCATGCTGCTGTGACCCCAGCGTAATCTTAAACAAGGAACACTTAAAATGTAGGTACAATAATAACTTGGAGCAGAGAATCTGCTAATGAGCCACCTGTTGCCTAAAGCACATTWAGACCCGTAATCCACGTTAAAGCCCTTTATATTTACCTGCTGCTCTTCTAGGGATGGCAGACAGAGATCCAGCAACTTCAGTCTACAACAAGTTTGATCAAACGGACCCAGAGCCCACAGTTTTTTGTGATGTGGTTTCCTCCATAGGTAGCCTGATCATTATTTTTCCCAGACTGGAGGAAGAGGAGATGTCATGGACCTGTGCAACAGGCAGCCCCTAATGCGCATGCCAGCCTCAGAAAAGGCCAGGTGGCTACTGGAGCTAGTGCTGACCAGGGGGTTTGCTTTGGAAAAGTACCACAAAATGGCTTGGGAAAGAGGAACCAGGAGTGCAAGACCCTGAGCTGCTCTGGGTAAGTGTTAGCTCTCGTACTCACTCTCCTCCTTGCTGATGATGTTAGTGGGGAAAGGGCAGCACACAGAAAAGAGATTTCCTAGAAAGGGTGCAGCCTGTACCATTACTGGAACAAAAAGGATTTAGCTTTAGCCATAGAAGGACAATTCCTCTCCCCTGCCTACTTTCCAGGATTTTGCCTGTTATTGTATAAGCCAAATTACTTGTGTAAAGAGGAAGAAAAAAGTGAATCTTAGTATGTACAAATATTAAAAAAAAGAAAAATTGAAGCAGAGCTAAGACGCAGAAATTGCAGATGCCTGTTTCAGTAATACTGCTTTTCCTTGCAGCCCTGACACACTAATAGATTGTTGTTAGTTGACAGTTATACRTTTATTAGAATTGTCCACTGTCCAATGTGTATTATAATTTGTGTATGATGTAGGGAAAGTCTCTCAAGAATGGCAGTATGTGTTCTTCTAGTCCTCTCACTTGCTATTCAGTGTATTTGAGAGATTTGATTTGAGAGAGATTTGATTACAAGGTTTTGATTCATGAATGGATCAGAGTATGAAAACTGAGGTCGCAGAATGTGGGTGTACATCAACATAAAYTGATCTCTGAGTAGCAAGCAAAGCATGGAATGAAGGCCTTAGCCAGCAAATAAAGTTTAAGATATAGAGCAGAAGCTCCAGGGAGAGATGAGAGGCTGTGAAGGTTGTAGCTACTAGGAACAATTGGCAGACACTCTCCACAAGCAAACAAAAGATCATCACAGTTGATGAGGGCTTTCAGCGATGGGGTTTATATCAATATGTGACAATATCCTTGATGTATGCACATAATGTTCGGGGCTCTATTGGCTGCAGGCCCTGCAAGCTTGCACTCCTAAATAGCAAGAACAAGTTCCCAAACGCACAGAGGAAAATGTGCAAAGAACTCCCAGTGTGCTGGTGTGCTGAAGGGAAAAAAAAAAAAAAAAAAAGAATCTGCCACGACCAAACACAGAAACTTACAATTCCATTCTGTACGCTGAAGCCCAGCTGGTATTTTAAGTCTGGCCGTTTTATGAGGACAGTAGTGACTGGAGGACAGCTAACAATGTTCAGTTTCACTTGTGTCTGATTCTTGAGACCCTGTAAAATATTCCAGGAGTTAATATTTCTGAAACAGATCTTAACTTGCTTTTTCACTAGTAGAGAAACAGCCAAACCTTGACTACTGCTTGTTCTACACCAGAATCTGGCTAATTAGTTTTCTGCTGTTGCTCCATGTACATATGAATTGACACTAGTTTCACTGACTGAAGATGATGCATCCTAATGCGGCATCCTGAGGTTCATCTGGAGGCTGTAGCCTACCTGCTTCTCACTCGGCCTCCATCACTTTTGCCTACATGGAGYCCAAGAGAAGCAGAGCAGATTGGAATCCTCAGATTTTAGTTTGGATGTTGTGGGGAAGTCCAAAGCTTAGCATATAGTTAGCTGCCCGAGGTAACTGCATTTGGGCAGCTTTTTGAGACCTCACCTCATTTATAGCCCAGTAACCATGTTGTAGCTAAATTTTCTAGCTCTTAAGCTTTGATTCATTATCATCTTTGAACCCACRTTTCTAATGCTATTTTCTGTTGATGACAGTTTAGGTGGTTTTCAGAGTGATATGAAAATCCTATTGACAGAATATCATCTCTCTGCTGGTTTACAGTACACATTATAATTACATTGTAAATTTGAGTACCTTTATGATCCCTTGACATGTTGCAAGAGGAAGACCAACTAAACTGGTCCCATTAATGGACATAATTTGGTCTCCAATGCTTAGTTTTCCTGAACGGGCTGCAGGGCCTCCGTTCATCATGTTAGCCAGGATGACAGTGGGTAGAATGGATCCCCATCCAGACTCCACAATCACTACCCCAAGAATTTCTCCCTTCTGTTTTTCTAGCTGGAGCTGCAGAGACACAAGCAAGCAAAGTCAGTGAAAGCATAAACACCCTGCAAATAAAAAGAATTTTATAATTCTAAAAGCTTATAAAGATGATTTTAGCAGCAGAGTACTCATAAACTAATGTGTCTCGGATGTAGAAAGCATCCTTTAAAAAATGCAAATACATTTCCACAAGAACTACATTTCTCTCTGAAAAAAAAAAGAAAAGAAAAAGGATCAATATGAAATTCAGATATTAATTTACCTCTTTGCAGTTTTCTGAATTGGAAAAGTGTATGAGATCATCATTGTACATCTCCTGGGTGTTGATGATGTCGCTGTACTCTTTCTGACTGAGATCCTCTGGGTTAATTCCATTGGCTCTTAAAAACTCTTGGTAAGCCACACTGAAAGCCTGACCAATGGACTGAGCTATGAGCTGTGCCTGGAGCAGGGAACAAAAGACAGCTCAGAGAAAGGTCTGTGCAGGGCTTACTGCTGAGGCCACGAGAGAGTCAAAACAAAGCATAGTGCAAAGTTACTGAGAGACTCCGAACACCAAGCCACTTAAGGTCAGTTAGGTGGAAAGCAATCTTTATATCCCAAAACAACCTGCAAGCTCCATTTGGAAAGAACTGATCTTTCCTCAGGCCTTTGGAGTAGCACGCAACCAGGCGCCATCCCTGCGTTCCTCCCAACGGGCAGTGCAGATGCAGACCAGGCCTGAGRGGAGAGGCTGCCGCAGGCTCCGCTTCCAGCCACTGCAGATGTGCACGAGGGGTGAGCGCCGCTGCCCTGCTGGCCTCCACGGACACATTAGCGTGGCTGCCTTGGGCTGCCTTCTCACCTGCTGCTTCTCACCCGTTTTTCAGCGCTGTGAGCAGCGCTTCAGCAAACCACCTGCTCTGCCATGCCTGCCACCAYGCAGGGCACTGCAACAGCCCTCGAGCCCCACAGCACTGCTACAACTGCTGCTCGCCTCAACGCCAGCACGTGGACAGCCTTGACTACGGCTGACAAGGTAAGCACAGCTCCTCACAAACTTTCGCGGCTTGGATCATTTGGGGACGTCTATCAAGCCTACAGGATGGAAGTCTGGTCATTGCCCACTACAGTAGCCACTGTAGTGAGAGTCAGCATTAACAGACATCGATGTTGGGATGTATGTATGCATTRGTCATAAAATGAAAGGTAACCGGGATCATGGCAATACTACTGACTTTGCACTTTCAGTTATTTTCTAGTTCCACTAGATGGCACTGGCTGCAGAGAAACAGCCCCAGAGGTGAGGATTTCTATTCAGCTGTTTTCCCCTCAGTGGCAATTTCTTATTCTCCTGTTCCAAGTCTGCTGCAGGTTGCAGGAGAAGGCCCAGCTCAGTTTTATGCAGTTGTGCCTTCCAGGAACTGTGTCTGTCATCATGGAATATGAGTAACCGCAATGATCTGAAAAGAAGCTAATTGTATTCTGCAATGTAACTGGCTAAAAATAACAAGTGTCAAAATTAAAACAGAACAAAACAAAAAAATTATTCTGGAAATGCTGCACTTTCTCAGAGAGCAGGTAGCCAGCTAGCTGGTGAGTGCAGCAGTGAGTGCACACTGCTCCTCTGGACAGCACGGTACCATCTACCCCTTCCTTTTCACAACCCACTGAGCAGATACTTCCCTGTTTCCTTTTGATGCTGACAAGTTTGTTTTTTTTTTTCTTCTGAGCTGGAACAAACCAAATCAACCTGTATAATTTGAAAATAATTCTAGGCAATCGAGATATACGAAACCTAACCAGTTACATGAAATTCCTTATTTTAACACATCTTTTCAACTCCTCATAATTAACATATAATAATCAATATATCAAGTGGTTTAAATATCAACAATACAGAAGTCATCAAGAATATTTTTACAACATAAAATTACTAAAGTTTGTCCCCAGTTCTCTCATCAACTCCTTTTTTGCTATTTTCTGTCTCCAGGATAATTGCTTTCTCTGTTTTCACTTTTTTGCCTTCCCCAGTAGTCTCCACTCAACGGTCTCAAAAACAAATTGTCAAACTGTTTGAATTTCATCTTCTCACGGGTCAAACTGCTTTAAAATAATGAAAATGTTTGCTTAGCTCACCAAATAAGCAACCTGTAAGGTTCAACTACCTGAACAAATGAACTACAATTTTTTTTAAATTAGATATCACAGAAATTGTATTCAAAGCCATTCTATATAATGATGGTCAGAAATGCTAAGTTCAGCCTATTGTTTGTTTCTCAACTGTCTTATTCTTTTCAGTTTTACTAGCCTGATTTTTTTTTCCCATGCATGTTTTGGACTAAGTTGAAGTCTCCAGGTCAGACAGCATTGGATGCAAATATCATCTATTGAGACACCAAAGCAAACGTGGAGAGACAAGAGCAGCAAAGCAAGTTCATCTGTGTGGGGCACGAGAGGTAAGGGCCGGGSAGGGCAGCCGGCACGTCCTGCGGATGGGGAGGGGGCGGCGCCGCGCAGAGCCGCTCTGCAGCTCCGGTCGTGTTTCCAATGCGGCTCTGGRCTCATTCAGCTTTTCCATTTCAGAACCTGGCTTCTGATGTGGTCTTTTCTTTTAAAAGGGAATTTTAATGGAGAGTGTTTCAGAGCTAATATGGTGTTGCATTTTCAGAATGTGATGGCACAAGATGACTAAAATGATGCTTTCTGTTGTACAGCTGTTGTTTTGAAAGAATTCTTCCCATAAATTCTAGCCTTTTATTTGAAAATTGATGAAGTCTTCTGGTTATGAAGAAAAATTTCTATAAATACAGAGAACTAAACTTTCTTAGCCATTGCATTTGGACAAAAGCTGTAATTCAAAATCTGCTAGAGGTAAAAAAAAATGAAAAAAAGTGGCTGGAGCATTTCTACATGTCAGCAGAGCGAGTCCCATAGTGCACACCCTCAGGTTAGTGAGCCAGAAGGGAATGAATGTGTAAAGGGCAACTTTGTGCCAGGCCTGCCAGGTTGGTAGAAGATGATCTCAGCAACTTAACCTCAGTTTGAAAAAGCATCTATCTGTTTCCACACCACTGGATATCCAGAGAAATGTGTATGTCATTATGCACCAAACAGCTGGACTCCAKGATCCAATCCAGAATGATCGATTTGATACATGGTACATTAATTTTGGCCATGGATGGCACTGGTCTGTCAAGCAAATCCAAATAATTAAGTCAGAAAACATTTGGGGAAACATTGTTGAAAGAACACAAATGATTCTAGAACAGCCAAGTCTGGTGAGAATGAAGAGCRGATATTTTGGGACTAAGAAGGAGATGTGAATRATTTGTGGGAACAGAAAATGCAGAYAAGAACAGCGACCAACACTGGCCAGTCCCTGCACAGATCAGCTACGGCTTCCATCAGAAAAGGATATTGACACCAAAAGTTCATTCAAGAGACTGTGTGTAATTTCAGGGATTCTTTAAATGATATCTATTGTATAAATAGAATTATTTCACTTTACTTACATCCTCTGATTCGAAGACATGGCATATCATTTTGTATTGCTTCTTTCCTTCCTGAGCACCAGGTGTGGTTTCAATGCAGTCTTGAGAAGCTGACCTTGGCATGCGGCGGCGYGCCATTAAAACGACAATGTTACCGATATCAGCAATATATGAGATTGTACGCAGGGCATGATCCATCATTGTTTCCTGCATAAAGCAAGGAGAAATAAAGACATTCTTCACGCCTGCTATTATTCCACACATGTTGCATTTTCTCCCTCCTGGATGGCCTACTGCTTGAGAATGACAACAGCTCTAGACTCTTTTTATACAGACCAGATCCAACATCAGTCAAACAATTGACTTGAACCCAGGCTAAAGACAAAGTGGTTGTTAAATAAAGTGGCTTCAGGGGAAGCATTGCCTCAGCGAAGGCTACATGGTTGCTACTGCCAAGTAATAATAAAGATCTATGCCAATATTTTACAAACAATTTCATGCTGTTGGAAAACTACATTTCATTTTTGTATTGTTTTTCCTGAATGAAGCAGATGCATTTCAAAGTGACCAAATTGGTTTTTGCAAAGTTACCTGTAGATCAAATGTTATATTGTAATTTTCTGTGTTGTTTCCTTTATCGTGCCCTGCAATAGCAATCGCATGTAAGATGTAGCAAAGGTATTATTTTCTTCCTTTGGTAAGGGCTATGAAGGCAGTATTTCACCTTCTCTAAAGTTAGAATTTCTAATATTTTTTTGATTACTTGCTCAATAGCTCAGATCAGTTTGTCTGTGAAGGGATTTAGTCCAGTGTGCAGGCTCGCACAAATACTCCCCAATTTGCTTAACTGGCACCTGTGGGTAAAGTCAATGCTTTATCCAGCCACTTGAAGAGGGAAATCAGCTTTAAGGACTTGCTAGATCTGACCCTGTCCAGGTAACAGCTGGCCAAAATTAGCCTCTGCTTGTGTCCGTGCTGAACTGCTGCAGTCCGACCACACTCCACAGGCAGTGGAGGCTGCAGGCAGATGAACAGCTCATTGCTCAAAAGCTGATGGTATCAGCAGAGATGGTATCGTCCACCTGGTCAGAAATGGTTTTACCAGCATAATGCCATCTGATGAGGTTGGACTCAGCCAACGTCCTCCTCCAGTCAGTGCCACCAGGCAGCCAGTTCGGTTGTGCCAGGAGAACTCGCCCAGCTCCTAGTCCCCAAGACTGGTTTTAAATGGGAACCGGCCCACGGTCCTTCCTAGTGACCATTTCTGACATGAGAAACAACTGAAGAGAACCAGGTCTGAAGCGTCTTGAAACTTCTTGCATCAAGCTCAAATCCCTGAGCTCTGCAACTCTTAATTACTTTAGCCTTTTAAACTCTATTCCACTTTCTGATATTAGCAGGGAAATCCCAGCCTACCACTTGCAGACATTTTCCTCACAGGAATATGTCATTATACAATGGCTTTGATTAAGTCCTGAATTAGCTCAGACAAATGAAAACTGAGTGCATCAGAGAAGGATGTCTTGTCACTAAACACAATTTATTTCAGATATTATGTTTTTGTTTTTTGTTTTTCCTCTAAATTTTTCTATTATTGAACTCCAGTTCATGCTTCTATCATTCTTTTCTTCTATGAAAGAACAGTGACTTCCCACAAGGAAGCGCCTTCAAGGGCATTTTAGAACCATTTCTGTGTACCACTGGGTATCAACTTGTACTATTTTTTTTTAATTAGTGAATTCAGCATTTAGCATGAATAAATTTCTGTGTATCAACAACTTGTGGTCTATTTTTATTACAAGGTTTTCAATATGTGCAAATAATGTTACTGTAATAAAAAAGAATGCAGCGTTGCCTGTGTTACTGTTAGAGTGATGCTTTGAAAGGTGAAACATTGGGACTGTACAGACAGGCAGAATGATTTACTTGTTTCCACTGATCTTTTACCTATTTGTACCTTCATAAAGGTTTATTCAGAATCCTTTATAAACAATTTTTTTTTCTTAATAAAAATAAAATTTAAAAAAGCTGTTTGGATATATCACTCTGGGTACTTCTGATGTGAACTGCAGAACACTTGAATGTAGGGGTTTTTCTTGTTGCTGTTGTTGTTGTTTTAAATCTCCTCTATTTTGCATCCTGCTGCCTGCAGGCTACTGCTTCCCTGTTCTTAAGAAAGCCTTTTCTTTTTTTTTCCCCCTTTGATAGTGTCTCTCAGTGTGAATGTGGACATTGTGCTGAGGTCCATAATCACGGAGCCAAGTGAGGTCGTTTCTCACCTAACTCTGCCGAATGGATGGCAACCAGGTAGCACSGGGAGGAGGCGGGTGAGCAGCCTGTTGGCAACACAGCCTGCCCCAAACCTTCTCCTCYCTAAGGCAGCCTGGGGCTCGGGCTCTCTGCTCAGCCCTGGCACAGTCCAGGGGAACTGTAAAGAACACCTGTGACTGAAATCTTTGTTGTGGAAGGCCTTCTCTTGATATCTGATTTTCCCTAAAAAAAACATTATGGGGTATGAATAATATGAGATCTTCTCATCATTTATATAAACAGACAGGTACTAGGTGATTGTTTCTTGAACAGATCTCTTAAGAAAAAGATATTTTTCAAGTTAAGAAGAGTAATGGCTTTAAAAATTACAGAATTTAACCTGACAGAAGTAGAAAAATACCCTAAATGACTGCTTCTTAGAACCACTTGTCTCACTGGGAAGAATCACTACCATAAAATGATTTTAATAATTCTTCTCTGTCTTGAAACAAAATGTTCTATGCTTATCCCTAAACTATGAAATGTGATGATGGTTAAGAGGTGCTTGGGGGGGTATCTCTAAGGGTTTCAGGGTCTCAGTAGATTTTACAGCCATTCTCTTGCTATGGAAAAATGTTTTATAATGGACATCTCTCAGCAGGGTCTTGGGAGCTCTGCAGAGATAATTGCTTTTCAGCAGTCTGCACTAAGTATTCTATAAGGGTGTAATCATACATGCAATGTTCGCAAGAGTGAATGGACCCAGCAAAATGAATGCATTTAATCTCACCTGCCAAGAAATTCTTCCTCTCCTTATCTATCACCGAGGAGGTGCTCAAAGGTCTTGATGTTTTTCTCCTCTTCCCTAKGGATAAAAGTAATCACTCCCTCCCTCCCTTCTATCTTTTTACTTTCTAGTACAATTACATCTAGGAATAAGGCAAATAATATTACAGTGACCGTAAACATGTGTAGTAGTCTCTCCCTTGTTATTCTCCCATGAATCCCTCCACCTCTGCCCATCTGTTTCTCTACTCCTTCCCTCCTGGTTTCCTCCTGGTATCCCTTCCCCTGGTTTCCTCCTACTTCCATCCATTCCCGCTATCCTTATATTTGTTCTTATAAATGCAGCCTCTCCTTTACAGCCTCTGGTCTATCTTCTCCCACCTGAATTTTCCTTTACCCAAATCTCCCTTCCTCTGCAGAAGCCTCTCTCAGACTCCCCTGGTGCGGCCCCCTGGAAACTGAGCAAAGACTTGGGAAAGAAAAGCTGAAATATTTTTCCACAGCTTTCAAGAGCAGTAGACCTGTGGCAGCATGAATCACACAGCCTGACAAGTGAGAAGATATTTTAGGACCATTCATCTATMAGAGACTCCGCACATTTGTCCCCGAGGAGGCTGCCCTGGTGAGGAGCAGGCGTGAGGCCAGCCCGAGGGCTGATCCTGCCCACGCACTGAGAGGCGGCYGCCGGGGGCTGTGCGGAAGCACAGCACCCGGCGCTGGAGCAACTGAGCCCAGCTGCATTCCCTGCGCTGCTGGCGGTGACGGAGCCAACCCAACATCCTGCTACCGCTCAGCAGCTTCACAGGCTCTTTTTTAACTGGGACTCACACAGACTAAATCAACTACTACCTCATGAGAGCTGTACAGAGCTACAGATGGGTTAAAACATGGCAGGCACGCTGCAGAAGCAGGCTCCATATAATTGATAAAGGCAAGAAAGTGCAGATTGCCCCTGCYAGCTGCCTCATCAGCTGAAACAGGCCAATTACACAAGGGCAGCAACTGCACTAGCACTGGAAAAATATAACCAAGCCACAGCCTGCCATAAAGCCATGCTAGAGATTCATGGAAATAAGTCTCTTACAGCTCTCTGAAAGGCCCACCATAAAAAGAAAAAGGAGAAAATATGCAAACTTCGGAGCACTTGTAATTACAGTTATAATCATTTCCAGTTGTCTGGTTGAACAGTTCACAGCAGACACTGCATAGCCCTGGAAATCTCAGGGGAAGAAGTGGTAACAGCAGCTTTGAGAAAGGGCCTATGAGAGCACAATCTGATGCAAGGCTGCGCAATCAGTATTATTCTTGCAGATTTTTAAAACACAACTTACCTGTGTGTCTGCATTTAAAACTTTAATTCTCTGTGTGGAGATGAACAGATCCACTTCAGTCAAAGCCTGCGAATCTCCCTCTGAAGTCTAAAAGACAGATACTTGGTTACAAGGGGAATTTTAATTTCCTCTTTAGGATGACAAATTCACTGATCACTTCGAGCATAATGTGATGTGAAGCGATTGCACTGTAAAACCACTACAAAGACAGCTATCCAAAGGTGTTCCCAAATACATGCAAAGAGGATGTTTACTGCACAGAAAGAGTGAAGCAAACTCCTGTTTCATGGCTAAGGCTGAAACTGCAGAGCCCGTGGGCCTGGCAGCTTGGGCACCAGGGCGCTCTGTCTATGGCCAGCTGCAGGAAGAGGAGCTGCTCCTTCCCCACTGCCTCAGTGGCGCCTGCAGCTCTGCGGGCAGCACGAGCAGAGCTGAGGTGACCTGCCCGCCGCGAGACACCGAGCGCGGCCCCACATGGGATGCCCCTCTGGGACGGGGCAGGTGGGAGGAGGCCCCCGCTGCTCCGCTCTGTGACACCACTCTGCTCTGCCTAGAATTCACCCATTGTAAGTTCAGCTGAAGAAAATGGTGTCTGACAAAACACCAAATCTCCTACACAAATCTCCTAGATAACTCTGGCTGTCTGCCTGGACTGCACAAATCACAGATCTACAGCAGAAGAGCAGCAGCAGACAGGCACTCTAGCAAGGGAACCACGCAGAAAATGGGTTCATTTGATTCCATCCTGTGTGCTACTACTTAACAAAGAAGAAACCGAAGCGACAACTTTATGAAGACCCAAAATGAAAGACACAACACCCCATGGGTAACAAGTACAACAAAAATGTAAATAAACATTAGCATTCAAGAAAAACAGTTTACACACCGCTTTTTTCTTGATTTTAGCCGCCTTTTGCATCCTCTGAGGAGTAGCATAAAAAAAAAGAGTGCAGACAGATGTACACACAAAGAAAGAGAAAACATAGGGTGTGAAGTCAGGGAAACCTTTTGACTATGAATCCAGACTTAAAAATTAAAAATTTGGGGAGAGTGGGGGTAGGATGTGCAAGGGAGATAAAGGTTTGTTTGTATTCTATGCACTTTGGAAGCACACTGGTTTTAATGGGGTTATTCAACTCGTTGACTGATTACAAAAAATACCAAAGAGTGTTGTCTGGTAACGGCTGCTCATTACATGCACTCTGCTGAGTATTCAGCAATCTAAAATGACAGGACATGCACTATTTTAAGCTCAAAGTTTTCCATTAATATTCTAGTCATATTAATCATATATCTGCATCTCATTTTTGAACCAAAGGTAAGTTAAATTCTCTTCCAAGCCTATCTGAAATTGTCAAGTATTTCTGATAGATCTGGATTTCTACTAATACACAAAATATTTTATAAGGTTTTTAGTTTAGTTTTTAGTTTTAAGTGCAACCACTTACACCTTAAAACATTGCGACATCCTAAACAGAAATTTCTAAGGTCTGAAAGTTTAAGGACTGCCCCTTGCCTTCCATTCCTTTCTAAAGGCCAAATCCATCATCTGTCAAGAGAGTCTCTAGACAATGGTTTTTCTACATGGGGCTCCTTCAGTGAGATGGAATTTTTATCAATTGAATATTTTACTTAATAATATATTTTTTCTATCAACAGCTACCACTGTGTAGCCATCTGCTTAATCCAATGTGGATTAAAAAAGAAATTTCTCCTACTTGGATTATCAATCAACAAGTGCATTTTGCTGCATATCTGTCTGAAGCATTCTATACTACACAGTTCACATTAAAACTGATGGCAGTGTATGACACTAAATCCAAATATGAACCTTCTTGCCCTAAAAAAGTAGTATTTGATATATTCAGAGTGATCTCCACAGTTTGCAATGTTTAAAGATTTAATGGCATGACAAGAAAACCCCAAACAAATATCCCATGTTTTGCCACTGGAATATTTTCTAATTGCAATCTGCAATTTGTCTGTAATACTTAAATTCCTCATACAGCTTTCAAACAGATTGCCTCTGGAATAATTCAGATTCCATTTCTCAGGATGCTGTACATGTTCTGGTATGAGGCACAGGATGGTGGGATGACACGTAGAGCGCCCGGTCCACACAAGCCACAGGACCCGCTGTACTCGGAGCTCGGCTCTCGGCTGGGCGGGGAGGCGACGCGGTCCCTACCTTCACGCGGCTCACGGCCTCCTGCGCCTGCATCATGCGTATGTTCTTGGAAGGGTTTCGCTCGGAGAGCAGCTGGGTGGAGCCCAGGTAGTTGGCTGCAAAGATGATGCCATCGATGAGGTCCTCAGGCTCGCAGGGCCCTGGAACTGAAGGACAAGGCACAGTTATGGCCCAGCCACGGCCAGCACCGACAGCGGCGGCTGCACGAGGGCGTTAGGGCTGCAGCAACCTTGTCCTAATGCCTTTTCCAATACTAATTAGAAGAAGAAACCCAGTGCAAAATAAATTGAGGATTTAGAAACTGTTTGCTGTGCTGGACTGCTAAACATATTGATGTTATTTACAACGTCATAAATGCTTGTAGGCTCCTTTGGCATAACTTTATTTGCATGTGTGATTAAACTAGACTTGCGTTTGAATACAGATTTGTGTTTCCACATTTGGCAAGAGGTTTGTGGAAGAGCACAAGCATTAACTCAGGCAGAAACACTTACTGCTGTGGGGACAAAAGTGGACCTTCCTTCAGCAAAGGTCCACCATGAAACTTAACATCTGAGAGCAGGGCAGTCACCAGGGGCAGTTATGGAAAAGAAACTTATGGAAAGATTAAGAAAAAAAATATGAAGTAAAAAAGAGAAGAAAATAGTGAAACTTTTAAAATCTTGATTTTTTTTTTWAATTTAGCCTTGGTTCAACAGAGCGCCTTTGCACGTGCTTAATATTAATTACACAGTGACTTTGGTGCAGCTCTCACATTAACTTGTATTTCACAAGCTGTTCTTCATCCTTTCCGAGGATGAAAAAGGGGGCAGGGAGAAGAGAAGATGAATAAAGGACGGTATTTATACTGCACTGGGCTGCGCTCCTCCCTTTTATTCAGTCGCTAAGCTTTACATCTAGCTTGATTAGATCAACACTAAAGAGCAGTTGTSCCACAGTTGGCTCGAGTCCCTTGGCTGTAAATACTCCCAGTTCCCCCMCAGTTTTATAAAAGGAATTTGCTTTGAACTCCATCAGCTTGCCAAGCTGCTAACACCTTTTCTTGAAGGACATCCATTTCATGTGTGAGGAGGAAACATTGAATGGAGATGCTAATTAAAAAAGAAGGTTTCTGGTACAGTGGATTAGTTTGACTTCTTTATAATCAATTGAGCATGGAAATTAATATGTGGAGTAGGAAAAATAAACAACATGCTACATTCATGAATATACATGTATCCCCTAATGAACATTTCTATCTTGTGCTTTCCTGTTTGACTTTAGACAAACAGTATTTTGACAGAAAATAAATTTGATTTAAACAGCTAACTTTCTTTTTTCGGAAAAGCTGCTGCCTCCCATACACCCATACAGATCTCACATTTGGTTGCTGTAAACATCAGTTACTTGCAAAACAAACCAGCCTTTGTAATGCAGTAATCAAAGTACATTAAAAAAAATAAATAAATAAAACAACTAAGAGCTCTACACTCTTCAGAGACCTAACACTAACTAACAGCACTCGCACAAAATGGAGCTATTTCTTTTGCTAGGAAGCACTGCAGTTTCAAACCCTCAGAGGATAATTCTATACAGCAGGAGGAGCTTTTGCTTTCCATCACAATCTAGGAATGTCTGCATCCTCATTATAACTCAGAACAGAATTCTCTGAAATCTAAAACTCCCAGCATCTTGGGAAGAATGAAAAATAGCATGACAATTTCCACTGCAAGTGTGAGAAACCTCAATCAAGCCCTTGGGAATCCAGTAATTAAAGTCACTGAAACTCTTCATGAAGGCCAAGTTTTTCAATATCTCAAAATACCATCCTTGTTCTGCAGTACTAATTGATTGAATGAAATCAAACAAAATGAAAATTCTACCAGAAGTTCCCTTGCTGTAGCACTTATCCCATTTCCTTAAATCTTTTCACCATTGCTCTTTACTGTAGGTGGACAATGTATTTTACAAAGTACTTTTTTTGATGTTATTCAGGTTATGTCTTTTCCGGCCCAAAACTCTCATATGCCACCACCTCTTTTAGCATGCAACTAAACACAGTAATATTGCATCATGTAGGTATCTTGTTTCAAGAGAGAAATTAATTAAGAATGTGAATTTAATGTGGATTAGTTAAACTTCATTAAATACCTACAGCAACACTCTCATCTAAAATTAAAGTGGCTTTAATTTAGTTTACCTTCATTTGCTTCAGGCCAAGTAGATCAGGCTAAATTGAATCAAGGTTGCTTTAACTCTGAAATACAGCTGTCCCCGTAATGTTTAAATCAGCCTAAGAAGCCTCTTTAACTGTTAATTTAGATTAACTTTCCTGTGTTATCTTTTACTTATAAAGCAAAACAAATTTGAAATTCTTGATACAAATTCTTCTACAGTCATTAGTTTGTCAAGCAAAAAAATTACTTAAATTGTTGCCGCATTTGCCAGCAAAAATAAAAAAGCAGTGCTGTTTATTTCAAACAGATGAGCCTACTTTCTGTGAAATTAGTGACTATTACAAAAGGAACAAGACTGCTTCTCATGTCTTGGCCATTTTTTGACAGCAAAAATGTTTTTAACTAATTTGTCTTTAAAGCTTCTTCAAAATGGGAATAATTTGAGCAATTTTATTATTTTAGGATTTTATTATTTTGGATTCTTTAAAGTCTACTTTTTTATACTGCCTCTTTATGGCATTAACAGGCAGGTTTTGCAGAATCATTATATCAGCAACAAATCCTAGCAAGCTGTGCGTCTTCCACAACAGCATTTTAAAATGGTTATAGCAGTAGCTAGTACAAAAAGCTGAAAGTGTGCTGGGCAGAAAACATTTCCAACATACATTTCCCATCATGAAGGAAATGGAAGCAACTGTCAGGTAAGATAAAACATCTGTTGGAAGGATGTAAGGAATGGTATTGAAAATTGGCAGGGTCAAACTAGGTTACTCAAGTGCTTTTTATTTTTTTTTCTTCTTTTTTGTGACAGCTTTAAATAATACAAAAATGCAGACTTGGCCATGGTCCCAGCTCATCAGAGCACTTAAGTGTGCCCCTGACTGTAAGCAAGTGTAAGGCTTACTAGTGAGGAAGGAAACAAGAAATATTTCTGAAAGCTGAAGATAAGTTTGGCTTGAACAAAGACTGGGATTTTGTATTGGGTATTGAGATTCAGACATTAGATAACTATTTCTGAAAAATTTACCTGTAAACTTCTGCAGTATCCTATCAATGTAATAGAGGTTACTTGGTTTTCTGCTGATCTATTAATGGAATAAGCACACATTAAACATATTTCTAGATCAGTAAACTATGTCAGTATCTAAACATTTTTAAATTTATTTTTGTATTCATAAAATAAGAAAAAGAATACTCAATAATTCAGCATAAGTAATTTTTAAAATCTCTCTGAGGGACTTTTAAATGTATCTATCTAAAAATCACATTAACCAAAGAGTCAGACAGCCCTTAGGATCTGTGCTTAGAGTATAGAGTAYTTAGCTTGTCGCTGAGCAGCCTCACATCCCTCCAAGTCACTGAGTCCTCAGGGCACCCAGCACTGCCGGACAAAGGCAGGGACTGGGACAAAGCAAATGGGCACAGGACACCTGAGGGAGCTGGGTGTCTCTCTACCAGTTCCCTGTTTTGGTTGCTTTGCCTGTTCCACCCCTGTTTGACTGTGCAGGGCAATGGGACTTGTGGTGACAGGCCAGAAAGAGACAGGGAAAAAGCCATAACTCCCGAACACAGCTCTAGGTACCACTACAGGCTTGTAATGGCAGGACTACTGAAACAGTCAGAATAGCAAATACCAATTAGGATAACAAGTGTTATAGCAGAGGGACACAATCTCAGTACTGTGATGTCTATTTTTATGTCTGTACTTCATGTGCAAAAATATTGTGCTCAGCAAAGATCATCAAACACGCAGTGTTAGCTGGCTGACAGTGCGGTCCTGTTCCCTTTGAGACTCTAAGTATGAATTAATAAYAATAACTGTGCTTTTCCTTTGGACTCATACAGTAATGTTATTACCTACCATGAGCTCAATACTTCCTTATATTAGAAAATGCTGTATAATACATGCAATAGAAAGAAAACAGGAAACAACAGACAGCTTATCCTCTCATATCCATTTTATATTCAAGAAAAAAAATCAAGAAAAGGAAAACTAGAAAAAAAATGTTTTATGCTTTCTGAAAGGTCCTCAGATCCCTTTCTGCCAGGGCAGTAGTGAACTGATTGTTAAAGAAAGAAAAAGACATCACTTTTTTATCCCAATACAATGAAAACATTTGATTTTATCTGCAAGCCCTGAGAAGTGTTACTTACATTTTTTTAGCCTTTTATAAAAGATTGCTCCAATCATGCTGCCTTCCCGTTACTGTTGTCCACTCTACAACCAGTAGCTGTGTATTATAAAGCATCAGCTTTCTTTCTTGACTCCTCTGCCTCTGGGGAATATATTTAATTTACCTCTATTTAGGGCCTGTTAGCCAGTACATGTCAAGCACTCTGTGTAATTTCCTTCGGATGTCAATCTATGAGAAGTGGGCGATCTGTGAACTTTCCATTTGCTCTGGCTCTTGAAGGAAATGACTGAAAACAGAAGCTGCTAGTCAAGCTGATGAGATCAGGGAATAAGGGGAAAATGTATTGAACAGGTGCATTATTCTAAATGGCAGTAAGGTTTTCTAGAGGTGTGCATTAGGAATCAAATTTTTAACATTCATTTATCATTCTCATTGCAGGGAAGAGTATGTCAGAGCAGGGCAGATCTCTACAAGTTCTCCAGTGCACTCCGGCTTCGTAGCTGTCTCCATCTCCACTTTAATCCTTCCAAAATGCTCCTCCCGCTCATGGCCACCAGGCTCCCATTGCCACAGGTGAGGATGAAAGTGTTATATCATGAACAGAATTGGTAGTTTATTAAATAAACCAACAAAATTGGTGGTTTAGGTGTGACTGGATTTTAGAATTGGATTCTTACAATATATTAAAACCCTTGCTTCTGTTTTATACTCTTCTAATTATGAACCATGTAAAACTTACCATCAACAAAACTTGGAAATGAGGACACTTTCTTTGTCTGTTAGGAAAGAAAAATAACATATGGTATAAATAGAGCAAAATAATTTTCATGAATTTAACTATAATTCATATTATATTTAAATAGCTGAACATTGTTTAAAAAATGTTCACCTTTCTCTGTATAACTTCAGCACAGTCACTGTATGGATAGCATACCATAGTGAGGCGTATTACGTTATAGTGATTAAGTGCTACCTGTTACACAGCACTTCTAACCTGAAATCTCTAAGCATTCTAAGTAGGTTCAGCTGCACAAAACATCAGCTGAGGAGAACAGTCTTCTATGCTGCTGTTAGAGGCCACAGGCTAAATACGTTACAAGTTTTGGAGATACCAGCTGTCTCCTTTTAAACCTGAATTTCACTTCRTTTTGTGCAGCCTTAAGCTCATCCTCCTCCTGCATCTTTAGCATTTTCTCTGACCAGTGAAAAGGAAGCAGAAGTGAAGCGCTCTCCCTCTTGATGCCGCCGCTCTTGATGAGCGTTTTGGGCTTGAGCCCGTGCTGCGGGCAGCCAGGCGACGTGGCTGTGGCAGCAAGCGAGGGCTGGCGTGGGGCACTGCGTGCTGCCGGGACGCGTGCGAGCGGAGGGCTGGCCCAGACACCCACCTCGGTGGCATTATTGTTATCGACAGGGCCGTTGAGGTCAGAACGTTGTTGCTTCCTTGGCTGCTCTAAACCATTGCACATCTATGAGAAAACACAGAAAGACTTTCAAAGCCAGACTTTCAAAAGGTCAAAAGCAAAGCACAGATTTCAGAGGAAGTCAATGGCACAAAGAACTTTTTGTACTGGAAAATGTTATTTTAACGGAATACATTCAAAAAATGTATATAGACTTCAACAAGATAAATATTCTGGGGAAAGATTATATCCACAGGTTTAATAACACAAGCATAACAATGATAAGTTACTCCCTAAAATAGTAGGATTATATCAAGCATACTTTAAGCAGGTAAAATGACATGGTAATAATGAAAACAGATTAATTTGTAAAGAGTGACAGCAAATATGTTAGCTCCACTACATAGCACAGAATTTTAATTCTTTCAAAGCTCTGTCAGGGCTGATTATCACACACTTGACTGAAATGAAAATGCACCTGCACATCAAGAAAGAGCTGGTTGACTGGGTTAGTGAGCACACCCTGTGTGCTGCAAACACCACTGAAACGCATCTCTGTCTCAGAAGTTAGATTTAGATGTTCTCATTTAGCTAATGTACTTATGATCCTTGGGGATCATAAAACCAATTATGTTTTCTGGTGGTAGCTGCATATGTAAATCCATATAGTCRTAATGTAAAATATAACTATATGTTTGGACCACATTTCATTTTTGTGTCATTTATAGCACTGGAATTTACTGGAATTGCTGTTTTGGAAAGACTTCAGGAATACAGAAACAGACTTGTTTATTATTGGCTAGTCATATATGTAGTATATATGTTATTATCATGTACTAGTTGGGCTCCAAGGTTATGAGCTGGGATACATCACCCCTACAAAGAAATGCATAAATGGTTTACACTTTTGTGCATGATGGTGTCTGTGTATGATGGCAAAGTTGTTTTTTTCCCATGTTTCTCCTATGCAATTAGGAGAATCTCCCTGCTCTAATGAGGCAGACTTGTAGGTACACGAATTGCTCCCTTCCCTTCAAGCATCTCTATACACACAAAATGTTCTGTCTCCAGCACATCTATTAATACTTTGCTCTTAAAAAATGTGTGGATGTGGGGAGTGAGTGGGGGTTTTTGAGAGCACTTCCTGTAAAGAAATGGGTCAGGTCCAAGACTGGGTCCAGGATCAGTTCCAGGATGAGGGCTGGGATCAGGGTCAGGTCCTGGGTTGGGTCCAGGTTCGGGTGCGATATGGGGTCCAGGGTTGGGTCCAGTGTCAGGGCCAAATGAATACATAGAGATCATTTAAAGATATTACTGCCCTGGCATTAGTCCTCCTGCTTTGGTTTCTAAAGAGACTTTAACAATAAAATGCACCCATTTTTGCCTTTGTTCTTAGCATTCTAAAATCAGACCTTTGCTTTAAACTTGATATAATCCAAACTACTGGCTAACAGCAAGCAAGTCCTAACTTTTTCAAATGTTAATGGAACTTGTTTATTCTTTCATCATATTTATAATGAAAGTAAAATTTTGAAAGTTTAGCAAAGCTTTCTTACTGTACTTAAGGTAGTTGTGATGGCTTTTAACTTGTTATCAGATATTCTTTTTAGCATAATGACATGATGCAGAATCTTTGTTCACCTAAGAGCGCTACATAATGTTCTACCATCCAGGCAGAACTGTCATTTTAGCTTTCACTGAGATTAAGCAGCAGCAGGGCAGCTGGGAGGCTCCTGCCTATGCTTGTCAAAGGATTTTGTTGATGTTTTAGCTGTACCAAATACTGTTAGTGGCTGCCAAGGTCAAGATATGCCAATCTCATACAAAAACACAATAATATGCAAGTGCCTCTTGCACTAGCTTTTAATATACACAGCACCTAGCCTTGGTATGCATCCTACTGCAAACAAAAAGAATTAAAGGTGATTGGCCATTAAGGCAATGGAAGAGGAGCTCTTACTGGAAATAAATTTCCTCAATTATCTTAGTGCTCAACCACAACTTTAACTTCCTCTCCAGTGTGTCACTGCAGAAAAGTTATAGAAAGGAAACACAGTGCAAACAACCTAATTTTGTCTCATGTATCTGGAATATCTTGTTTACAGGACCTACCAATAATGCAAAACCCCTCTTTCCTCGTTCTTTAACTTAACTACATCCAGCACACTTTTCTAAAGTCACAAGATAATTGCATAGCTGTAGAGTGCACTATACACTAAAAAAGTTAAAGTATTGCTCTGGGTAACTAATGTCACACTTTCACAATTTCACAGTGCCTCTACATGCCTCTGCATAAAGAGACCCTCATACCTGCTCCTGCGGCCACTTCTGTCTGTCCTCAGGAGTTCTCGACTTTGTTTTAAAGCCTCTGGGCATGTCCCCACTCTGCTTCGAGGCAGATGGGATATTCAGGGACTTTGGCCTCCCCTCGTGCCTGGTAGCACTGTGAATGGCCTCCCCTTTGGGACAAGTCTCTTTATAGTCATGTGGCAAGCTCTCAGTCCCCGTGTGCTCTGGACTCATTTCGGCCGTGCTGTTAATGCTGCTCATGCTCATACTCATTTTAATTTCTGCTACGATCTGGTCAATGTCCTCTTCCTGCTCTTCCAGTTCCGCATCCTCTTTTCTAGAGTGGTATACTGATACTCCCTGTGAATTTCCATTGGCCTCTGCTGGGTAATAGTCCGGATAGCCACCTTCACTTTGACAATATTCTATGTTCTCTTCTTGGCCTTGAAGTTCCAAGGAAGATACTTCATCCTCCAAAATTTGAACACTGTTATCTTGACCCTCCTGCCATTCTTGCCTGTCTGTCACTTCACTTTCATCTTGGTGCTGGATTTTACTTTCAGCCCATTCTTCTTCTACAGCTTCCTGGCACTCATCTGTTTCAACATGGTGCTCTTCATGGGGGGCATACTCTTCCCCATTGCAGTCCATTCCCTCCAGGTAACTGTCATCCTCTGGACAGTATCTAATGTAATAAGTGATACCTTCCTCCTCTTCTGGCAAGCCTTCATCATAGTCCTCCTCCTCAGAGGTGTTATTCACATAGTCTGAGCTGGAGTCACCATCTCCACTATGATCATTGCACTCGTGGTGCACAGCAGTGGGACTTCCTTGTCCCAGGGTTGTGAGCTCGGCCTCCTTTGCTGTGTAATCTTCAAGGGGCAGGTCGCTGTCCTCGCTGTGTGAGGCTGCAGGACAAGCTCGCGCCCGCTGCTCCAGCATGGTGGCGGCCGTGTTCTGACGCTGCCGGTTTGCCATAGCCAGCACCTTATATAACCATCATTTCTAAGCAATCACTGTAAGGGAGATCAGAAACACACAGTCAGGAAAAGGTCACTGGCAGAGATTAACAATGTTAATGGGTAACAGAGATATCACAGAATGCTTAAAGTTGGAAGGGACCTCAGAGGTCATCTAGTKCAAYCCCCCTGCTCACGCAGGGTCACCCAGAGCACATGGCACAGGACTGCATCCAAGCTGGTTTTAAAGATCTCCAAAGAAGGAGACTCCACAACCTCTCTGGGCAGCCTGTTCCAGGGCTCTGTCACCCTCACTGTCAAGAAGTATTTCCTTAAGTTCCTGTGGAACTTTTGGTGCCTCAGCTTGTGGCCATTTCCTCTAGTCCTATCGCTGTCCACCACTGAAAAGAGGCCGCCCCCTCCTCCTCACTGCCTCCCTTGAGGTATTTAAAGACACTGATCAGGTCCCCCCTCAGCCTTCTCTTCTCCAGGCTAAACAGGCCCAGCTCCCTCAGCCTCTCCTCACAGGGCAGATGTTCCAGGCCCCTGATCATCCTGGTAGCCCTGCGCTGGACTCTCTCCAGCAGCTCCACATCCCTCTTGTACTGGGGAGCCCAGAACTGGACACAGTACTCCAGATGTGGCCTTACCAGGGCTATGTATATATTCTTTTGTAGAAAGGATATATTTTTAGATATTTAAACAGATTCATAGACACGTCTTTTAATGTTCCTGTTATGGAAGCATGGAATGAAAAGAAGAACCGGCACACTGAAAGGAAGAGATAAAGATCAACTCCTGCACCCGTGCTTAATGTGTTCCAGTGTAGGGTCTCTTCTGTCAAATTGACAGAAAATTAATCCTGAACATTTAAATTACTTTTTCACTTTTTTCTTGCAAGCAGAGAGTCATGCTTTGACCCCCATGCACTAACTGCCAGTTAATATAAGCACAAAAGATGAAGTAAAGATGAAGAGAACATGATTCTAGACAAGCTTGGCAATGATCTGCTGTGTTTAAGCAAGTTGGATATGGGAAACAACACTTGTTCAGCATGTGTGTCCTACACTATGACCCTTGACGAGTCTTGGACGTGCGCACGAGGCAAGCGGACCTGCTGCCACTGTACAAATGGTGTTTTCCATCTAGCACTACTCCAATACCCTCTCTAGCAGTGAGGCTGTGTGTGGTGCTGGTGCTGCCTGCTGGACTCTGGGGGCTTTGTCACCAGGGGCTCCAGCTGCATCAGCCAGTGCCAGGTGCGCGGGGTGTGCGATGCCCTCGATCACATCACGATTCCCCATCGCAGGGACCCAGGCCAGACTCCTGTGCTGCTCCCACGTGTACTCTGCAGCTTCCCACGAGGAGTCTGCTAGTGCACTCRTGCAGTGCACAGCAGTGACGCTCCATCTGCACCATCGGGGCAGGAATTGAGTGGCCAGTTGCACTGTGCTCTCTCTTTTTAAATACCGCAATTGAAATTTCATTGTTGAAAGCAAAACACTTTTTCCCAGATCAAAATGCCTAGGAAAAAAGGAAGTGAATCTCCAGAAAACTCTTGCTGCATAGGCTCTGCTATGCCTACTCTCTGATTTCCAACCCAAGAGCAATCTCTGCTGCTCTGGGAATGGCACTTCTCGCTTGACAGGGGGAGTTTCATTACTTAGAAATGCCAAATCTTTACAATTATTTTTCTATACAACAGACTGCACAATGCAGATCCTCCCTTTCATATTCTTCTACAGATACAGGTGGTTTCTAAAATGGACTTCAAATTCTTTTTATATTTTTTAAAGACTACACATTCTGAACTGTGTTTTTGCTTTTCTGCTTGTGATATACACTATTTGCCCTGTTTAGTGTAATTTAATAAGCATTTAAAATGAGCTAATTGCCTTGTAAATTGCCTTCTGAAAGCCTCTATAATTGGAATCCACCAACAGAAATTAAAAATAGCACAGATGCAGAGCTATATTAAAGGCAGTAAAATCCTATAGCACTGCAAAAAATGGCAAGATACAGCAGAGTTCTATGCTCCCTGAATATACATGCCAACAAACTGTAGGTTTTATAATTAAAACAATTAGCTATTTTCTGCTGAWGTGATGAAAATATGCATAATCACAGATTTATCTATCACTTATTGCTGATGTGGTTTAGTCATTTTGGGGAGGTTAATTCCACAGTTCAATGAAGGGGAATAATCGATCTGCAGTGCTTGATCCTCACTGTTACTTGAGGAAAGATTTTTAGGACCAAAATTGTATGCTGTACTGAGGGAAAACCTGCATCTGTGCTGCAGTTCTGTGAACTGACTGAAAGGGAGTGAGCCTGAACTGTATGACTACAAGCACTGCAAAATGATAACCTTGTTAATAAACCAGATGTGCTAAGGTTGGATGGAGGGAGAACTCCTTGTTCAACAGAATGAGCTGAGTCTCCAAAATTAAGCATCTATGGAGTATCTCTGCTTGCTCTGCAATTATTCTGATCCAAGACATATTCTTAAATATTCAAAAAATTCTCCATGTTTTATCTACACTCTTAGTACAAAATACTCTACTGGCTTCGATTTCTAATTTATTTCATAGTGAGTAATTCCATAATGTTTTTAATCTTTTCTAGTGACTATCAGAAGTACTTCCTAACTCCTTGAGAACAAGGGAGCAGCATCGCAAGGTCATGGTACAGTGTTATCTTCTAATAACACCACAGTTTATCAGATGGGTTTATCTCCTGATTCAACAAAAATGCATTTTGGCTGCTGTGAGACAACTTAAAACTGTTCAGTTACTCTGGTCAAAGTTCTAGGCCATCTGGAAGGGATTGTGGAAACGTGTAAAATGTTTTATAGAGCCCCTCTGTGCTGCCTACAGAGGCAATGCTGAAGTCTGGCAGCCCTTCCAGCTCCTGCTAGTTTGTATGCTTTCCATGCTCATCTTTCTCAATTTCCTTGGTAATATTTTATCTCAATAGCAAGGTCAGTTCCCACGCTGACTTAACACCAGACCATCACTGTGCACATAACAGAACATTAATTTCCTGGAAGTAACTATACCGTAGGGAGCTTTAATTTTTTTAATCAGGAACACTGCATTATAAACTACTTCTGACCCCAAGCAGGTTGTCAGGGAGTGAATGGAATGAAGAGATCACGGAAGCCTGACTGAGGCCCACCTGTTTCTGAAACCTGATTCCTTCTGAGAGTTTTAACACCCTCATAGCATCATGGTGTGGGCACCGCCATCTACCATCCCTCTCCACAGCTGCTGTGGAGGCTCAGGCACAGGCCCGGCCTATGCCCAACATCCACAGCAGTCACATCACAGTGTTCACCGGGGGGGCTCCAAGGCCTCCTCAGTGACGCTTCCAGCAGCCCCTACTGCTGTGCAAACCTCCCTCAACGGACTTGCCTGAAATGCAGTCTTAAAAACAAGCCAGCTTTAATACGCTGGAAGGTATTAAAGCCAAGTGTGGGAGAGTCCCTGGTTGAAATTCCAGCAGGACAAAAGGGGCAAAGGACTTGGAAGCAGCTGAACTTGCCTGTGGAAACCCGCCACAGTCAGAACGGCTGGCTGTAGGACATCATCTTATAACAGCATCTGCCCCCTCAATTTTCACATGCAAAAATGCTCTGTTGCAACTTCTCCAAGCTCCTACTATTCCAACACAGTTATTTCTTGTTCATTTAAATTTCTTGAATTAAAAAAATATATAATTTTCTGCTCATCTCCATGTTCTAGCATACATAAAGACTGTTCACTAAAAATACTTCTGAAGCTAAATTTCATCATTTGGTCCCTAATGTAGACATCGGATAAGTAATTTTGCTTTAACTAAAAAAAAAAAAAGTAGTTAAAAATAAAGTGATTATTARTGCAGGGAAATCTTCCTCTGTGGCAATAGCTGAAATATTTTGAAGTAAATTGGAGGGAGTCAGGGAGGTGGGCTGTGCAGGAATCCTTCCTCCTGCATGGTGACTTCCCAGAAGAATCATTACTCCCTACGTAGCTGTATCCAGSGGCTAGTGATGTGGAGACCCAGGCAGAAAGTGAGATTCAGGCATTTAGGAAGTTTAAAACAATGTGCAGTTTCTGAGAGATTCATAAATTCTAAATTTCACAGGGTAAGAAAACAATCTTGCAAAGAATCTTTGCAATAAGAAGAAATTTAAATTCCCTTTTTAGCAAGATTCTCTTCCACAGCAATACAAAGTGCACTTGGCCATTGAGCCAAATTACGTTTAATAACATCCCAGCATGACAGTGATGCAATTCCTCTAATTCTTTGTGTGCTTTTCCTCAAAAGCTGTGACCTTGCCCACTACACTATCATTTAAATCCTCTGTGTCTTTACATAGCAAAATCCATTAATCTGTTAACAACATCAGATCACTCTACGGTAGTGTTAGTTAATTCAGTCTCATCATTAAATATACATAATAAAAAACTTCCTTTCCTCCCAGATTCCTCCCAGCTATGAATAAGACCTCTCTGGTTTAGATGGATGCCCCAACACCCTTCCTACCCAATAAGCCTAAGAGCATTAGCTTGTGATTTTCTTCTGTTAGCACAGCCCTTGCTTTTCCAGACAAATATAAATACTTAAATTACTGGCAGATTTGAGGAATGAAAAATAATTCAAAAATCTTTTGAAATAATGCAGAAGCAAAGCATCCTGTGTTCATTCTTTTCAAGAAAATCTTTAGTTAAATGGAATCAGCAATCTGCAAGGTTAAATTAGGAGGCTTTCTACTAAATGCAAATTTAATAAGAATGGTAATTTAAGATTATCAGAGGCTTTGTTAGTGGTGAGTTATGTCACAAGCTTTGTATTTACAACTTTGAAAAATATCTCACCTGCAGCTGGTTGTTTCTAGCACACTGTTCCTTGGTGGATATCACCTAATTTGAAAAGGGAGATTTAAAAGGGTTTTCCTCTTTATCTATGGCATAAATTGCACTTTAGAGTCCTCTCTGATTTCTAACTGGTTAGATGATAAACTGTGTTAGTCACTTTAGCAGATACTCAAGATGGCTTGAAACCTTCACACCCACCAGCCTTCCTACCGCTTGACAGCAACAGATTTGTATACATAAAATCTTACACATATAAGGCTTTTCTTCCTAAATAAGGATTTTAATGTAAAATTATTTGGATGCGGTCTGATTTATGCTGCTGAAGTTCAGAAGGCTTACAAATAATCAGTCACTGAAACCAGAGTATTAACCACAACGATGGTCATGGTTAATGATAGGACTTATTAATTGGTAGTAGAATTTAGTTCCCAAAGTTGCAAAGATTACAGTTCACATAATCCAACACTTCTGAGAGGAGCTGAAGTACAGGCCAGGCTCCTCTTTCTTTTTTTTTTTATTTTCCCCCTTGTGTACTTTTTCACGCAGCTCTTAGAGGAGGCAGAGTAAGGCAAGAGGCTTATGATCTTTTGAGGGCAGCCAGATTTTAAGCTGTTCTAGTGGAAAATGAAAGAGAAGGCAGCATTCCTTTTCCTGACTTAATTCAGCACCCAGAGGGGCACTTTCCTATCTTATGGAGAGCTTATACCATTTATTTCACTTCTTAGCATCTTTCCTTGCTTTTGCTCTCTGAATCTATAGTTTCACTGCAAATGAAGTAAGAGCTGCACCAACAGCTGTACCACCTGGGTGATGTAACGGGCAGAGAACAGGTGTACCACCCCTCAAAACAGTGATTTCTCTTCAAGTGAGTTCAGGAATTATTACTAGGACTATTAATAGTCTACTTATATACTTTTGAATTTTGATGAATATGAAATTAAAGTTCTTATGCATTAGTTTTCCAAATATTTAGGTCAAAATTCACTCTTTTAATCTGTGCTACAGAGGTATTTTATCTTCAGACTTACAGCTCAGATTAAAGATGATGTTGTCCATAGAGGATATTTAAATATCACTCAATATTCATTAAAATTAGAGAGCCAAATACAAAAACAATTACTGCATTCATTAGAACATGTTGGACAATACCACTACACAGTCACCTTGTAAGCAAGGAGGCCAAATTACCTGGAGAAGAACTGGTAATAAGACACAAGATGATCAACCTGAGGCACTTATGGGCAATAAAAGTGCTTGAAAAATTCTCTGTCTAAACAGATATGTAATATGTGTTTATAGATTCAATCTGCTGAAAGGAAACTTTCTGAAATTGAAATGTTTTTCTTACCAGAGCAGGTAAAAACAGTATTCCTTCTCCTACGTAATAACAGCCTAGGAGCCTGTACCCTGTATCACCCTTCAGAGGAAGAGCAGGGGGAGTCTGATCACCAAGGCTCTAGAGAAGTTTGAGTTGCCTGCCAAAAATCCCTGCTGCTGCCACAGAGCAGAAAAGAAGGGACCTTTGCAGGGCTGCAGGGTTTCGTGTCCGGTTGGCTTGATCATGCCGTTGTTCTGGGGCATAACAACCCAGGAAAAATAAAATGCTTCTCGAGGAGAAGCAAACATGGGTGTGAGTCTTCCTAATCAACTATGAGTACAGCACCCAAAAAAGAACAGTTATGTAAGGAGGCTTCATTCATTATTTAAATAAGCTCTTGCTGGAGCGTGTCGTGCAAGGAGCACTTGCTGGTTCAGCTGTCCCAGCTCACACCTGCACCAGCTCTCTGGGAGCAGCCACTGGAGAGGGTCTATAGAGAAAAGCCCAAGATCTGTGGCCATCGTCATGGCAAGTGCTTGCTCATCTTGCACCTTGCAACCCTTTTTGGGTGCCTGCATGAGGACTGCTGCCGAAGGGGCAGCCCTACACCTGCACCAGGGATGGCAGGAGTGTTTTGTTCTCCAGGCTGCTGCACTAAGCGCCCTGCAAAGGCATCAACATTTTCTCCTACCAAGTGGTGATGCAGATGAATGTAATTTTTTTCTCACATTCAGTTTTCTGAATTAATTTGACTTTCAAAAAGGGAGCATACACATTTGTTCCACACTGTACAGATGAAGTGTAAGTATGGTTGTCTCATATTCATTTTATTCTTTAACTTGCCATATTTTTTACCTCTCCCTTCCCTCATGGTGCTGAAGGTCTACGATCAGCCATTTGCGAATGAGTCATGCAAGTGGGTCTCCCTCAGAAATAATTCAGCTCTGAGTTCTGAGGCTATAGATCCCACACCATTATCTCCTTCTGGCTTATGAATATGATGCTGGTAATCTGTTATAGACTCTGTCTGAAAATGCCATAATTTTAGATTTCCATATCTTAATCTATCACGCATCCTCCTTCTCTGAACTTTTTGTTCTTTTTGTGCACTTYGGCAGTTGTCTGAAAGGCTGAAGCACTGTTTCTGTCTCAAAACATAAGCCTCCAAAATAAGGACCTCTTATTTTTTTTTTCACGTGGTTAAGCTGTACATGCTCTTCCAAACAGGCCTCAAGCCAGTGATTTAACATTTGGTAAAGCAAGAATAATGATATTCATTGGCTCAGAAAGTAACTCATAGCTGTTGCACATCTTGACTATCTTGTGCCTGGATGCCTAGTGTAGGGATAGAAAGCCACTCATCCATAATGCATCTGCTTATTTATAGAGCACGCTACCTAGGGATAAAATTGCCTCCTGACTCGCTCACAACGTGTGTTTACTACTTTGATTATCTAGGTGGCAGAGCTGCAGTCATGTTCAGGATGTATTGGCTGCTGGGGAGGGGTGGGACTGCCTGAAGCACAATTCCCATTTCACAAAAGAGCTGTAGTTATTTTATCACATTATTTAGGCTGTTAAGATATTAAATGTATATGTTTACTACAACTAGCACACTGTACACATATTATGATCAAAAATGATTAGTGAATATTTCTCCAGTGTGTTAGTTTTATCTCTGCATTATCAAATCTGTTCATTTTTATTAGCATATAAAATTTCGGCTTGGCCTTTCATATAGTTGCTAAGAAGAGAATATGCTGCATGTGAGGGGTGGGGAAGCAGACAGCTATTCAAAATTATCAGCATTGGTGGCTAATATTAGAATCTACTCAACCACTTTAAGTTGATTTTATTTTCTTAAACTAACTATCAAGTTTCTTTCATTTAATGCTTTCCAGATAGTTTCTAAACATGTTCCCAAATATCCTGTTTTATTTTTTTTTCTTTAGCTGCTATCAGTGGTTATTTTGCTCAAAATGTTGGTTCAGCTCAAATATTCCTCTAGACTCTGGTAAAAGCAGCCTAGCGTTTCACTAGCTAAATTAGCACTAGCACTACCTCTTTTTTAAAATCATTGCATTGGTTTTCATCTGAGTTTCTATTCAAGATGATTTTTCAAGAGAATAAATGAACAGTTGTTTCTAATAATAAATGAACAGAGTTGGGATCCATACGCAGAGTGTATATATCACGGGGACAAGTGAGAGTCGGGCTATTGGAATGAATTAGACTTGATAAATAGGCACTGTCCACTAGCTATCAAACTGCCTAAATGTCACAGATGTTGTTAGTTCAGTAACAAGGGGAAGACATTGATAATGGCTCTTTTTTTTCCCCCTACTTGTCAAGCAGTGTGAAAGCCATAGGGTTAGAATAGTTTTTAAAACTGCTTTTCTTATTTACTGACATCATCTGCAAATGTTACACAATCCTGAGAAAGCACCCTTTAGAGGAGAAAAGGAAGATCAGCCCGGGCCCACAGGCTGCCACAGTTCCTCATGAAAGCTCCAGGCAAAGTGGTGCTGAGCACCCATGCCTCCTGTTCACCTTTTTCCCCATGTCCAAAGGTTTTCCATGGCAAAGCAGCCGGGCCGCTGCACACCATATTTGTGCTAGAGGAGCCCGGATGGGCATCAGTGGTGCATGCTCCACCTGCCCGCGTGTGCACTCCAAAGCTACTCCAACAAGCTCCAGTGCGCAAACACTTGGCTGCCTGATCCCCTCGTGCCACATCCTTGGCTAGTAGGAACGAACACAGACTGTGCCACGGATTGCAGAGAATCAATATAAAAACACACCAAGGCAAAATCTGTTCTTGCTAGTTATTTCAAGATAACAGAGGCAAGATAATAGAGGTATAAATAAGCTCCTAATTATGTTTTATTTTTAAATCTTTGCTAACAATCTAGACCAGACCTCTACATTATTATGAATGGAGACAAAGAGGGAGAAAAAGTGCTTAAAGTAAATTAGTATTAGGGACCTGCTAATACAGTATGCTGACAGGGTGTAATTACAGCAGTCACTAGAAAAACAGGAGCCTGTACAAGAAAGGCTATAGCACAGGGGCTCCAAGTGAATTAGTGGCGCCAAGGCAAAACATCATAACTGTTTTTCTCTGTGAAATCACCATACTCAAGATGCTGCTCTGAAAAAAAGGTAAAATTTTACATAGCCAAAGTTACAATAGGAAAGTAATTTCTTCYTTAACTTTCAATTTACCTTTAAATCCTCTATATTCAATTAACATGAAAATATCCAACATGAGTACACAGAAAGTAAAAGAACACTGCAAATAAATGACACATCTGTTAAAGATCAGCAATCCATAACCTCTGTGACCAAATGTATCTCCCCTCACCCCTATGAGAAAATGAGAAATGTTTTCAGATTTAGCGAGTTATATGCACTGGTCAGCAGTTTAAATTGATGAGGATAGAAGCAAGTAAGTGTATTTGTATAACCTCCAAGGATTATACCAAACACCAAAATTACATTCCGAAGCGTGGGAGCCTATGCTGCATCACAGTAACTAATGCTGCCACCTACAAGGTAGTTGTTTGGGGGGTTTTCTCTATACTGTTCGTGTGTATAGCAAAGGGAAGGAAAAGGTTGTATGTACAGAAAGGGACCATTCAGCTAAACGTTCAGCTAAAATCACCTGCTGATGCTGGGGAACATTATTCCACTGCCTTCAAATGATACTAGGCACTTTTGGGTATTACCTTTCATTGTTACGTGTACTCATGTATACAGGAATCCTCCTGGACAGTGTAGCATGCCCAGAATATAAATATGACTACATATGTTGACTTTAACAAGAAAATGAATGATTTTTCTTTTTTTGATAATAGGCACGTGCTCATAATAGACAGTTAATAATATAAAGGTTCAGCTTCAAAACAGTTCAGCCCTCAGTTAAGAGAGTAAAACCAAGATGAACAAATTCAGACCAGTTCTGTATATTACAAAAAAAAAGTTTTGAACTTGGAAAACAGAAGAGAGTCCCTCTGAACTAGGGCTATTATTATTATTATTATTATATTGCCAGGTCCTGCTTTCTGCTCACCAAGCTACAGCTGTCTTCAAAATCAAAAATAGGTTTACTTTAAAGTTCACTTTAAATACAAATTGTTTTAAGGGCATTTCCTGACATTTTCTGTTGTAGCTGATATTTTCACAGGTTAATGGTGAATGTGCGTTTTTATGTGAAAGGTGGGAATTTTTCCTCAGGTTAGGGTGAAATGAGCTGCTAGGCACTTTGTTCTCCTCCTGCTTTTTCAGGGATGACTCCTCTTTCCAGGCTCAGCTTGTTCTTCTCATTTACTGTGCTCCTTGGCACACTGGCAATGCCCTTGATTTCTCCTGATCTCTTAGCAGCGCTTTAAACTTCTTTGATTATTTTGTCCTATAAGTTTTATACTGTTACAGAACATTACTCTGTGGTGGCCAGTACAGGTGTGCAGAAAGGTAATAGTCTCTGCATGGTTCTGTATAAGATGCCTATCTGTGTTTGACTGCTTATAAAGGATTAAAAGTCAGTGAAAAAAGGTGGCCCCTTGTATATGCTTTTCAGGAATACAAATTTATTCCAGAAGAAAAGTTCAGATTCTTCCTCCAAAGACTGCTCTTCCTTGGCAAGTTTCCTTCTAGCATTGCTCCTCAGCCTCAGTGAGTCATCTCATATCACAATTTTGCACATAGTTCTCCAGTTCCTATGTACTCTTCTTGTGACCTCTCTGTAGATCTGTGGTGCTAGGCTTGTCACATACATAGTAACAGCTGAACTCCTTTAGTCCAATCCTAAAACTGTGATCATTCCCCTTGTCCCTGGGACTCTTCTTTAGCTGTTGTGCTCACCACTTTCAGGGCTGATTAACTCTTCAGGGCTAAATTGCTAAACCAGACCAAAGGATGGTGTTAAATGCAGTGCCCCATCACCATACAGCAGGGCGCACCAAGCTAATCATGCCCAGTTTTAACTCTGAAAAATGAGAGTGATGAAATGGAATAAAAATATATGCTTCCAAGAAGCTAGTACCAAAACAAAATGTTTTCATTCTACCACTTGTTTTTCTTTTTAAAAAAAACTCTCCCACTGAAATGTTTTTATTGAAAAATACTTTATATCAAGAACTTGAATTTCAGATGTGAGCAGCTTGCTCTCTGAATCGCGTAGGCAGCATGAGAACACTGCTGAAGCTTTCGTGTAGAAGTTAACATATAAGTGCATGAATAATATCTTCTTACTGATGTAATTGTGAAATATGTTCTTTTGGCATTTATAATTAGGGGCAGAACAGATGGTGAAAGCTTAATATGTCCATTAAACTAAATTATGCTGCCAGTGTTCCTTTAGTCTATAAAACTTTGATTGGGTTGGCTATCCCAGGTTGGCTTGTTGTTGTTGTTCTCCTTGAAGTAGTTCCTGTGCATATGCTGCAGGGTATTTTGTACTCCAACTGCAGCAGCAAAAGAGGAATGAGAGGGCTAGCAATAACAAATTCTGTTTGAGACTAGGAACACCTCTAAATGGAAGAGGTTTGGTTTAATTTTCTCTGCCAGCAGTGTCTAGTCACATTCCTCTTGCTCTTTCACTTYAGCAAACCTATACATGTCTCCGTTTTCTTCTTTAAATGCTGAGTAACACCAAAGCTTCTCAGCACGCGAGCTGCGTTGCCTCTCCAGCACAATACTTCGTAGCCGGTAAATTTATGATTCACACATGCTTTAACTGTTCGTAGACAGAACTATCATTATTGCTGGCTCATCTTTCATTATCCCTCATCTTTCATTATCCTTAAAACATGCTGTATTGGGAGAAGTGATAGTTTCATTTCTATCACATTTCTGTCTGGGTAAATTTTGCAAGATCTGACATATATTAACATCTAGTTAAAAAAACAACAGTGAATATATTAAATGGTTATATATTTTGCTTAAAATACTTTAATTGCTAATAACGTAATAGCAGCAATGTAAGAATATGTGATTGCACCTACAGACTCCTGCCTATATCCAGAGACAACATAAAAATTCAGGACATTTGCAGGATATGCAATAAATTATTCTGCAAAGAAATCAGAAGGGACTGAAAATGGCTTTGAAACCTGAGCTAGTCTGTGGCCCGATTCAAGGCAGCTGGAAAGGCAGCTTAATCGCAAAGCTCGGCGGTTCCCAGAGCAGGGGCATTTGCAAAGCCCTTAGCTGCAGGGCAGTGTCTCTTGTGCAACTGCATCGTGTAGCAGGGGAGAAGAGACTAGAGGAAAAAGGATATTGCTGCCATGTCTGATTCCTTCTTGATTTCCAGAAGGAGATTTCAGGAAAGAAGTGGAGACAGTCACAGATAGTCAGTCACAGAGTAGTAAAATAGTTCATGAGTATGATTTTTTTCTTTTTAACTGAAAACATGAACAGCACAAACATGAAAACATGTTCCATCAACACTACTGTCTGGGCAAACCTCTCTGTCACTAGGACATAACTGCAATTTTATTTTTATTGTTGTTTGATATGTCATATAAGCAACAAGCATGTCTGGGGTTTAGGGATGATGGGGTACACTTTTAAACACAAGAATGCAGTCTGACGTGTCAACTGCTATTTGTGCCTTTGCAAGTCTTACCTCAGCCTTTGCCATCTGTGCCCTTTTCCACTGCTTGGAGACCTGCTGCTCCTCTTATCTCTTTGCATGCCTGTGCTGAGCCTGATAAAGGATTCCGCTGTGTGAAACGCAGCTTTGTTCCCTTGCATTAGTCGTAGCCATCATTGGCAACTATATAACCTCTCTAAGGAAAAGCAACTAAGGTTTTACAGTTTATAACATATGATGTTAATAGCGCACATTAGATATGATATATTTAAAATATAGGCTATCACTTCCTATTCAAAAATAAAAAAACGTAACTAGATAAAGCAGTAATATAAACCCTCCAGAACAAAAACAAGAAAGACTAGTGCCAGATCACTCATCTAGAAATCTTAACAGATTAACTCAATTTGTTACTGCACAAGTTTCTGCAACAGTAAATTTGTATTCTAATCTCAGTACCAAAGGAAGGAAGAAGCTAAGGTAAATCTTGGCTACAAATCAAAGCACTCCTGTTGCTTTTGCTTTGGTTTCAGGCAATATTACTACACTTTGCCAGCAAGTTATTGTCAATGCTACAGCATTTCACTGCAAGGATGGTGTAAATCACATCAGCCTGTCACCCCTAAGTGGCTTCTGCTGTTGGGAAACTTACTTTTCCTAACCAAAGGAATACCTGACTTAAAAATTCCAGGTGATTAGTGCAGGCACATTTTCATCTTGGCATGCRTCAGGAAGCAGTGTTTACTAAGCGGAGAATCCTTCTCCTTCCCCATTTACTTAGTAACAACAGAATCTCTCTAATTCTGTTATGTGGAAATTATGTTTTAAAAGAAAACAATAGCACATGTGCTGCAGGAGATGGATAGATTGCTGGCAGGCAGAAAGCAAAGCAGCAGAATTGCTCATAATCTCCCTTCTCTGCCCAAGTATAACTTGACTCTTTTGGAATAGTTTAACTATTTAGGATTCCCTCCCTGCTCCTCCCCGTCCACTAATTTAAATAAAAATATTTGTAAGTTAATAAGGTGAAACATTTACCTCTCAAAAAAGCCCTAAAATTTTTTTTTTTAAAGGGGCAAACAGTAGATGAAAAAGGCAGGTTATAGGAAGGAAGTTCACTTTTTATGCCTCCATGTCTTACAAAGTAGTCACTACAGTATAGCTTAATCTGCTATTTGCCTGGTGATGGGAAACTTGTTTCCAAAAGATGGCACTTATTGAATTGAATGCTATTCCTCCTAAAGTCCTACAATACCTGAAAAGGGGCATATTGATGTATGCTAGAAATATAACCACCCTATCATCTTCCATTACTTTAATTTGTTGTAAAATTCAAGAAAATTAATGAAAAAGGGTGAATACCCATTTGGTAATCTGAAAACTTATAAAAAAAAAAGTAAATGTAAAAGATTTCTTTAGAGGACTTGCAGTTACATGCCATATGTGGCAGGAGATATTCTCAAAAGGTGGCACTTGAAGGGGAAGAAGAAAAGTAATATGAGGAGGGGGGCAGAGACTCGCAAAGCAGAAGGAAAACTGAAAAGGGGTGAGCAGGGAGACATGAATAGCAACAGGCATCAGCAGAAAGCCCCTCTGTGTATTAAGGAATTTGCTGTTGAAATTAATCATAGGAGGCAAGAAATAGGAATTTCAGAGTCTCAGGTGATTCATGACTACCCCAAGCTATTTATCTGTTCTCTTCTTTAGGTTTATACTAACAAAGTTAGTAAGACCTTAAGTAAGATCACTTAAATTGTCCTAAATTATCATTTTTGTTGTATTATATGCTGCTAGCTGTTCAGCAGAGTCAAGCTGTGACACTGTGCCTTTCCAGGGCTAAAAATAACCCTCCCTGCTAAATTCCTGAGGAGCCTCATTCATGGGTCACTGCTGCATTTGGGGCTGGCGGGCCCAACCTTCTAAAACTATAACTACAAATGCACAGTATGTGTGAGTGTCCTCATCTGGAGCATCCCCGCATGGTCCTTCAGGCACAACTAACATGAGAGTCTGATGTCCATGGCATAGTTGGTCAGTGTCCATTGCAGCAGTTTCTCCCTGTTGAGGCGGATGTGGCTGGGCAATGCAGGCAGTTCTTGTGAAGTGTGGGCAGGGAAGAGGCACAACCTCAGGGACTGTGCAGTGATGGGAGTGGACAGCAGCCTCTTCACCTTGCCTATGAAGCCTGGGTGTAAGGGATGAAAGGAAAGGCAGGGGGTGTATTCACATCAGAGAAGAAACCTAGCTCATTAGGGTAAGCCAGCAGGCACAAGGGAGAGGGTGCAAGGGGACATCAACATGATTCTTTATGTTATGTGATCTGTAGAATTAATATCCTTTGATTTTCATGGGTCTGTTGGCTCTGCACTTGCCTCAGGGCATCTCCCTTACTGCACGCTTTTTAAAATCGTATTTCTAAGATTTTAGAGGTTTTAGTAGTATTACATGGTCAGTCTACAAACATGTTTTTCTCATTCTTTGGGTTTTGCTTTCAGACCTCAGCTAGCAGTGGTCCAAACAGTTGAGCACAGAATACATGCAAGAGCAGGGCAAGCAAAATATGGACTAATTTCAACAAAATGTTTCTTCAGCTTTGCAGGAACAATAAACCATGTAAAACTAGAATCTAGCAGCATAAGTTATGTGAAATGATAATGTACATAGGAATTCTCTTTAAGCAATTTCTAATACACTGTATTTTCACTTCACGACCACAGTTTCACTTTAATTTATGTTGGTAAGGTAATGGTAATTCTTTCCTGGAATTTTTACTCTAGTAAGATCATAGCATTAATTCACAGATGAAGTAAATACATATTCATCCATCGGCTCAGAGGACTAAAGTCCTCCCAAGAGTGTTATGAAAGGTGCACGTTGCCCCAAAAGCTGGTCTCTTTTGGATGAAGCTGCTGGATATGAAAAGTTCACATAACTAGACAATATCAGCTGCACTTCTAAGGACTGAATAAATTATCCAAGGGTTGGGAGTAATATACGCTCACAAAATGAGGAAGGGTACCATCTGCTCAAGAAGAGTCAATATAAAATTCCCTCAAAGTGGTGTTAAATTGCTCACTTCTGGCACAGTTGTATGACTGGGGACTGTTTCATACATGGAAATCATTTGGAAACAGAAATCTACCATTTCTRGGCAATAGCTGGAAACTGAGATCCATGAGCAAGGCAGATGCCACGAGTTTTGAAAATACCGTGTATGTTTTTCAGCAGCAATATCTGGGAGAAAATCTGAATTCCTAATGTGGAAAGAAATGAGGAAGATGAAAGAATCTGGAGAGTTTATACAGTTTCCGATTACCTCACCTGCCCTCTAGGAGAAGAGTGCTCACACTCAGAATAAGCAAGGTATCTCACCCCAGGAAATGTAAGCACTCTCTGTCCTCAACTAGTTTCATTTCCTTGTTCCTAACAAAAGACTTGACTAACTTCTGAGAACTTCTGAGTTCTCATTCATCTCCCTAGAGATCATGTAGTCAGACCTTCAAAGTCATTTTAAATAGGTTAAGGCAACGGACATGACATGCATATAAATGTTGAAAATTCACAACTGAAGACAATTTATAGAGCTAACCACTTAGATCATCTAAAAAATTCATTTGTGCCCTCTAAAGAGAACATGATCATTTTTCCGTACTCAAGAAATAATTTTACTAATTCTTACTGGAGAAGATATAAAATTAAGTTTAAATGACACTTCTTTTTACCATACAGAGGAAGTTATCAATATACTAAAACCTGAGAAGAATGAGCTGAGGTAGATTTGGTAAAGACCTATTTGATTCTTCATTTCCTTCTCCCTCTTCAGAAGGACAAAAAACTTTCATGCTGGTCATTTACTGAGTCCATTGGGAAACTGAGGTGGTTACGTTTTACTATGAATTTTTCAAAAGTGCTCAAGATACCCTAGGGGTTAGTGGCTGGGCAACCACAGAATGATAAGATATCTCATGCCTCAAGAAATTCATGGTTTGGCTACAAGTAGAAGCCAAGGTTCCTACAAAAGAGAGAACTATCACAATATTAGGTCAACTGCACCAAGAGTCAATATTAGTGCTTCAGATGCCTCTGTCTTTATTTTCTATTATAAGGGAAAAAGAGGTTGTACTGGTAAGAAAAGAAATGACAAAGCATTTCAGTCATAAGAAAATTATTTTTGCAGTGGTGGTCCGAGTAGATACAAAAAAAGAGAAACTATATTCACTATTTAAAAAAAAAAAAAAAGAAAAATCAAATGTGACAATCAGAATTTCTAAAACAAGTTTTCTTACATGGATATAATTCAGGAAAAATATCCTAGATTTCAGAAAGCAAGTGTGGGGGAAAAAATACAAAGATTTCTGTTTTACAAATATATTTTATGGATATTTTTGTTTTAGAAAGACCGAGAAACATCTAGAATTCTTGAGATTCTAATTTGAACAGAAGACTGTAAATTCAGAAGGTAAGTCTGAGGTTTATAAATGCAACGTTTGGAGTTATTGGTCTCTCTCTCTTTTCTAAAACTGCTGATACACTCATGTAAATTAGACTTTTTGAAAAAYAGAAATGAAAGATTAAGTCCTTATAAAAATTTTAGGAGTAAAGAGTTTGTTTTTAGACTCAGAACAATTTTCAGTGCTATTTCTAAAGTTAAAAGTTAATTAACTGCAAAGTTAATATTCTATTTAGTTATTCTGCTTTAAGTCTTTTATAATAAACCCACTATCTGTTCACTTACCAAAAGTCTCCCAGAGAAAGCTGAAGTTAACATGCCACATTTCTTAGAAGCTGTACCCAGATATTAATGCTTCCTATCACAGTCATTTTAATAGGACTCTGAAGTCAATCCCTTCTAATTGCTCTTCCTCTAATATTGTGATTCCAAGCAGAGTCTCTCCACTTAGAGATGTGTTTCTTGTACAACAGGACTGCACATTCTACTGTTTACCCTACCCTACACTACACACTAATATATTACTATATTATTTTATTATAATGTCCTTGAGATCTAGACTTAGAGTTCAGTTAACTTCCTCAAGCCCCTTACAGGGCAGGGCTTACAAGCTCTGCCAAGCCTGGCTGCAGTAAGGCTGGGCCCCTGGGCTCAAGGCCAGGAGGTGGCAGCGAGCTGCTGTACCACTGCACCAGACTGCAGCAATTCTTCGGATGCGGCGCGAATGGATAAGCAGCGCTCCGAGTGGATAGACAGCGCTCTGAGGGCAGCTGCTGGCACCTAGCAGATCTCCCCCAAGGGGCAACCTTGGTGCTGCAGGCAAATAAAGCCCAGGCAACTATGGTTTTGAAAGGTCAAGGAGGGAATATAACTTCTTTTAACTTCTTGGAGTAAAAAAGGGTCTGTATGTTGCTGGGTTGTCAGCAAGGAGCTGTTTAGTCCCGTGCCAAGGCAGGAAGCTATAAAGAGGGTACGGAAATGGAGGGCACTGCTCCTGCTTGGGAGAGAAAAGAGGTTGCACAAAAGACTGAATTTCGCCCACAGACTAGGATCCCTGAGCCCAGTGAACAGGAGCGAGGATGGAGCAGTTTCTTTTTCCTTCTAAAACACAGTCTTTCATTAGAGCTTTCTACTGCTCTCCAGAGGAACCTGGAGTTCACGTTACAACTCTGATCACTGGACTTGTTATTACAAGTAGTCATTTTAGGGGGCAGAGGGTCTCAAAGAGGAAAAAATGGTTCAGAGTTCTTCAACAGAAAGACTAGAAATGGTATTTCTGGCCAGTTACTCCATTTGAGTGAGACAGGTCAGAAATAAAATTTTGTGAGAAAGCTTCTGCTCTAGTCCAAACCAAGATTCTAAATCACACAAAAACTGTTCTTCCTTTACAATATGCTTTTTTTATCATTGGAAAAAAACTCCCCTAATAATTCTGTATGAACCACCAAAACAAATCACATGCTAGTAAATTAACTGTCTATGTACATATAAAATCTGATTTAATTTTTCATTAGGTTTACATAAGAAGAAAGTAACAGTTTGACAGTAGCAATTTGCATTAATTTTTTTTTCCTTAAAGAAGCTCAAGACTTGTAATTATCACCTTAAAACTTTGCTCAGTGCGTAGTATATAAAGTCAGACCTCATCCAGCTACTCATACTCAGGATATGAACAGATTTCTTCTTGCTTGTGCCAGCAATTTACCATCAACTCATTTCTTTGATTTCTGGAGGAAGTGTTTGGAGAAACTCATAATACCAGACTGGCTTAATTTATATGCTAATATATGATGATTCCATTGAAGCATTGTGCTCTTGGGTCCCAGGTGCTAAATAGAACATCAAAATTTTGGTGATGCAAAATTAGAAGTATTCTCTTTTTTTTCTGACCAAGAATAAACCATTCAGATAATAAATGAAAATGAGGATGTTAGTTACTCATTTTGCAACAGTGCAGGAMTGATTAATTAACCAATATCTGTATAGTGCCATGAAGATGTAGAGCCCCTCCTATAATCATTACCATATGCTTTCTCACCCATTCTGTTTCTGCGGCACAGAAAGCAAAATCAATAGCTGGTTCAGTACATAAATGCTTAAGGCTCTAACCAATAAAATATTTAAACGCTGAGAAGCCAAGTAAGACCCCTACAGAAAAAAAGATAATTGCAGACACATGCAACTAGAAAGAAGTTATTCTTATTCCAACAGAGGCATATTTATTCCGGAGTGATCAGGACTAATTTTTTTCCCAAGTGATTAGTGATACTACTGGAGTTAATTTGAATTTACATCAAAAGAAAATATGGCTTATTCATGAAGTTTGCAGTGCAGTTTAGTTTTCAATTGACTACTGCATTTTTTAAGATATGTTTTAGCAGCCCATACACTTTTTGTGCAGCAGGCCAAGCAAGAAACACATATGAACAGAAGAAACAAAAATAACTTGTAATATTTTGACCCTTACTGAGTCTAGCAGATTGCAGGCTGGTGTAATGATAAGCACTATTTAGCCACTGCTAGGAAAAACACTACACAATTTTAATTGTATCCACTCTAATATTCAATTGATATAAGTTTAACTATGGACAAATGCTAATCAATCTCTTAAGTTCTCTGATTATTGAGCTTGGGTATGCAAGAGCAACTACACTTCCTTGTTAAACTACCATTTCCCAATAAACAAATAATGTCTGGAAATTGTCCAGACTGTCCAGCTTTTATAGTAAGAGCTTCTCCTAACTAGGAAAGTTCTTAAAAATGTGAACAGCATAAAAACCACTTAAGTAGTATATATTTTGCAAAAGTTCCTCACTTGAAGATGTCTAATTTCATAATCACCATACTTTAATTTCAAAGCAAGTTAATTGGAACATTAATTAATTATACTTTTAGCTCTTTGGGGACAACCATGGTGACTCTTGCTACAGTTTACACTCTGCTTTCCCATCTCTTTTCTAAATTCCTCAGTGTTTCTTATAGGGAAGCACGAGGCCTACTCTCCTGCAGCACGTGCAGCAGCCCAGCAGGCAGAAGCTTCTCTAGCAGCGACTTCAGGCTCCTTTTTCCCAGTGTAACATCCACGGTCCACAATTAAAATTGTAATTTATGACAATTAGAGTTACTAAAATGCACCCATACAAAACTTATATATGAGGATACTTCAAGTGAACATATTATTGAACTAAAATGTGACTTTAAAAAAAATGAGTTAGTCTGCTGATTATTTTTCAGAAATCAATTAGTTCATAATGATGCTGGAGGCCAAGATTTGAATTGTAGTTGAAGAGAAATGAAGGGATAAGAAATAACACAGGGTGATCTTAGAAATGTACATTATATGGAAGAGCAGATATTAACTATAAAAACTCAAATACATATAATTCTCTTCTAGCAGTTCTAAGTAGCTCTGAATGCTACTCATCAGTTATTTTGTTGCCTGTTAGGATTATCATGGGATGTCTCTTTAAATCCCTTCAAAATGTTCCAGTTTACCCCTAATCCAAATTACTATAGTCACTACAGGTTTAGGCAGCTAGCCAAAGATAATTCAGTTTTGCATCAGTTCATAATGATAGCAGCTATCTACTCTTACTTATTTTCATTTTCCTATTCTGTTCTAAATGCAACCTCAAAACATGAGTGTAATCCATGAAGGAGGAGGCTGGAGAATTCCATAGCTCTGCACAGAAGAAATGACACAATACATAAATGCTTAATTCATGAAGAGCCCAATCCTGAAAGGCCTTGGCTGTATTAATGGTCCCGTCGTAGCATCCAAGCAGCCCAGCTGAAGGCTCTGAAATGGCCCAGGGCTGAGGATTAGCTGCTGCACTAGGGCCTAACGCAGCAAGCCCAGTGGTTTCTGATCTTGGATTGCTTGCTGCCTACCCACTACCCTTTCAAAGATTTTCCTTCAAGCCAAAAACACAATTATGGCAAGTATTTGGAAGAAGATAAAACAGATGCTACTCTGCATAGAAAACCACTGTCACTAGTTAGAGACAGCAAAAATGGCAAAGACTAGCAAAAATTGAGGCAGTTACGCCCCAAACTACTCCCCTTACACCCTCTGCAGCATAAAAATGAGCAACAATATCTTATCACTATAGTGCAGGCCTGCAAATCTGCATCAGATTTGATTATATTGCATGACAAATGAGAATAGTTTTTCCCAATCCTCAGCCAGCCTGATAGATGATAACTCTGCTCTTCCCTGCTGCAGCCCCTAGGCACCCTATCTTGTTTGTTCAGGACAAGCCTCATTTAATTGACTTTGTTCCTTATACTTTTTCACCTTTCATTAAAGCTCAAGTAAATTTAAGTCTCTTCCTCTAAATTCTTTGTATTTGAAATCCTGACACTGTGCAGAGGAATTAGCTGAATAACTAGCAAAGACACTTCTTAGCATGATCGTTATTTTTATGTCCATAAGGCATGTTGAGGTCTGGGTCGATCTAAGGAAACAAGCTTAGAGTAACTAACTCATTAAGAAGAGACAAACATGTTGCTGCACGTTAGGCAGCAACAGGCAAAGCAGTTAGCTCTGTATGACTAAAGTGTGTTTGCAAGAGACTAGCTAAAAAATGAGAGCTTTTGTGGAATGACAAACAACTCAAAAAGAGGTCAGGATAACAAAAAAAAAAAAAAAAGATTTTTTTTAAAAGGGCAGCACAAAGTACTATTGTGCTAACCGCATGAAAAATGGATACTCCAAAATAATACTAGCACAAGCTGTAGGCAGCTACAGCAGCTCTGCCAATCAGATCAAAGTGAACATTGAGGCAATGCACAATTAGCAGCGGTTTCTGATGGATGATACGGCTGATGGAGGCTAGATTAGAGAAGCGGGAAGCAACATGGGGTAGTTCTTGTGCAAGCACAGCAGCCCACCAAACCATTCCGATTCAACAGCATTAGAAGTAAGAGTGGTGTTCTGAGGACGCAGTAAGAGGGGCAAGGCGGAGGGAGGACTGGGGCCATTCCCAGCACCCAAGGGCTTCGAGGTGCTCCTGAAGATACCATKCAGCCCCATTCCTGGGCACAGGCGCTATGAGCCCTGCTGCTGGAGAGCAAGCTGGGAGCGGGCTGGGCTGGAGACGGTGGCAGGGAGCGCAGGGACCAAGACCAGCTGAGAGATGCCAGTTGTTCTTGCTGTGATCTCCACTAGATCCACAGGGCTTGGCGGATAGATGGTTTTAGAATTAATTACTGGTCCTGCCTTGTGCTGAAGCTGGCGGCCGGCCCCAGCAGCTGTGTCCTCACCACCGCTGTATGGCTCTGCCGCAGACATAAATTAAGGGTGACATATTTCACATCAGGCAGGATGGGCCCTGTGACGCCGCACCAGAATTCATTAGGAAGCCCAAGCACAGGAATTCATTAGCAAGAGTGAGAAGCCTCAGAGCTGAAAGAGGGCTCCGTAGGGAGAAGAGCGGGCAGAGACCGAGCAGTGCTGGCTTCTCCCAAGCCCTGTACTGCCAACCAGGCCCACATCCCTAGGGAATCGTGGTCCCACAACAAAAGGCAGAGCTGCTGGGAGCTCAGCTAGGGTGAGCCAAGTCCGCTTGAAAACACAGGTCAAAACAATTAGTTGCTTTAAAGCAAAACAATATTGTTTTAAAAGAAAAGAAAAACTTAGACAGTTTTCATGCAGAGCAGCTAACAGAAATAAGTTATACTCATGGGTATATACACCTGCAGGGTAAACACATGGATGCAGAGACTTGCTCAGGGTCACCTCCTCCCATTAAAAGGGATGAGATTTGCTCTTAATTTTGGCTAATGTCCTTAAGACATTAAGAATATGTCCTTAAGAGGACATATTCTTGCATTTGTATTTCACTTGATAAGTGTATATCAGGTGGTTATCAGGATTCATGAATATTTCTTTGTGGTGTTTTTCTGAAGCTTCTTCCCAAGTGGCAAAGCCTAATTACTCTTTGGATACTCACTGGATGTAATTTCTGAAAACAGTCACTGATAGCAATCATGGTATTATCTTGGATGTACTTACTGGCTGCAGTTACTGTGCTCTATTTCCTCTGCTTTCTAGTGAAGAATAAATACAAGTTTGTTTTGTTATTAATCAGAGAGTTGGAAATGGCATAACAAGATACGACAGGTTACAGCATAAGTCAACTCCTGAGAATTCTTTTATTTCCCCATGCCAAACCTGAAGATGCCATAAATACAAGTCCTCTGTGCCAGTCATAAAACTTTAATTAGCTTAACTAAGAATACTGCTACTACTGTTCTTATTTATTTCTTAAACCGCTAGATTTAACACCACCAAAATAGACTGTAGATTGCAAAAGGCTATCACCAGTGTATTAATACTTCCTCTTCAGCATACACGTGAGCACTCTGTAAAGCTTGATTATAATTAATCTGTAATTTAGTCTCTTGTTTCTCCTTGCCAAATGATGAATTAACTACTAGCTACAATCATGGATGGAATATTAATTTATACAATGCCCCAGGGGTACTTCTCTATATACCACAGGACRCCTCATGATCTATCTCGAAGTTTTACTACAACTATGAAGCAAAAAAGAGCAAATCTAGCCAGGATCATTCACAACTATATGTAAACATGTAAACCAGAGGTAATTTTGCTTAATGTATCTACTATGCAGCACTGAGATGCATAAGAAATTAACTCCAGGATTCACTATGCAGCACTGAGACACATAAGAAATTAACTCCAGGATTCACCTGAAAGAACAAAGTTCTCTCTCAAGTGCACAAAATGTGGTACCTTACCACACAGAGTCAGTACTCTTTGGAGGCTTGTGAAAAACAGTTTGACTTTTTCAAGGTCAAACAATGCACCTGGAGCAGAGCACTACACGCATGTTGTGTAAGGGGCTCAAGAAGGGATGCGATTCCCCGCCACTGCTCCACAGAGCCAACTGGAGCATCCCACTGCACAGGTCAGTGTGGCAGATGGAGTCAGAGGTTCTGCCTCCAGTCTTGCCTGCCTCCCCATTTCCTATATGCTGCAGGCCTTTGTCTTGCACCATCTCCTGGCCTTCCAGCACATAAAAATAACCTTTGCACAGGTGCAAGAATGATATTCCAATGTTCTCCTCTTCCCTAGTCTTTACTCAGATTCCTCTGCATTTTTTATTCTCTGAATGTCAGAGAAGACAGAGAAAGTATTACTTTTTAATATGGGGGGAAAATGGGTCCATGAAATATTAATATTCATGTGGCATTTGGCAGTACCCAAATGCACTTAGGATGCAAAATTGCAGTATAACAGAATACACATTTCTGATTTAGTAGCACTGAGAACAGAATAAATCTTGAAAAGGGAAATTCTGCCGTCCATCACTTTTTCACAGTGCAGAGAAAACTGAATGCAGTGTGAGCTCTTGGTAAGATCATAGGGGATGCAGCCGCTTTAGAAAACACCAGCCTGCATTTTGGTAGCTCACAGCCCCCCAGCACAGAACGATCGAATTGAGGCATCTGGTCATTTGACTACAAACTGCTTGAGTTTTGAGCCTATCAGCAATCCAGAACGGTTCTCACAGCGTTAGAAATACAGCATAGGAAAATGCTTGCCAAGAACAGGACAAAAAGCACAGAGAAAGAAACTGGGTTATTTTCAGTTTTCTAAAAGAATATTATTAATTACTATGAAGCTGTCTGCCATAAGAATTTTTTAAATTCCTTACAACTCTGACATCAATCACTGCAGCATACATAAAGTAATTTAAAGCTTTAATTACAAAAGAACAGGCAATGTAACTCGAAAATAGCATACAGATTTAGCTAATTCAGACATTTCAAGCAAGACTCACATTTCGATTTCACCTTCTGTTCTTGCATTTTAATGTTTTTAGCATCCTGCTTTGTGAGAAGGTTATCATTTATTGCCAGGAGGTCTCCGAGAGCACCCGGTCCCCTCTCTGGAGCCAGCCGTTGGGTCTCCGGTAGGATCTGGGAGGGAAAAGCGGAGCCAGCGAGGAGCCTAGCAACGAAAGGGGGCAGGGGAAGGCAGCCCTGCCTGCTCGAGCGACGCAGACCGGCAGCCACGCTGCTCGGGAGGCAAGAGGCACATTCTCCCCATTTCACAGCTTAAATCTAGACTACGGCAGAGAATCAAGCACTAATATCACAAAGTGGACCATACAGAGCTGTCCTCACAGAAATGAGAACAACTTGCCAGCCACTGCCACAGATTTGCAGTTATTTACATTATTTTTCACAAGGCTTTGAAAGTCCCAGTCGTATCTTTGCTAAYAACCCTTGCCAAGGCTTGGGGTCTCATTAGGCACTCAGAGCACAGGTCTGCGTGCTTCGTTACTCGTTGTGCTGTGTCTGGAAGGAACATGCACAGGGTTTGTGCTCCTGAGCTTCTGCCAGCATCCCTTGGGAAGGCTAATCCCAACACTGCTCAGCAGAGGGCACAGGGAAGAAGCAGCCCTCAAACACACACGCAAAGGGACAGCTCCCAAGGTCACTCCTAAAGGTGGTACTTCYGTCTGTGCAATTAAAATAGAAATAAAGCAACTGGGCCTATCATATATAGAGCACACATAATGTTGGATGAATAAACCCTCATAGTCCATCTGAGATATAATTCATGATATTAATAATTGCAGGATGTTTCAAGTATTCAGCTCTCTGAAAAGTTCAATGTCTAAAGAAGAGGATTTAGAAATTGCAAATGAAAGAACTAGTCCCCAGTGACACCAGGCAAATGAGCAGCATGCTGGCAGATATTAAATCCTACAGTATAAATAATCCCCTTAAACCTGCGTCCGTGAAACCTAACAGGGAATTTATGAACGGATCTGTCCCTTATGCTCAATACAAAATAATTTAACCAAACAAACAAGGGATGAGAAACGAGGTGGTCAAGACGCTCTTCACTTTTGGGATGCTGCATCCAGAGGACCTCAGTAAGATTCATTTGATTTAATTGTAAAAGCCCACCATCTATAGTTTGAGATTAAAATTTCATATATTATTTTATGCAGTTCCAAGACAAAGCAATCAGCCATTGATGGATCATCCCAATAATCAAGTTGTTGTAAGTGGGGACGTCATCTCTTACCCTAAGTAAAGAGCAGGCAAATTTCCTCATTTAGTGCACTGTCATTTCTTTAAGCTTTGGATGTCTGCAGCTTACTTTGGGTACCAACAACAGGTCTTTCCATTTTCAGAAAAGCACCAAGTTTGTACTTGTACAAATGTTTTTTAAAAAACTCCCATGGGAGCTGTAAATGCCCTGTACCTCAAAGGATGAATATCTACCAGAGTTAATAAGATGAGTAGCTACAGAAAGTGTATTTCCAATTCTACTTAAGAACTTATTTCCAATACTGTGTTCTCTCTCATATTAGGGAATATATAAATTATGTCAGTTCAAATCTGAGGTTTCTGGGATGTAACTCTTCCATTTGCTGTCTTATCAGTGCAGAGTGTTGCTTGGGAAAAGCCTTCTTTTTATTAAGTGATAGATAAAGAACTCAATGCCTATTTCATCCCTCGTTGTTTGCACTGGCTGTTCCATCGTCATTAAGCTGCACTGTGTACTCACATCTCTATCCCCGAGTCAGTGTCCCTCTGTCTTTCTGTTTTAAAGGAATCAAATCAGAAACTTTACTGCGATCTGCCCATACTCGTACCAGAATGTACAGACCTATCACATTAACGGTCTTTATTCAGGATATCTAGTTGAAGAGCAAGAATGCCTTTATGCATATATTTATGTTCAGCTAGATCCAGGTACATAGCTAAATATGTAGGCAAAGCATTTAATCCTTTTCTGTTACTGAGATACTTTATCAGCGACTCGATAGCTTACAGACAGATGATGGCCAAATGCTTCTTACAGAACAGCTTTGAGTAGAAAAGCAGGTAATACTCTTCCCAGATTTCTACTATTGCCATACCAAAGATGGGATTTTTGATTTTGGAGGATGGAGCTATGTTTTACACTTGTTTTCCTGACTTAGTATCTGTATCACCTAAACCTCTGACAGAACAGATGTTTTCTCTCTCAGCTGAAGGTACAGGCACTACTTTCTTTGTYTAACGGCTCCACGTAAAGATGAGCAGTCAGGTGCTGTTAGCAGCCCAGCTCCTGAGGCTGAGAACAAGGGTTCTTATCCCATCAGATCCTAAAGTCAGGTAAAACAGAAGCAAGGTACACATATCTTGTTTAGTCATAAAAGTTGTTGAAAATTGAAGAACAAAGCTTCCTAAAACAGTACAGGGCTATGAAGTACTGGTTTACTCAGAATCTTTAGGAGTTGTGGTAAGAACAGGAAGGAAAACATATTTATGAAAATCTCTAACAATCTTTTCAACAAGGCACCTTGATTTTATGTGATTTTGGTAGTAATTGAATCCTCAGGATTCAAGGAAAAATAAATGAAGTCTATTGCTGGGAGATCAACCCCCAGTGGATGAATCACTTCTGAGCATACCTCCCCTGCTAATGTCAGTCTGATAAAACTCATTTCCTTCACATCTTCAGGATGAGAATTCAATGTTTATCTCACTTTTCCCAAGTCCAAACATTGAAGACTTTGATCCTACCCTCTGCACATGTGTGATAAAGTTGTTGAATTATCATTATCAAAATTAGAATAAATAAAAATATTAGACCAGAAACGGTAGATCAGATTGGCATAAACCTTTGGCAGTTCATACTATCCTGTTGATGCTCTGTTGGCTCTTTTTAGCCTATACCTCTTGAACAGTCTTTGATTGTAGGTCATTCCTCCAGGCTCATTTGTTGTAATATGACTCAGGAAAGCACAGGAGACAATATCTACCAGTCTCCTCCTTGTCTTCTCTGACATCCTGTGCTTTGCTAGAGATAGGGACATTGAGAGTCCAAGTGGCTTTAGGAAAATCCTAACAATTTTTGTGAGAATAGTAAAACAGGTTGAAAAGCTTCAAAGTTGTTAGCTGATCACAGAAACACAAGTTGTCTATGCCTTAAAGAGCATTTTCTTTTAACCTCTGCTTATTCAAAATGAGTCCTGAAACCAAGAAGACTTGTCTGTCTGGAAAGACTGCAGATCACTCCCCTAGCGAGCAACCAAAACAGAATATATCCATGTTATCAAAGCTCAGCAGCTGGAAGCTTTATCCCTTGCCAGGCTGAGCAGTAGTTTGTCTTAAACTGTTTGGCATTGGACAATTATTCTTCAGCCTGTAGATTTTTTCAAAGCAAACTATCGACTTGCCTTCAAAAGGCCACAAGTTGTCAACTCAGAAATGCTGTCACAGAAGATGTGCAAGCTAGGTSGGAGCCTACATCTCTAATTCCGTTAACTCCCTTGACACTTCATTCAATCATCAATTTTTTGTCATGTAATGAATAACCGTTGCTGTAGCAGTTGGTCAGTTATAATCTCAGTAAAACGTCTTTTAAAACAATTATTTTTTTAAAAAAACAGCAACTTCACTTGTGTTTTGATAATCATTTACGGCTTGTAAAACAACGTGATAATAAAATGTTTAGCAGGCAAAAATAATTATAGCTATTCTTCCAGACTTGCAAAACAAGTTAACTACACTATACAAATATAAAATATTAATTCTCACTAAAACTAACTCCAATTTGTCAGCACTTTATATTTAAACATTTACTGGGAAGAAACCAAAAGCTTAAGAATACCCAAAACCATAATGTTGTTGAAGTTCTTTGCTAACAGCTCTGTTAAGAACTCTGTCTGATATATACTGGTAGATTACAGCATAAGAGCTCAGTGCATTATTACAAATAATGGACTAGGTTTTCAGTAGCGAGAGTTCTGGATTAATGACACTGTTCCCAGGGGACACATTTCAAAAATTCAACACAGGCTTGTGCAACACTTAAGCAAATGTCATCTATGCTAACCACCTCCACAAGACTGAAAAATAACTGCTATGCAATACTCTGAAAAGTGCTAATCCCTTCAGCTAGGATCATGTGTTCATCTGATGGCTGAGAAGGTTAAACCCTACTGGAAGCACTGAATTCATCCTGTAAAGGCAAGATCCACTGGCCCACTGCCTGGCCAGAGTTCGGAAACTTAACTGAGAGTAGCAGTAGCCTGAGTTCCTTGTGTTGTTATCCAACTTTGTGATACTACTGAGCAGGACTACATTAATTTACTACTTTACCTAAATTACTACATTAATTTAATTAGGATTGTCATTACCTAGATGAAAATATTTAACAGCATGTGAAACAATTACTGATTAAAAAAAAAAAAAAAAAAAAAGCTAAGCTAGCTGAGATATTCTGAATGGCATTTTGCTTGTCTTCATTCATTGTGAATGGCTGTAAAAATGTTAACCACAATCATACAGAAGAAAAGCAGTAACTCAAGCTTAAATCATTCAAACAGATGCTGGTTAATTTCAAGCAAATTATTTTCATCACAACTACTACAAGCATTATCAACCAGAAGAATTCTCCAACATTATTTAAAGATGCTATAGTTTTCTTCAGATGTTTAAAGTCCATATTCACACGCATAGCACTGTGGTTAAACCACTAGTCAATGATTCTGGAAACCCTGGGCTTATTCCCAGCTTAATGACCCAGCAGCGTGAGGATTCTGGGCAAGTCATTTTAATGTGCTTTTCTCAGTCCCACTACCTGTAAAACATGGCCATCAGGTGTGCGTTCCTTGCTCCCTTCTGAGAAGTAGTCCTAAAGCTAAATTTCACCTCACACGACACTACAAAAGAATTATAGCAATGATACATGCATCTTATGCGGTAATAAAAGTGATACAAGGTTATTCTTCCCTCGGGAAATATAATCTTAACAGCACTTTTTTTGTTCAAATCATTATTTCTAATTAGATGATCCCAGCTATCAGGAGTATGGATAGAATAATAAACAGGAAACAAACATGTGCTGATATATGTGCTTTAGAGATAAGTTAACACAGTTGTAGATAAATGTAGAAGTGCTAAAGCAACCTTAAGATGTGTCTCTTTCCAAGTACTGAAAATAGCATCTCAACAGTTACACACTGTCCCTTTTACTTCTGGAGGAGTAAAGTGAGATTTCCTCCCAACTTTGAAAACCCCAATAAAACCCTTTTATTATACATATACATATACATGTATATGTGTGTGTGTGTATATATATATAATATATAATATATAATATATAATATGTAATATGTAATATGTAATATGTAATATGTAATATGTAATATGTAATATGTAATATATAAATGTATGTGTACACATTTATATATATAAAAATATATAAATATATTTATATTTCACATATACACACAAAAAGGTTTCTGCCCCCACTAACCCCAGCATTCCAGTGCCCACCACTGGCATCGGAAACACGGTGCAGCTCAGCTAAGGAGAGGTCCCATCCTCTGCTGCTCTGGTGCTGTTGGCGCAGCAGCGGGTATGAAATTTCTAGTCACCATGTGAATTCCTTCTCTCTCTGTCTGTCATGCAGCACGTCACAGCTCTCATCTCCTGGGCTATAATATGTCAAATACTTTTACATAATTAAAGTCACGTTCACAGACCTACTGGCAAAGAATGTCACAGGGATAAGATTCTTTTTAAAGCTGCCTCATCTCTAATCAAGAATTACATTCCAGTAAAACAATATTTTGTGTCTAAAGAATAGAGTTTCTTTTTAAATCATAGAAAAACACTGTTTTCTCCTCCACAACCCAGCAATAACAGGAAAATATCACTGTGTTCTGTTTTCCCACTGCAATGATAAATCTGAGACTATGAAGGATAGTGAGAGGCATTTACTGAGGTAGGCAAAATGCACATTTCCATTAACTATGGAAACTATAATTTATAGTCCTCTTGACACATACCTTTATTGCTCTAGCAAACAGAATGTTTCCATATTTTATTGGTTCAGTTGTCTCTGGGATTTTTTTTTTTTTTTTAAGGAAATAAAAACATCTGCGGAGGTCAAAAATACATGAACAAATTGATGACAAGGTTTATGGACTGCCAGGCTATTTTATATTTTAATGTACTCTTAACAGTTCATACTTTTTTAAATGCAAATTTGGGCAAATTTAAATATCAAGGCAAGCAATTCTGGTAACATGGCAACAAAATGTTATGCTGCATAGTTAAGAGTCTGGAATCAAGGCAAGTCTTTGCTTCTTTCGTAACCTATATCAGTTTATAAAAATATAATTTTTTTTCTGTTGAACTGTTCTTATGACTATGTCTGCGTTAGTAACTATAAAAGATTTTTTAATAGTATGCGCTTAAACACAGGCACAGGATTTGCACCCTGACTCAAAACAATGCAGATCTACTTATTCTTGGAGGTTCTTTTAATATCATCTAGAAAGGTGCTGTTCTGGGGGAGCCTGGAGCTTCCACCCTATATTACAATAAAGACACAAAGCCTGAATTTTTGTTCACTCTTCAACATTCACTCTTCCAGAGCCAACACTTCAAAAATCCCATTGTCACTTCCTCCTCAGGGAATTTTCACACACAAAATACAGACACAGCCCTCTTACCACCAGTGGATGTGCTGCCTTGTTTTCCCCTGCTCTTCCTTCCTTCCTCCCTTCTATGTTCTTTTCAGATATGTTAATTCTATTTCCCTAATCAGTACAGTGCTCCTCAGGTCAGCACTTAAAGGTCAACAGCTCCCTGCCTCAAGGAAAAAGTGAACTTTTTCCAAGTTTTAGAGCTTCTTCAGTAGCTTATCCAGGGGAGCAGAGGGCATTTGGGTCCTCACAGATTGTTCTGATGTGGTCCCTAAAATCTCAGGCTCTTAGCACAGGGAGATGGAAAGATGAAAATCTATGTACAAGAACATGAATTCTGTTTACCTGATAAAATATGAATTCACATTGATAATTCTCCAATTTTGTTATACTTCCTTTTCCTTTGCTGGAGCTTTTGTTTAGGAAGAATTATTTCCCAAATCAGTAAGAAAAAATCCATTCAATTTTTGCTGGTAATACTAACTCCCCCAGAGAACTCCGCAATGTTACACTAAGATAATCGCTTGGCTGTCACTCACAACAAATTCAAACTGGAACGAATGGAAAGCAGAGATGACTTTATATAGTCACTGCAGCCAAGACATTTTACTGGAGAAAAATGGAAATGAGCCCAAAAGGCACTATGTCACCATGTCAGACAACATCTCCTGGCGCCCTTGACTAACGTGCTCAAGTAAGTACTATGCTTTTTTGGTGCTGTTGTTTGCTTGTTTTTAAGAAAAGATTGCTATACTCTAGTGACAGTACAGGAAACTGGCCTCCTGGGACCTTCCTTGCCAAATCTTAGCTAAATCTGATCTCTATTAAGGTAAAAGAATTTTGGTTAAGTCCTTCAAGGACTTTGTGAACCTTTGACACAGAAAGGTAGAAAATTCTTAAGAAAATATTGCTTGCAAGGTCAGGCCTGTCTCTTGCAGGAGGCTTTTAAGGACAGAAAAAAATTACCCTCTTTAAAAACACTTAAAATACTACAGTCATCTCAGAGAGATGAAATTCTGCAAATATTGTCACTGTCAAATGTGTGTGGGACCTCTCCAAGAGTATAAGGTTTCTACCATATGGATGGTATGGATAGAAACCTGGAAATAATGCTCACTGATATTCTTAATAGTAATGTGTAAAATTAATGTAGTTTATTTGGCTAATAAAGTGGAGATAAAGTGGAGATAGGAGTGGGAGATAACCCACCTTTCAAACAATAAAACAACAAGAAGTTATTCCTATGTGGATGGATCTTCACCACTTACATCTGTAACTAGGAAGGCTATTCTCTGAGGAAAACTTTAATAGCTGAAAACAGAACTATCCCAGGATGGATACTCCTCCGCTCACCTCCCAGTGGGAGCCCCAGTGGGTATCAGTGGATGTTAGCACTGCAGAAGTGCTGCTATTTTAAAATCCTTATCTAGACCCCAAACCTCACACAAGTTACAGATGAAACATTTCTCCTTCCCCAGACCTCCTCTATTTCTTTTTGCCTTGTCCTTTCCTCTTCCTCTGCTTCTAGTTCAAAGGAAAATGATGCCTTCATGTATGCATACACTTCAGAGTATGCACCTTCAGTAGTATTTCACTCAACCTTATTATCTAAGAACGATACTTTTTCCTCATCATCCCCACAGGGTACCTGGTTCTTCCTCCTAGGTGCTGATACTTATTAACCCTACATTTTTCCATAGCAGCCTCTGCTCAGCTCTAACTTATTCCTCTTCAAAGCGCGAGTCACCCTCCTCTGCTGCATTAGTTGATTGAAGTTGATTGAACCAAACAGGAATATGGTACACTCAGGCAACAGTGCATTTAGCTGCCAGCATCAGAAGCAAATAGTTTTTTCCTTTTCTGTTTTTTAACAGTTGTAGTTTTTTTTTTTCTGGAAACTAAGATTAATCTTAAGTTTTAGTCAAAACTGAGACTCGAAACAGGGGTACGGATGTCCTGACCTTTCTGAGAGCGGCGAAGCAGCCCCAGCCCCGGGCGGCGCTGAGCAGCGGGGGCGGCGCCGGCCGCAGAGGCGGCCCAAGCCCCGCGCCTACAAGAGCGGCGCCCAGGGAGCGAGTCGAGCTGTGCGGCCGGGGAGGGTGCGACCGTTGGGGCGTGGCGGTTGGGCGCGAGGCGGCTGGCGCGCGGCGGTTGGGACGCGGCGGTTGGGCACGCGGCGGTTGGGCACGTGGCGGATGGCGCGCGGCGGTTGGGGTGTGGCGTGTGGCCGTTGGCGCGGCGGGTGGCGCGCGGCGGGTGGCGCAGGCATGGCGCGCAGCGGCGCCGAGCTCCTCGGAGCACCCACTATCACTCCCCGGAGTGTCGCGTCGGCACTTGCTAAAAAGGGGACAGGGAGCCAGGCTGACCCCCCCAGTAAAGCATCGAGCAGTGCGGGTGTCAGGATGCTGGGAGTGCCGGAGCTTGACACCGCCTTTGGGCAGCTGCAGGGATAGCAAGAGCGATTGTGTTGTGAGATGGGGTCTATCTCATGAGGGATCTATGGGATCTGTCTCCACTAAGCGAGCTGGACCTGTTTAGCCTGGCAAAGAGAAGGTTGAGAGGGGGATCTTACCAACATTTACAAATACCTGAGGGGAGAATGTAAAGAGGATGCGGTCAAGCTCTTCTCGGTGGTTGCCAGTGACAGGACAAGGGGTAATGGGTACAAACTGAAACACACAAGAAGTTCCATCTCCATGTGAGGAAGAACTTGACAGGGTGMCAGAGCCCTGGTAAAGGCTRCCCACAGAAGTTGTGGGGTCTGCTAATCTGGAGATCTTCCAAACCCACCTGGATGCTGCCCTGTGCCATGTGCTCTGGAGTGTCCCTCCTGATGCAGGGGACTAGATGATCTCCAGAGGTCCCTTCCAGCCTCAACCATTCTGTGCTCTGTGATGTCAAGAGGCCTAAGAACTGTATATTCTGCTCCCATAGACAGGACAAGCCTAAAACATTGAACACTTCTAGAAATGCACTATGCTTTCTTGAGCTGCTTTTCACACAGCTCTTAAGAGTAAATGGGTCCTCAAAAAAGAAAAAGAAAAAAAAAAAAGTAGTCAGATTCCCCTACATTAATTCTCTCTTCAGTAGACTAAAAGCATTTGCAAGTACCTGAAGTATACATAATGAATGTTCAGCTAAGCAATCACATGTTTTGTGGAGTGTCTAAAATCCAGTGATTTCTGATTCTGCTTCCAGCTCTTCCTCCTCCCCTGTGATGCGCATGTGACTGTATCAGTGCTTTATTCTTCCCAGCTATAAGAACTGCTTATATGCCCCTTGCATTACTGTTGCAGTGTTTTAGTCACCTCGCAGGAGCTCTGAAAGACATTACTTAGAAAAGGTCCATGCTTACCAGAAGGAAGTTCTTGTTTTTGTTTATATCTGCATTAAAAAATTAATATGCCAACCTAAGATCTCTTCTTACAGTCGGGAGGCTTTCAGTAATGTATTAGTAGTTTACCAACACAGCTAATAGCTGTTGGCCACTACAGCATACTAATATCTTTGTTCTCCCTTTGCTGTGAAAAACAGTTTTAGGATGGAAGTGCTACTGCTTTCTGAAAGGTCCTGACTTTTGGAAACGTGTCTGCTTCTTAGATCATGTAAGGATAAGCACAAATATCAGTCTACAGTCTTTGTACAATCCTGGATGCTGCTGCCTTTTTAGGCTGGCTCATGTGCATTGTGCTGTCCACCAGGACCCCGTCAGCAGCCCTGGACGATCCATAGCTTGTGTTGCTGCACGGAGTTAAAGCATGTAAAGCTTTGCCATATTTATTTAAGCATGAATTTCAAGGGAAATTGGCATTACACGTCTGGGGCTATGCAAAAAATACAAAGATGGTCTCCCAAAGACTGACTCACTGACTAAGAAACAGTCAGGAACATTGCGATTACTTCTCGTTAGACTTTTCTGCCTTCATAGCACAGGAACATAAGCTGGGAGAGGTTTCAACTATGCTATTTTCAGAAATGATTTCTTAGCAAACATTCTTGGCCAGCTGGAGGGATGTTACAACCACATTTTTTGGAGTGGATCTTCATGTTTGCTGCCTTAAGCAAAGGTCAGCGATAAAGACCTAGTTCTTTTTTAAATTCATGTGCAGTCTCTGATCTGAACTGGCATTAACCAGGTAAGTGCATAAAAAATGCACTTTTCAAGATGCTTCCACAGACCCACAGAGTTCAACCAAAAGCGCTTTGCAGCCATGACCCTTTCAGAAACACTCTTTAAAATCCAAGAACTAATGGGAAGGATTAACATAGCTACTGATACAGGTAGCGCAGGACTTTTAAAAATAGATACTACTTTTGATACTTGCAAGAGCAGAGAAGGGCTAAAATATCAGAGAACTTAGGAGGAGAAAGCCTCATAGATTCAAGGTTTACAAGAACAGGTCGCCAGCCTGAGATCGAGGCACTCACTGCAGGGTAAGGACAGGGAGCTCCTCTGCGGTGCCTGGGTACCGGTAGCACCACGTGTGGAAGGAAGAGCTCCCGCCTGCCCCTTACTGAGGGCATCTGGGCAACACAGAGGCAGTTTTATGCTGTAGAACACTTCAGCATACACCATATTTTTACTTAAAATTGCAACAAACAATGACACTAGAATTCCCCCTGCTAAAAATTACCTTATGTGGAAATAGGATTGCCTATGCACAACCACATAAACCTAGGACTGCAGTTTCTCCTAGTTTTTACATATACAGTTCTGGTAAAATAAGGAGGGATTATTGGGTAATGGGTATAATAATACAAGAAATACCATTTCCAAAAAAAGATTATATGGTGGCTTTGACAAGCTAATATAACTGAAATGCTATTTGTGTTTCTTTTTTACCCAGTCAGGCCACAGTAATTGGAGACTTTTCTCAGACACCAGCGCACTGCGCCTTATCTCCGCACTATGCATGCTATGTATAATCTCTTGTGCCTTTATTTAAATCTTTTACGCTCTCACTGCATGCAGAGTCCATTGAACGGGCATCACATCAGCGAGTCAAGCTGTGCCAAGGGACAGCCCGGACTGCTGTGTGAGGATAGATGAGGCTCCAGCTCCTGCTGCAGCCTCCCCTTCCTCCGCTGCCCACCTCGCTTTTGTCACAAATAAATAAATAAATAAATTGGGCTCAAGAACCGGAGCCCAAACCACGTTACAACGTTCTGTGTGGCTTATCTGGAGACCCAAGCGGCGAATCTTTAATTGAGCATCTTTTCCCCTCAGCCCTCCCCACGAAGGGGGAAACACAGATCAGAGGCGCGGGTCGCCGCTCCGCTCCGCCCGCCCCGCTCGGGGCTGCGCCCCGCGCCCCGCCGCGGCGGCTCCTCAGCCTCGCTGCGGGCGGGCACCGCGGACCCCGCAGCGCTGCGGGGAGCCGCAGCCGGAGCCGCCCCCGATGTCGATGCCGATGCCGTTCTGGCGGCCGCGCCTCAGGAGCCCCCGGCACCGCGTAACGGCCGCGCCCCTCACGCCAGCTGCGCAACGGCCGCACAGCTGGGGGGAGGCGGCGGCGCCCCCTGCGCGCCCCCCGCCCGCCCGGGGCCCCGCGGCCCCGCTCCTTACCGTCCGGCGGCGGCGGGGC
>NW_020454239.1:716658-790380 GCF_003342845.1 Nothoprocta perdicaria
CCTGCCCCGGGGACAACGCGCGGGCACCGCCGGGCGCGGGGCTGGCGCTGAGGCCGCGTGAGCCGCTCAGCAGCGGAGGGCTCGGGTTTGAGGCGGCCCTTGTGGTTGAGCCTCAAACGCAGGGCAATCTTCCCCATGGCAGCGAGAGCGGAAAGTCATCCAGATGTAATGATCCTGCTCTCCCACCTSGTACTTCTCAGTGTGGCCCAAATCCCATGTTTGTGCAGAGACCCCACATGGAAACACCCACCCAGGCTTCATCATTCCTGGCTTTCGATAGGGTTCCTTCACAAAGCTGAAAGGCCCAGGACGCAGCAGCCATTTTACGGCTGCTCTTTTCCCTTACGACTTCCCATGCTGGCTTGTTCCATTTGCCTGCCTCTATCCCAACAACTAATTGTGGTTCCTTTCTGAAGATATTGTGCAAACTGTGTGTATGCTGCATGTTAATGCAGGAGTTAGGTACCATCCGTCCATAGCTGGGTGGCTTGAACACTTCAAAGATGGTGTTTCATTGGTCATGTTTAAACATCGGAAAGATTCCTATTGTAAATTCTCAAAACTGTTAACTTAATGAAGTAGCCTCAGGCGCCTAAGATTTTYGTTTCCCTGATCAATAAACCAAGCAGCCTTTCCATCTTGATGGGGCAGGCTGGTGTTTTTTCCCTGGGGCTGGTGCCCAACYGGCCTCCCTAAGCCACAGGGCTCCACGCGCGTGGACTTGCGCTCCGTGTTCAGTGCGTGGCAAACGTCCCTCCTCTGCCTCCTTGGGGAGGCAGTGACTCRGCCCAGCAATTATTATAGGAAATGACGTCGCAAGGCAAAAATCGAGTGCGTTAATATTAGTCTAATAACACCCTTTTCTACTAATCCTCAATTTCTGGAAATAATTTTTTCCATACAAGACYACCACAAGAGGCATAAGTGAGATTAACCTATCAAAGGTGATGGATTTCGCAGCCATAAAAGGGTGAGGATTTCCATTTGAAAATGTCAGTATTAGTATACATTGTTGTTAGTTCCTATTCACATATTAACAGTCTTATATCCCACATGATTCTATGCTCAAGTTTAAACTCTTAGCTACCTATGTGTCTAGTGCCATTTAGCACCTTTATGAGAAGACCAATAGCTGCCATTTCAGGGATTGCTTCTGTCTTTAATGTTTTGGCCAACAAAACAACTGCATTGGTAGCAGTTCACTGATGTTTACTGATACAAAGAACTAACTTTTTTTTTTTCCTTAATTAAAGGTGCTTGGGTGCAACAGATCCACTACAGGAAGAGTTTTCTATACAGAGAAAATCAACTGATAAGCTGCAAGGGAGGGATTCAAAGCACTTGCTGTAAGTACATCCATTAGATATTGCGAATATCCGTATATTCTCTTGACTTTCTGTGAGATCTCCTTGATCCTACCGCTTTCTATTCATCGTTTTTTTTTAGCAATAAGTTCCAAATCCAAGGAATATTCTTAAGGCTGGACAGCAGTGCTTCTGCATGTTCATTAAGGAAGTAAGCTAGTCTCATCATTAAATACTCAAGTATTAAAAAGTGGTCTCCAGAAGCATTTAGGAAGTAAAAATAAAATAAAAAAATCTAACACCTGGTCACACATGCCAAGACAAATGAGGGATCTGATCCTACCAAATGGTAAGAGCTAGTGACGTGCTTGTCCCCCTACCTCCACTTCTAAGTTTTGGCTAATTTCATAGACTTAAACTCCTTTGTTTTGTTAATTGTTACTATCTTGAATGCCAGTTTAAACTATGAGGGCAGTCTTTCTCAGGTCTTTTTCTGCTAACTAGATAGGGAGCACACTGAAAAGAAAAAAAAAAAAAAAGTGGAGTAAGTATTGTTCACTCAAAATCTCCATTCCCTAGCAAGATATCAAGCTAGAATACCCTGAGAGGATTAATAGATGTCATACATAAAATTCCATCTCCTTCAGGTAGGACAAAGAAAGAGAATGTTGACCTAGGGAGGACTGCCCTGTTTTCTCTATGGATTTAAGGTTCAAAGACATCCATTCAGTTATCATGACCTGTAACCCCCAAGGCTTCTAGTCCTAACATTCTTGTGCTAGTTTTGTAGACAAGGAGCCTCCTTTTCTTTGAAAAAATGGCAAGACAAAAGCAGTCTTGCTGATAGTATGTATTCTAGAATGGCGGAATTGGATTTCTGGAAGAATCCATCTCGCTTTTCCTTCCAAAGCCTTAGAATTTCTAAATTCTAACAACTGTCAAATTAATATCACAAACTACACTCTAAACGGTGATTTAATTAAATTTAAGAGCCCTGTAGAAGCCTCTATTATGACAGAAGGAGTATTTATCTCAGCTACAGAATTATCTCCTTTTAAAAACCTCCTGGCTTTTGAGTTTGTTTCAAAAGCAAAATCCATGAGGAAGCATCAACATCTTTAAAGCCCTGCTTAAAACTCAGGTCAACATACTACATGTGCTTTATGGTGGCACATAGGACAGAGAATGCAAGTTACTCAGAATTACTCAATTTCCATGCAGTAAAAATTCTCATAGACTAAACTGAATTTATTTCCTATCAAGCCAAACTAGTCAATGTATATGCAAAGATGTAAGAAAATAGAGTAATCGTAGTGTGGTTTAGCCAGGAGAAGCACGCTGTTTTTTAAGGATTAAGAATAACAGTTAAAGGAACAGGGTGTCTGCGGTTTCGCAGCTAACATGTCAAAGCAACCTATAAAATAAGCTATCTGGACAAACACTGCTTGCTTAATTCTCATAAATAAAGTGAAGTCYGTGCATGAATAAGTTAACAAACTGTGACCCTAGTCTATCAGAAAAGGAAGAAGTGTGGCATGATCAGTTAAAGATAGTATGCGTGATTAAATCTTATATTTCTTTGTTGTTTTTATTAAATTGTCTCTTTAAAAATACGCTTTCCCCTGATTTTATAATTGCTTTGGCATAGGAAAACAACATGTATATAGTGGCTGAATAGATTGTCTGCTATTTAGGTTTTTCCAAGATATCTTGCAATTGAAGCTTAAAAAAACACAATAACTGGCAAAACTAAACACAAGAATCTTACAGTCTGAAATATATTTTGGTTAAACCATTTTTTTCAGACAGCTTTCTTCCTACTGCTTATACACAGAGCTCATAAAACAAGTAAATGATGATTTATGCGTGGTGACTTCCTTGGCAGTAATCATTATGCCAGGGAAAAGGTTAGTGACTGAAGACAGCCATACAATAACAAGGATTTTTTATTGTGTGACCCAGGCAATCAGTGCAAATCATCAATAGTGAATGGTGAAAACAGAAATGGCCATGTCCCTTTTTCTCCTATGTCTAAGGGAGTGTCTCAACTGTATTGTTGCCATTGGCAAGTGGATCCCTGTTCTGAATTATAGAACAAAATAAAGTAGAATGACCTAGAAACTGTACAGTTTCTCTGGCTACAGAGGTAAAACCATGCTGCAAACATGTGACAATGGAACATAAATTATAGTCTTACATATGTAGTTTGGATCATGTATCCATTTTTAGAATCACAGAGAAATCAAGAAATGAAGAAAATAGAGTAGTTTTGTAAATCATATTAGCAAAAAACTCTAGCCCTATTTCAGTGCTATAGGAACTRTAAGAATCACCAGGAAGTACAGCAAATCTGTAAAGATTGAATAATGCAGCATTTTTCCCAGCCCCATTTCAGTAACTTCACAATTCGTTTATTGTGTTACTATATGAATATTACAAGTCAAGCTTGCTCAAGTTCCACAAGGACTCCGTGGCAATCTTTAGGGTGAAGAAAGATCACAGGTTTGCCATGTGCACCTATTTTTGGCTCTTCACTCAATACTCGGATCTTTTTTTCCTTCAGTTCTGTCACAGCTGCTTTTATGTCATCAACCTTATAAAAGAAAAATACAGTTTATATAATTTGAAACTCTACAATGTATTATGTATATTTTACATTTAGGAGCGATAGTATAATGCCTTACTAGAATATTATTTATAAATTCTAATATAATTCTAAAAATAAATTCTAAAAATCAGAGAAATCTAGACTCAAAAATCCTACAGAAATTTCAATTTATGATAAGATTGCTTTATAAAAGAAAAGTTAAGCAGATTGTGTTAGATTTAATGGTTTATTAAATGGAATTCACTCATGCACAAAGTCTTTTTTTGTTGTTGTTGTGTACAGTCTATCTTAACTCTTTTGCTATTAGTTGCTATTATTATGACACTCATACTGCTTTCAAAATACCATTATCCAAAGAATGCCTTCCCATCTACCTGTTGTCAGAGCATGACTCATTAGGTGCTGGTGAAGAGGGAGAACAATGGGCAGAAGGTAAAAGGAAAATGCCTTTTATATTTATTTATTTATCTTCCTCCCAAGTAGGGAGCTTAATTAAGTTTCCTAAGAAACATTGTAAAACTACCAGAAAATTCCCCAAATATRACCTAATTTTCCTGTTGGATTTAATTATAACAACAGCATTTGACATAAAATTTCAGAGTTGTTTCCTCTAGAAAAAAATAATTAAGAAAAGCCTGTTTATGGTATATAGTATCATCTTAAGGCTGATGTCATGTCAGCAACAGAAGTTTGCATTTTCCCAAATCTTAAATATATCCATCCTTTAAAATGATAAAAACAATATTCAGTTTAGTAGAGCCAACAGTCAATACTTAAAACAGATCTAGAGTTAAAATAATAGTGTTGCTGTTTTTCAAGATTGACATGTCTGGCTGTAACTCAATGAATAAACTTGTATGATGCCATTCTACAGAAGAGGGAAATGCTTTAAATCAGAGCAACATCTTCAGTTATTTTCTACTCATTCTCAGCAGAGGTTTGTACATAAAGATGCTGAACTCACTACTGTTCTTCCTGCATAAAAACACCAGTTGGCTAAAAAATAAAATGACTGTCAGGTGTTAATCTAAAAGAAGACAGCAAGTATAATATGTGCTATAACCCCGTCCAGGTTATTCCTGAAGCAGAAAAGCTATTGCAGCTGCTACCGCTGTCCTGCAGAGAAGGGCTCAGCTGGAGTGAATTAGTGTGTCCCCAAGGAAACCATGAGAGGAAAGAGTGGAAAGTCTGGGGGTGCATCCATGTTAAAAGAGCACTAGGCTCAGGTTTCTCTCTTACCCTACCAAAGGTCCAGTGTGCTTTCCATTGCAAGTATTGATTTCAATTATAGCTCATTAGAAATTATGCTGAAGGTGCTTGTTGTAACAAATTCCCAATCCATCAACACATTTAAATGTTTATTTTGAATAATAAGACAGAAGGAAGTGAAAAAAGCATTTTGACAAACTTGTCAGACTTCCTCCTCACTGTGGAGAATTTAGCCTCTTGTAACAAAATTGTTCACAGAAAGAGATTTCAGCAAAATATTAAAATTTCAGATGAGAAATTTACACTGAGGATTTGTGTAGTTTTTCTGGAAACCATTTTGGCCAGATTATGGCTCCTGGCTCCTTTGATCTACTGAATATATGTGAGTGTGTGTGTGTGTGTGCGTGTGTGTGTGTGTGCATGAATGCATAAATAAATATTTTGCACCGATTTTCAAGGTGAAAACATACACACACACACACACACACACACACACACACACACACACACATCTGTATATTCAACACAGCACTTCTACACTGCACACCACGGTATAATTAGCACATCCCATTCTCAATTTTCCGAATTAACAGCATGATTTCTTTTGATATTCATCTTTGGTTTGTCATCAACAAGATAAATCATGTCTCATACTAAAAGGAGATCTTCATAGAAAAATCTCAGCTGATAATAAATACATGGTAAAGCACCTCTAGAAGCTATTATCTACACTTGAATCTCTTCAAGGGAGCTGTGACCTCTTATTTATTTATGTAAAATGCCTACATCTTCCTCCTTTTGCACCTATAATTAAGTACTTTTCTTCCCCATCCCTGTTTGYCAAGATCAGCTGAGGTCTTTCAGATTTCTATAACAGAAGTTCCTAAGTTTAGTGTCAATTTAAACTGAATTAATTTGCTTCTCATTGAATAGCTGCAAAGACACAGCATCAGCATGGTTAAATTCTGATCTGCTGAATCTAACTGCAAAAGTGTTTTTATTTTTCTCATATGATATATTGTATTAAAATACCTCAATGCATATATGATGCATTCCTCCTGTCTTGTTTTTTTGCAGAAAGCTTGATATAGGACTTTTTTCTCCTAGAGGATGTAGAAGCTCCAGTTTTGTATTTCCCAGCTCCACAAAAACAGTGTAGACACCGTGTTCAGGAAGAGCAACAGCCTCGCTCACCCGTGCGCCTAGCACATCCTTATACAAAGCCTGAGCCTTCTCCAGGTCAGGCACTGCTATTGCTACGTGGTTAAGTCGGCCCAGTTTCCACAAAGAGCTTGGGATGCTTTGAGAGTCGGACTTTGGCGTTGAGAGAGTTCGTATGATGGGAGCTGAAGTCTGCAACCTGGTAAGAAGCCCTGAAAAGAGTGAACAGCACTGATACAACATTCTTGAAAAAGTGTGTCTGCTCCTCTGCCTTTTATTCAGGCCTGTGTAACTCCTATGTCATTAACACTCTATGTGCAAAAGTTGAAGGTAGATGAGACGACGAATTACTCTGTAGTACTAATAGCTCAACAGATTTTCCTTTTTGGACACTAGTTATTTGTAAGTTAAGAAAAGGARACACATTTGATATGAGTGCTCATGTCTGTTTGTTAAAATACATGAAAAAATACATAGAAATACATGATGATAGTAAGTCTTGATGGGTTTGGAACTGAAATGAGTCCCTAGTTGGCTGCRTTGATTACCAAATGTAGTGGTTGGTGGTAGGCTGTATCTGTAAGCTGCTTCCCAATTGCTCAGAACTTCATATAAAATACAAATAAAATGAGTTTTTCTACCTAAGCATCTAAAAATGTCCAAAAACAGTCAAAATGCAAGCAAGGCCCTGRACAAAACTACCTGATATTTCAAGTTCCAGGAGTAAGATAAAGAACTTGAGCTCTCAGCTGTTAGAACTCTACATCCTCCAGCAAAGAAAGAAATACCATGTTGTGTTTTAATCCTAAGGAATGCCAATATCCTGAGTTTAATTTAATTTCATACTCCCTCTTTCCTCCAGCCCTGATTAAGTCATATGCTCCTCTTAGTTCTCACATGCAAAAAAGGTGTAATACTTAGTTTCATTGATCTGTTTCAAAATGCTTAGAAATATTTCACTTCTAAGCACTGCTAATAATAAACTGCCCAATTGACCAATAACCACTTGGAAGATTATCTTTTAAAGATCAAAATCTTATTTTGCTTTCTTTTATGCAACTAGCACTACCTACGTCAGTGTGATTTACAAAAGAAACACAATATAATTTGGATGCTTGTAAAGTAATAAGATAATTTTAAAAACACCTAAAATAATGACTGTCCATATGAGACAACGTGGGGGCTAACATGCATATTTAGACAGACAGAGATGGAGAAGTCATGGGAAAATTCAGTGCTGTGAAAAACTCCACAGATATTTATAGAACTCTTCCCAGATGGCTCTGAGGAGACAGTACTGAACTTTGCACTATCTGCGTCAAAAATTTTGTTGTTTTGCATAAATAGTTCAAGGTCATTAATTTAAAAAAAAAAGAAAAAAATGAAATAAGGATTAATTATTACAGCTCTGTCAATATAAATGAATACATTATAAGAAAATTAATCTGTCAGAAACTAGAATTTGGAGAAAWGGGGTGGGAGGTGAGGAGAAGAGCGGTGGCTTTATCAGTTTTTCCTAGCACCAGAAATAGATGAAAGGATATATTCATGAAGGCAGTGTTTGAATTTCATGCCAGTTTGCCTTAAGCCATGTCAGAGTTCCCAATGCCTCAAGGCCAAGCTGGAGGCATCTCAGCATTTTGGAAGTCTTTGATGCATTCTTAGCTTTAAATTCACAAATGTGCCATTTTGCTAAGAGATTGTGCCAAGGATGTGCTGATATTCTAGATGCCTTTCAATGCACTGAGAATATAATAGCTTACATTTATCAGGCTCTTTGTGCTCTGTAAGAGCAGTAGCTTAAAACTTCAGCTAGCTTCTCTGCAGAAAACTGAGAACTAAATTCCGGTGAAAAGAGAAAATGTATTCAATTCCATTGAAAAGAGATTTCCCTGGAATTTAAGACTCTAAATCTGTCAATTCCTCTTCAAAGAAAACGAATGTAGCCCTTAAATCTAAACATTTCTAAGCATTTTCTTATAGGCAGAGCACTGAGCAAAAATCTGCAAATTCAGAGTATTGTGATGCAAGACCTATGTGTGTTTGTATGGGTAGGTGATGGGGGGTCCTAATGTTTGAGCCTGATGAACCTGTGGAATGCTTTATAATGTATAAAATGAGATATGCAGTAACTAGTTGGCAGAGTTATAGAGGCCTGGATAGTTAACTAGACTTCAGTTTGACCAAATCGCCAGAGTAAATCACATACTAAAAAAAAAAAAAAAAAAGAAGAAAGATAAAGGAAAGAAAAAGCTGTACAGTCTTTTCTTTCTATGTAAGATTAGCACCCGTTTCATGTTGTAACTTCTTAACAGCTGAACCACTTCTTGCTGAAGCCAGAGAAACTTTTCTGCTTAGAGAAGAAGACGTCAATATTGTCCAAAAGGGAAAAGTCCTTTGAAAGATAAGGACTTCTCATTAGGCCATTTGAGATATGGGTGGTTGTGATCACAGGCAATTGTTTCTCCTGGTATGTTCAGCACTGGCTGGTGTAAAGATGTGATTTTTCAACCACTGACAACCAAATCCCACTTCTCCATGTGTTTTGTTGCTTGGAGAAGGTTCAGCAGACCCTGTTCTCCTATCTGATGGTCATCGTCCTGACTGCACTGGTGCTGCCGCAAGTACCTTCTGCAGCTTCATTTGAAGAATTGTCTTAAACTGATCTCTTTGTCTGACATTCTGTTACTGCTTAAYTGATCTGTGTCACTAGTGTGACACACGTCAGCATTTAAACACGTGTTGAAGCTGAATTCTGTAACAGGCTACATGAAGAACAAGTGTAAAATACCCCCCAAACAGGTGTCTCATCCTGCAGCTGCTTGTCCTAGGCCTCTTGCTGCAGCGGGCGCTGGTTTGCGCAGCGAAGAAGTCGAACRCCGGCCAAATCCGACTGATTAGCGACATTCCCACACGGAGGCCGTGCGGCTGCGACCGTGGGGCACCGCTGCGCCCACCACGGGGTGAGGGAGCCCCATGCACCCACTGAGGGGGTGAGGAGGCCCCATGCACCCACTAAGGGGGTGAGGGGGCCCTATGCACCCACTGTGGGGGTGAGGGAGCACCATATGCCCACCGTGGGGGTGAGGAGGCCCTGCTGCCCCGCTCTGAGCGGGGGCTCCCGGGGAGCAGGCGGCTCCAGAGCCACCGAATCCCGCTCGTCCTGCRGCTGCGCAGGCCCTGCCCGCGGCTGCGCTTACGCCAACCTGCCCCCTTCCCCAGGGCGCCGCGGGCGCCGAGTGTCCCSCAGTTCTCCCCGGATCCGCGGCTCCCCAGCTCCTTCTGCCCTTGCCCCCCCGTCCCATCCCGTCCCGCGGCGTTACCGGCCGCCGCGCGCCGCAAGGAGGCCGCCATGTCGCCGCTGGCGCCCGTCCCATCCCCCTGCCCGTTCGGCCCCGCGGCGGGCGGAGCAGGAGCCGGGAAGCGGCCTCGGCTGCTCCGCGCAGCGTGGGGAGGAGCGGCCCTGTGGGGACAGGGATGTGTGTGGGGCACAGGCCCTGTCTGGGTTCAGGGCGTTGCCGCAGATTCAGTGCGCCCTGTGCGCACACAGCTCGTGGTGGTGCCCGTTTCTTAGTGGGACTGGTCGTTTTTACTGCAAAAACCCACATCGGGAGGAGCGGTCGGAGCGTTTCTGAGCACCAGGCCCGGCCGATGTTTGGGAAGCCTCAGGTGGTTGTTGCCCTGCAGAGCACGGGCTGAGCCKGGGCCCAGTGCGGGCCCGAGGCAGCCAGCGCCGGACCCAAGACAGCAGGTTTGGGTGGGAGGGCACAGGGACCCTGCAGAGCCCCTCCTGAGCTCGGAAAGGCTTTTCCGTGGGTCGGAGGGGAGCTCGTCGCTGTGYGTGGTGCACAGCTCGGCTCTGCGCAGGCATCCATGGAGGCAGGGAATGTGACGGACAGTGGGCACCATGCTGTGCAAGGGGACAGGGACCGTCCGAACTGGTCTGCACTGTCWGCTTTGAGCACAGGGCGCTTTGTTCAATCTGCTGAAAACTTCCCAAATAACCGGGTCGGGTCAGGAGGGCAGCGGGGAGTGGGGCACCGCCGCCCACCTCTGTGTCGAGCTGCTCTCAGTGCTGACCAGCACCCCCCCGCCAAGGGACCATTCTGCAGCGCAGCCTTGCCCGCTCCCACTGCAGTGACCAAGGATTATTTACATTATTTACGTTAGGGCTCGGAAGGATTTTTAGATTARGGCCGAGGTAAATGTGGCCGCAGGGAACCAGCTCCCCTGCCCGGAACGGCGGGGCGGGTCCCGCGGGAGCCGCCCGGTCCGCGCGCGGCGCGGACCGGCGGGGGCGGGGCGGGCACCGCGCGCCTGCGCCGTGGCTCCGCACGCGGGGCGGCGCGGGAAGATGGCGGCGGTGGCGGCGCTGGAGCGGGGGCTGCGCGTGGCGGGCGGCGCCGCCGCGAGGCCCGAGCGCTTCCTCAGGTGCGGGGGCTCCGCGGGCGGCGGCGGCACCGCTTCCCTCGCCGCGTTGTGGCTCCCGGGATCGCGGGCTCGTTTCTGCGGGGGAGGCTGCGTGGGGAAGCTGCGGGAGGCCGCCCAGACAAACCCCGGTGTAAAAACCGGGGCTCCTGCAGCCGCCGCCGTGCGAGGCCCGGGGCCTCGGCCAGGGGAGGTGTTTAGCGCTGGGCTGTTTAGTTCCCCGACACCTTCGGAGTGCTTAAATGTGCTTAACTGTGCTCAATGCGGTTATAGAACGGTGGCATAATGCATTAACCTAKCACTCTCTATATAAAATACAGGAAACTTTTAAAGCTTAGTAATTACAGTATATTTCTAGGAATGCTTAACAACACATTTCTAAGAAGTATGTAATGAGTTAAGCCAAAACAAAAATCTTTGGGTGGTGCTTTGGGCAGTCAAAAGACCTAAGCAGGAAGAGAACTGCAACATGGCCATGTGGCTAACTTAGAAGAGGGTGTGAAACGATTAAAAGGTTTTAAGTGGTGCAAAATCGAAAATAAAAATGACCTGCTAACTGCTGAGTATTTTCTAAAGCTTTTGATTTTTCTTGTGTCATCAGTGTGCAAGATGGACTGGCTGCTGACTTCAAAGTATTAACAAAGACCCTCTATGATTTGAGTAAAGCTCTGGGAAGTAATGTTGTTCGTGGGAGTCCCCTGAAAGAACTGGTGATAGAAAACTTTGATGAAGAACAGATTTGGCAACAACTGGAGCTCCAAAACAATGCAGTTCTTGATTTCTTCAAGAAATCTATTGCCAGAGATGCCAGTGATGAGGATCTTTGCCTTTTCTCGGACCCAGAGGAGGACAGCTCCGGTGAGGAGGCTGGCAGTGATGGAGAGCTGGAAGAAGACCTAATGGAAGTAGAAACCAAAGAGGATGCTTACACAAAAGATAAAACTAAGGCTAAAGAAAAGCAAAGTAAACCCAAAGAAAGCAAACTGCAGAAATATAGTGATGAGGATTCTGATATTGACTTTGATATTGAAGAACTAGAGCAACAAACTAAAATAACCAAGAAAACTACTGTGAAAAAAATACAAAAAAGGTCTGTAGTGGATGACAAGTTTTTCAAGCTAGCTGAGATGGAAGCTTTTTTGGAAGATGTAGAGAAGGAAGATGAGGGGGAGGAGGAGGAAGAGGAAGAGGAGGAGGAAGACATCAATTATTTTGAAGACATTCTCTCAGATGAGGAGGAGGAAGAAGAATTGGAAAACACTGACCTTAAAGTAAGGATAACAGCAATTTTTTTTTTTTCTTGAAGAGTTAGGAATATGAATTCTGTCTCTGAATTCTGTGCTTCTTTAAATCAAGATCTGACATCCTGTAGTATGACTGTAAATCATTRGAGTCAAAGCAGAAAATACTAAGTTAAATTTGATTAAAAAACACAAATGTCTTCTAAATATTGCRTTATAGAAGAGAGTGCTCCTGCTTTGTGAGTCTCTGCATGGATGCTGGGTTTCTGCATGAATAAAGGAATACTGATGTATGACCGTGGAGTAGAAATAGGTGACCTTGCAGAATAGGTATCGGGGAAAATGTGTCACTGAAGGTTGACATCAGGCCATTACAGGTCACTAAGGTGTCTGCTGCAGAGCACAAGGGTTTTGGTGGCTTTTCTTAAGGACATGGCATTGGAACACTGCTTTAACTTATGTTGCTGAGTACTTGCTTCAAAAGTAAATTTTTGTCTTAGTTAATGTTGCCTGAGGTTAAACACATTTTGAAATAAGGAGAAAAAAATACATGCTTCTAGAAGTAAATCTTTAAACCTGAACAAGTGAGAACAGAGCCCAGAGTACTGAGGAATATGTGCATCTATGAAGTCTACCTACATGTGTAGATATGTACATCTGTTAAATAGCTAGTAAAACATACCTTCTTTCACTTTGGTATTTGTTGAGATTAGAMGTGAATTTAAGTGGTCGAATATCTTGTAAAAGAGATTATTTTAACACTCTGCCAGAAGTTAATTCTTCAGTAATTTCAATTATACAAGTAACACTATTCTTTGGATGTTAAAGATTTTAAAAGACAGGGTGCCTTTTCTCAGCCTAAAAGTGTTTTTGCTTCTCACTTTCTTAGCCAGTTAAAAGTTCTAGAGACTTGACATACAAAGATTTCTTTGATCCTGTTGATGACGACGACGGCTCGGTAGCTAGTGCTGTTGAAAATGGTCAAGAAGAGGAAGCRGACGAGGAAGCAGACAGCACTGCTGGAAACGAGAATGAGGAAAGCATGTCCGAGTGAGTATGTGCATTCACTGCAGTTAAAAGGTCCTTGTAATTTTAAGTGTGGCACTGTCTTGAAAATAAACGAGAAAATGAAAATTCTAGGTTTACCTTTGGTATTGGTAATTCTGTAGGAGGAATACACTTCAAATCTTGTTTAAAATAATTGCATTTGCCAAGCTCTGTTATCGCTGAAGTGTTCATGGATTCTGCTGTCTTCTGAATCAAAAAAATTAAAAGTTTAATTACTTATCTTCTAGGTGTCATCTCTTGGGGTTCATATCATCTGTTGAGATGACTGAATTTAACAGCTATTACTTCAGTTATTGAAAAYAGCTGTTTTATGTAGAAATATCCCTAGCGCCCTGCCTTTAGGCATTGCATTTCTTAAAACCTTTGGAACCTTCAAGTTAATTGAGCTGTAGCATATAAATACCTACTGGCTAAAACATCGTGCTAAAATAGTAGCAACATTTTAACATTTATCTTATTTTTATATTAACAGGGCAGAGGAAGTTGATGAGATACTGACAGAGAATATGAGAAGTAAAGAAGCCTCCAAAAGAGTGACTTTTAGTTTGCCGGATGACAGTGAAATAGAAGATAATATTGATATGCAGTCAGAAAAGAGTATTGAGCTCTCTGAAATAAAGTCATCTTTTGAGAAGAGACAGGAAAAGGTAGTTGGCTTATTACTTTTTTTAATGACTGTGTAGTTTGTTCCAACTCTGGCAGATAGGAGGAAGAATGTGGCTTCTTAAGTAGTTTTGTCTTCTTAAAACTAGAAGTACCTGAAGTAAAAATTTATTGTGTGGAGTTTACTTGTGCATTCTGCATATCTAAGATTTATAGGAAATTGTGTTTTTCAGATGAGTGCAAAAATAAGAAGTTTAGAAGAGGAATTGTTAGAGGAGAAACCGTGGCAGCTTAAAGGAGAAGTATCTGGACAAAAACGACCTGAAAACAGCCTTTTGGAGGAGACGTTGCTCTTTGACCATGCAGTCCGAATGGGTAAATAGTGACAGTGGTTTTCAGGAAGTGTGTGGCATGCCGTTTTGGGTTTTCTTCACTCTGAGCTTGTTAAATACRGCAGGATAATGTAAGCACTAGTTAAGCCTCTCAGTGCATTTCTGAGTCTGTGCATTTTCCTTGTGGAAATTATAGGAAGTCCTATTGGTTCAGTTTTAGCTCATCTTAAAAGTACATCAATTCAGTGGACACTTTTTATTATTTAAAGTCTTACGTAAGGTGATTATCTTTCTCTCCACATTGGAGAGAGATGAAAGTGGGAAAAACRTAACTTCCTTTCCTACCTCTGGTTTAATAATTTTTGATTGGTATGATTTTATTAAGGCTTTGTTTTTATTTTCTGTTGTTATTCCTGATAGTACAAAAGTATTGCATGAAATTTCCTTCTGGAGAAACCCCTTTCTTAAAACTCCTCTTTCTCTGCTCTTAGCTCCTGTGATCACAGAAGAAACTACCCTCAAGCTTGAAGATATCATTAAGCAACGAATATTGGATCAGGTTAACGTTATCTTATTTTTCTTCATTGCTATTTTAAGCATAGACTCAATACAAAGGCACATTCCAAGGCTAATTTTGAAGCTCTTAAAGTGTGTTTAGAGTTGTTTTGATTTATTTCTGGAACTTTGTTTGTTTGTTTTTCCTCTTCATTTGACTTAATATGTCTTTAGATTCTTGATCTGCTCTGTATTATTTATATGTGGTACTAGGTTAAGCTTTTAAAAATAATTTTAAAGATGAAATTTATAAAAATTTTACTTGAAATATATTGCTAATCTGTAAAATTTGTCTCTGACCATACTTGTATGGCTCTCTAATGTTCACCATCTGAATAATAATTAAATTGTTTATTTAATTTTCTTTAAAAAATGAGATCACAAGGGTCATTGAGGTTTATTGTTAGTGGAAACAAGATATGRCTGCATGTATGGGGAAAATTCCTAAGAAAATTACTGAAAAAAATTACTCTTTTGTAATTTGTCTTGCTATTTTTGCCCTAGTCCTGCTGAAAGTAAGCACAAAAGCTTGAGGCATAAATCTTCTATTTCAATTTACAGATGAGAGGGTGAAGCCTAATGAGCCACACACATGACCTAGTTATTGTGTCAGAACCATGATATAGAAAGTGAATTTTGAATTAACTGTAGCAGCTGATTTTTCTATATATGCATCTGGACATTAGCTCATGACTTTTTCAGGCATGGGATGATGTCGTACCRAAAGAAAAACCAAAAGAGGAGGCCTTTGAGTACAAGAAACGTATCACCTTGGATCATGAAAAGAGTAAACTGAGTCTTGCTGAGATCTATGAGCAAGAATACTTGAAACTTCACCAGGTAACATAATAACGGGTCTCTAAACAACACCTGTGTTTGAACACTGCTAACTCTGATCTGAGCCTTATGGCAGTGCTTATCCTTTCTCTGAGCGTTCATCTGTGAGATGGCCGTGAATTGCATATTGCATGGTGGTTAGCTTTGTTCTAAAGTATTTTAACACTAAAATTACCTTACAAATGGTGGTGTAATAATGTTATCTTAATGCAGCAAAAGACTGAAGAAGAAGAAAATCCTGAACATAAAGAAATTCAGGAAATGATGGATTCACTGTTCTTAAAATTGGACGCTCTTTGTAATTTCCACTTCATACCCAAACCAGTGAGTATGCAAGTTTCATTATTTTTTCCTCTTTGAAGCTGTATCCTTTTATACATATTTGGGAATCGAAAAGTATAGCAAATACTGTAATTGAGCTTTTTTTTTCCATAAGAAATGTACTATAATTACCTCTAAATCAGGTATTATTAGTTTCTTCTGTTAACTGTAAGTTGCCATGACATGGTATATGTCACGCTGAGTATGTTTCCTTATTTCTAGCCTGTGCCAGAAGTTAAAGTAGTCTCCAACCTTCCAGCTCTAAGTATGGAGGAAGTAGCACCTGTTGCTGTTAGTGATGCAGCTCTCTTAGCACCAGAGGAGATCAAGGTAAGCAAACAAACAAATGAACAAAATACAAAAAATAAACATTTAAGGGTCCAGAGAGGATCTCTGCTATGGATAGGAAAGTGTGCAGCTTGCCAGAGCTAAGGGAGAATTTCCCCTTACTCCACTTGGGTTTCTCACACCAGGACCTACCGTGGACCTTCTTACCCAGCATTTTATTTATTTCACATCACTGGAAAGAGTTAATTCTGCCAGGTCATACCAGCTCTTAATTTTAAACAAGTATTTTTTCTTGCCTTTTATGCAAGGTAGTTAGTTTCTTCAAAATGTGGTTGAGTATTTGGAAAGGGAAAACTAAATGAGAATGGGGAAGAGTAATTAGCATGCCTTYGGTCAATTATACAACACCTCATTTTCCAACTTTGGCTGTTTTGGGGCTCTACCTTAATATGGCATCACACCGGGCTGGGTAAACAGTTSAAACTGATGGGAAGGGTAAGACCCGTTTGAATCCTGTGAGGTGAACCTTTTGTATCCTTATGGATCTAGAGCAAAACAGTTTTTRTTTCTTTAGGAAAAGAATAAAGCTGGTGATGTAAAAGCAGATGCAGAAAAGACCCCCACAGACAAAAAACGAGAGCGGAGAAAGAAAAAGCTTCGTAAACGTATGAAGCTGAGGGAAAAAGAGAGGCGTCAAAAGCTGCTGGAAAAGATGAAGCCAGAGCAGGGCACAAAACTCAGCAAAAAAGCTGCTGCAGCAAAATTAAAACAGCTTACTAAAGAAGGCAAAGCATCTCTGCTCAAGGTAAGGCTGTCCTGTGTACTCTCATGTAATTTGAGAGAGGGAAGGGAACCACATCAAAAAGAATATAACATTTTGAATTTTTCTGCTCATTCCTTTTGGCRTAACTTTCTCCTAACCTTTCTCCATCTACTCAAAAATCCCAGTGCTTAAGTAGTGTATTTGCAGATGTAAGGAAGCAGTAGGTCTAATGCCCCTCTTTGGGTACTGCCTCTTACGCCAAATGCTTTGTCTGTGTGCAGGATGAAGGTAAAGACAAGGCGTTGAAGTCATCCCAGGCCTTCTTCTCCCAACTGCAAGACCAAGTTAAAATGCAAATCAAGGATGCAACCCAGCAAAAGAAGAAGCAGAAGAAAGAGCACAACGTCTCTGCTCATAAACTGAAATTGTAATTTATCTTTTTTATAGATGCTGCATCTTGTACATATTAAAGTATTTCTAGGACCGATTTGGGCTGTTTTTTGCCCATCTTCTGTAACCTTCCAAGCCGCGGTGCAGCGCGGCGGCGCCCGCACCYGATCGCTCGCTCCGCCATCTGCTAGTGCTGCCTGCGCGGCGCTATCGGCGCTGCGCTAGCCTGGCCCGACAGGCGGCGGGGTGCAGGTGAGCGGGGTGCCCCTGAGCGCGCGGGGCCGCGCGCGCCCCCCCTCCCCCCCCCGCCGGCACGCGCCGCGACCGTTGAATACGTCACGCGCTCCCCCGCCCCGCGCGCGCCCCGCCAGGGCCCTGCTCGTCCGCAGGCGGTTGCAGAGCTGGGAGGCGGCGCCGCACGCGCTGCCTGGCGCCGGGCTCGCACGGAGCGCGTGGCGCCCGGCCGGGCCGGGGAGGGCGCTCGGGCCATGCCGGGAGCGCCGGGCAGGGCAGCCTCGGTGCCTACACTGTGCACGGAATCCCCCCCAAACCGGTGCTTGGACACCGGGAGCTGCGTGCACGGACCTCATGGGCACACGCTGGGTCCRCTCTAAAAGCAGAGCGCTGGCATCAAACACTCATGCTTATAGACATGGAACGAGACACCAGAGAAAGTTCTAACAAAACTAGGTGCTTAAATTGAATTTTATCATAGTTCACGTTGGGGAAAACCATGGCATTTAAWTTGACAAAGCTTATGGCTAGCATTATTTCTGTGTTAATTTGGYGCTCAGCCTGACGGGGCTGTGCAATGAGGAGCTGACGGGAGAGCTGCCGCGTAGCAGGCAGGGATGGGGTGACTTCGGGCTTGGCTGTGGGGGCCTCTCTTTGCACTCTCTGTTCTTTGTCGTGATTGCATTTGGTAGGTCTTCTGTTCAGCATATTCCTGTTCTTTTCTTGAAGGTACATTGGAGGATCACAGGTAGAAAGCACAAAGCCAAGGGAAGCCTTTTTGTTGTTGTTTTAAAGAATGTGTTGCAAAATAAGAAAATATGACCATCATGAAGGAGCCTGTGCTGTGCAGGTGCTTTGACATGCTGTAATGGCAGAAGGGAGGTCTTCAGATGCTAAAAGATCTCGACTTAGTCTGTCTCTCAGTAAAACCAAGAAAAAGAAAGGAACAAAAAAAGATGTGGAAGTTAAAGCAACACAGCCCATGTCTTCATCTCCCCCCTCCATTGCTTCATTTTTTAACAATGTTCCCCCTGCCAAAATCCCCTGCCCAATGTGTGGGCAGGTGGTGCCAAGGTACGGAATAAACGAGCACCTGGACAAAACGTGTCAGGGCAACCAYGGCAAGGCGGCTCTTGCAGAAATGACTTACAGCTGTTTTGTGAATGAGAGTCCCTCGCCTGCAAGTATGAACAATMATTCCAGCCCATATTTTTCAAAAAACAGGTCAAATCTAGAAGTAAGTTCCTCCCAAAACAGTTTGTTGAAAACAGAGGCGAGCGCAGCAGAACAGGTCAGTCATTATTTCAGCAATAATAATTCAGCCTGTAATGTTTACTGTCAGTCTGGAGCTCAAACAGTTAAAGTCATCTCTTTGGGAAGCTTGTCGTCTAAGCTGTCCAGAAGACGACGTAGCCAGGAAGGAAAAAAACACGTAGTGTATAAAGAGGTTGACTCATCGACTCCAGCTTTTTCCAATATATGCAAAAGCTCTGCAGCACAGGATGATGAAGAGATTTGTGCTGGGCATAGTTCTCAGAAAGAAAATGAGCTTGTTCAGAGAGAGGAGCAGAGTCCTTCAAGAAAGGAAGCAGAACTTCACGAAGAAATAAATGGATGTCCTGGAGACGAGCTCGTGGATATTGTTCAGGTATCACTACCAGCTGATACCATCAATGGCGAAAGACTAGTATTTGGTACAAGCAGCACCAAAACAAAAAGTGGATGTGAAGGTGTGACACTTAGCTCTAGTAAATTTGAGACACATCCAGCCATTTGCACTGCAGCGGAGCACACTGATGGTTTGGAAGTGAAAACTCAGCCTCACACTCAGGGTACTCCTTCTTCTAGGACAGAAGTGAGCTGTGAAAGCTCTGAAGATGGTGATGTAGAGGKGCTTCCTGTGGAAGTTCTTGAAGACTTTCAGCATGAGATGAATGACTCTTTCTCAGAAACTGTAGAAAAGGTAGAAGTTCAAAATTCTACTAGTGACATTTTAGAGAAAATAAATGGTGACATTAGGTCTGTGCTGCACTTCCCTGGGCACCCATATTACTTCCAGAATTTCATAATGGTGCTGCAAGCAGTCCTGCAGAATGAAGATGATGTGAGACTCTTTAATGATGAAGACATGACAATTATTGCCAAGTTCTGCCAATTATCAGGTACCCTCTTACTTTCATGTCTTCTCACACTGTTTTGTAAAGTAAACTGTTATTCAGATTTACGTGAAGCTGCCTGCTTCATGAGCTCAGTTTGTGCTTCACGCCTGGGTGTACATCAGTGACCAACAGGTTCATACATATCAGTTTGAAAAGTCAGTTAGAGAGCTGGTTGCATTTTGCTGGCTGCAAACTACTGTACTTCAGAATAGTACTGCAAATCTGCTGTATATTTAGCTCTTCTTCTCTCTGTAGATTATACTTGATTTTTTTTTTTTTTTTGACTAGCATACAATCTTTAGAGTGATTCCACTTTCCCTTTTTTCTCCAATTGAGAACTGGAAGAAAAAAATGAAATAGCTACTCTAAATGGCCACAGCTGCACAGAGCTCTTTTTTAATGATTGTTTCTAGAAAGCCCCACATGATACTGTAGATTGGCACTGCAAGACCTTACAAAAAGAGATCTGTCAACATCATAACTTTTTGATTATGGATGACCATAATTTTGGTCATCCATCATTTATGGATGATTTTCTCAGGTTGAATAGAAATTTGTCAGCAAATGTTTTTCTAATACCTCATAAAAATACAGACACTAATAGATAATTCATAAATTTGTTTGACGTAACAAGATTTTAAATATAGGGTGCCAAAATGCAGAGATGTTGTTGGTTCATACCTTTTAGCAAAGCTACAGTCCGGCTAAGTAGTTCATAGTCTGTTGTCTTTTAAAAAAAATGAGTCACAGAATCACAGAATGGATGAGGTTGGAAGGGACCTCTAGAGATCATCTRGTTCAACCTCTTGCTCAAGCACATGGCACAGGGTGGCATACAGGTGAGTTTTGAAGATCTCCAGAGAAGGAGACTCCACAGCCTCTCTGGGCAGCCTGTTCCAGGGCTCTTGTCACCCTCACTGTCAAGAAGTTCTTCCTCACATGGAGATGGAACTTACTGTGTTTCGATTTGTACCCYTTGTTCTATCACTGGCAACCACCGAGGAGAGCTTGACCTCATCCTCKTTACATTCTCCCCTCAGATATTTGTACATATTGGTAAGATCCCCKCTTAACCTTCTCTTCTCCAGGCCTAATGACAGACCCAGCTTGCTTAGTCTTTCCTCATAAGATCGATGTTTGAGTCCCTTGATCATCTTTGTTGCTCTCACTGGACCCTCTCTAGAGCTCCACATTCACCTTGTCCTGGAGAGCCCAGACCTGCACCCACTATTCCAAGTGCAACCTCACCAGAGCTGAGGGGAGGGGCAGGATCCCCTCCTTTGACCTGCTGGCAACATTACTCCTAATGCAGCCAGGATCCCATTGGCCTTCTTGGTCACGAGGGCACTACTGGCTCAAGGTTAACTTGCTGTCCGCCAGGACTCCCAGACCCCCCCTGTCAAATGCCTTGCTGCACTTAAGATAGACAACATCCATGGCTCTCCCCTCATCCACCCAGCCAGAAGGTGGATCACTGAGCATAGAAGGCTATTCCATTGGTCAAAGACAACTTGCCCTTGGTGAATGGGTGAATGAGTGATGACTACTCCTGAGCACCTTCTTTTCCTTCACATGCCTAAAGACAGTCTCTAGGATGAGCTGCTCCACCACCTTCCCAGGGATGTAGGGGAGGCTGACGGGCCTGCATTTTCCTGGCTTCTCCCTTGGTCTTTTGGAAGGCTACAGTGACTTTGCCTTACTTCCAGTCTCAAAGATGATGGAGAGTGGCTGAGCAGTAACCCCTGCCTGTTCCCTCGGCACTCTTGGGTTCCTTACATCTGGGCCCACAGATATATGAGTGTCCAGTTTGCCTAAATAATCCCTGATCCAGTCCCCCTTGACCATCAGAAACTCTCCCACTCTCCTGGTCTTCTCTCTTGTGTTCAGTAGTTCACAGTACTCAGTAGTTCACAGGGACCAGCCTCATCAGTAAGGACTGAAGCAAAGGCAGCCTTTAGTAAGTCTGTCTTCTCTGTATCCTCCATCACCAAGGCACCCACCCTGAGCAGCAGCGGGCCCACAGTTTTCCCTAGTCTTCCTGTGTCTTCTGATGTGTTTGTAGAAGCCCTGTCTGTTGTCTCTGACATCTCTTGCTAACTGTAATTGCAGGTAGGTCTTGCTTTCTCAGCTGGCTTTCTGTATTCTTCCCACATGGTCTGACCATCCTTCCAAATTGTCTATGCTCTCTTTTTCTGTTTACGGTTTCCCAAGCGCTCCTTGTCCACCCTCGCAGGTGTCCTGTCCCTGCTTGCTTGACCTCTTTCTTGTATCAATGCATTGATGCTGATTTTGGAGGAAGAACTGCTTAATTATTAGCTGACTGTCCTGGACTCCCTTTCCTTCTAGGGCCCTGGCCCATTGGATTCCTTCAAGTGTGTCTCTGAAGAGCTCAAAGGTAACTCCTTGGAAGGGCAGGGTTGTAATCCTACTTCTTGCCCAGCTTCTTCCTCACAGGGGTGTGAATTCCAGGATCTCATGGTCACTGCAGCTGAGACTACCCTCAACCTGCACATTTTGAACTGGACCAGATCTCTTTGTTCCAACCAGCTCCAGTAGCACCCCTCTCCTTGTAGGCTCAGCCACCCCTTGCATCAGGAAGGTATCATCTGCAGTGCCCTGCAGAAACCTCCTGGACTGTCTGTTCCTAGCTGTATGGTCATCCCATCAGACATCAGGGTCAATGAAGCCTGGCTATGATAAGGGCTTTTCCATAAGGATCCTATGATTCGCTGAGAAGGACGAGGGCCAGTGATTGTGAAGCTACTTGCAGCTACCTGTGGAAGGCCTCACCCACTTCTTCCTGCTCAGGAGGCCTGTTATTCATGTCCACCACAGTGTTGTCGCTGTAGGCCTGTCCTTTGATCCTTGCGCACAGGCTCTTGWCTATCACTTCGTCCTCCCCTCAGCAGAGCTCCAGACACTCCTGTTGCTTTCTCAAGTAAAGAGCAACTCTGTCACCCCACCTTCCTGGCCTGTCCTTCCTAAAAAGCCTGAAGCCTTCCATGGCCATGTTCCAGTCATGGTTGCCTAAGCCTTTGATTGCCCCCAGGCAACACGTTATTGCTTCCTCTCCCACACGTAGGATCAGCAGTGGAGAATACTAGTGTGTGGGTTGCTAAAATAACACCAGACGGAGAAATTTTCCTGGTGATGCATTAGCCCAGGTCCCAGGAAGGCAGCAGCCTTCCCTTAGAGAAGAGTCCCATCTACATACAGGACCTTCTGTTCCCTGTATTGTGGAATCCTCCATTACTTCATCTCCTGTGTTTTTTCCCTGTAGGTGATCACAACACAGGGGTTAGCCTTTCTGACGGTGTTAATATTTTTGGRGGAGAGAGACTCTTGCTTACACCAAACTTTGATTGCCCTTCATCCTCCACGGCTTAGTCACAGAATCATAGTATTGTTAAGGCTGGAAGGGACCTCTAGCGATCATTTAGTCTAACCCCATGTACATGTAGACCATGTTACAGAGTATTGCGTCCAAGTGGGTTTGGAAGATCTTCAGAGAAGGAGGGTCCACAATCTCTCTTGACAATCTGTTCCAGTGCTCTGTCACCCTCATTATGGAGAAATTCTTCTTTAAGTTCTTGTGGAACTTTTGGTSCTTCAATTTGTGGCCATTGCCTCTTGTCCTGTTGATGGTCACCACTGAAATAGGCCAGCCCCATCCTCCTTACTCCCTGCCTTGAGGTATTTATAAACACTGATTGGATCTCCTCTCAGCCTTCTCTACTTCAGGCTGAACAGGCCCAGCTTTCTCGACCTTTCTGCATAGGGCAGATGTTCCAGGTCACTTCTCATCCTTGACCTGCGCTGGATTCTCTCCAGTTGTTGCCCTTCCTTCTTATCCTGGAGAGCCCACAGCTGGACACAGTCTCCAGATGTGGCCTCACAAGGGCTGTGTAGAGGGAGATGATCCCCTCCCTCGACCTGCTGGAGATGCTGTTCTTAGTACACCCCAGGATCCCATTGGCCTTCTTAGCCACAAAGGCACCCTGCTGCCTCATGGTCAACATGTCATCCACCATGACACACAGGTCCTTCTCTGCCARTCTGTTYTCCAGAAGGTCAGTGCCCAGCCTGTACAGCTTGTACTGCTATATGCTGTCCTCTCCAGGTGCAAGGCCTTCCCCTTGCCCTTGTTGAACTTCATGAGGATTCTCACAGCCCTGTTGTACAGTCTGTCCGGGCCAATCTGCATGGTGGCGGAGCCCTCTAGGGTAGCAGCTACTCCACCTAGTTTGGTATCATCAGGATACCTGCGGAAGGGACACTGCGTCCCTTCATGCAAGTCATTGCTGAATAAATTGAACAGGASTGGAGCAAGCACTGACTCCTGGGGAGCACCTCTAACTACAGGCCTCCAACTAGACTCTGGGCCGCTGATGACAACTCTCTGCCCAGCCAGTCACTCCATCATAGAAGCAACCTTCTGCTGCATAGAAGGCAGAAGCCTTCCTTAGAGGAGTGTCCCATCTAGATAGTGGACCCTCTCTTCCCTATATTGTGGAAACTCTGGATGACCAGAAACTGCCTCCTTTTCCTCCTGCAGATGGTCACAATACGGCCTAATTGGCTTTTCTGACTGTATTAATATTTTTGTAGGGGAGGGACTCTTGCCTTCACCACCCATTGATTGCCCTTCATCCTCAGGGCATTGTGCTTGACTCAATGGGTATTGGACTGATTAAGTATGATTTCCTCTTGGTTAATCAGTGCTGACTACACATGCTTACACAATGACATCCAGAATGAGCTGCTCTATCGTTTTTCCTGGAATGGAGGTGAGGCTGACAGGTCAGCAATTTCCTGGGTTCTGCTGCTAATCCTTATAGAATCATAGAGTTGTTATTGTTTGAAGAGAACTTCAAGATCATCAAATCCAATTTCCACAACACCATGCTAGAGCATATCTCTAAGCATCTCATCTACAYGTTTCTTGAACACTGAGACAGTGACTCTACCACATCCCTGGGCAGCCTGTTCCAATGCTTGACTGCCCTTTCCATTTAGAAATTCTAACTAATGTCTAACCTGAACCTCCTCTGTYCSAACCTGAGGCCATTTCCTCTTGTTTTAAGAGGAACTACTACTAATTGGTAGTTATTCTGGAGAAGAGATTGACCTCTTGCCTCATTACAGCCTCCTTTCTGATAGTTGTGGAGTTCTCTCAGCCGTTCCTCATAAGCTCTGTGCTCCGGGTCAGGTTCACTGCCCTTCTCTGGACGAGTTCCAGCACCTCCATATCCTTCTTGTAGTGAGGGGCCCAGAACTGAACACAATATCTGAGGTGCAGCTGCACYGGCACTGAGTACAGGGGGACGATCACCTCCCTGGTCCTGCTGGCTACACTGCTCTTGATACCAGCCAGGAGGCCGTTGGCCTCCTCAGCTACCTGGGCACACTGCTGGCGGCTGTTTAGCTGCCTGTTGACCAGCACCCAGATCCTTCTCTGCCTCGCAGCTCTCCAACTGCTCTGTCCCCAGACTGCAGCGCTGCACACGGTGGTTGTGACCAAAGTGCAGGACCTGGCACTTGGCCTTGCTGAACCTCATACAGTTGGTCTTGGCCCATTGATCCAGCCTGTCCAGATTCCTCTGTGGCACCATCCTACCCTTAAGCAGATCAGCTCTTTCCCCCAGCTCAGTGATGTCTGCACATTTGCTGAGTGTACTTTCCATCCCCTCATCCAGATTGCTGATACAAATATTAAAGAGGATGGGCCCCAACACTGAGCCCTGGGGAACACCACTGGGGACCAGTCACCAGCTGGATTTAACTCGGTTCACCATTTTGAAGACTGGAGTGACAGTGGCTTTCTAGCCATCCTCAGATACCTCCCCAGGCGCCAGGTCCAGCAGCACACCTGTCCTTGTGGCTTCTGCACCACCTGTGTCAAACGGTTATCATCAAAGCTCTGCAGGAACCCTGGGACTACTTGTGCCTCACTGTGTTGTCTTTGCAGCAGATATCAGAATGGTTGAAGACCCCACGAGAACCTGTGATTGCTACTTCCATTTGTGTGTAGAAGATGTTTTGGCTTTCATCTTCCTGGTGCAGTGAACTGTAGGAAACACCACCTCAGTGCCTCCCATGTTAGCCTGCCCATTAATCTTTACCCATAAGCTCTCAACTTGTTCTTCATCCTCCCCTCTTTAGGCAGAGTTCCATAGATTCCAGGTGTTCTCTCACATAATGAGCAGATCCAGCACCTTGACTTCCTGGCCTGTCTCTTACAGACATGTCTCACATAACCATCCATGATAGCACCCCAGKCATGTGAGCTATCCCACTGTGTCTCTAATTGCAAAGAGACACAACTKGTCTATGAGCACAATCCCAAGCACTGCCTGCAGCCTGAGACTCGTAGAGTTCATCTGCTGTAAGAGGGTCTCTCTATATCAGGGTCTCTGGGCAGCGGACAGTGCGACTCCATCATCTCCTGGGACTGTGCCCTGACCATCAGTGAGCCCAGGTTACGGCTGTAGCCCACCACATGCAACCAACGCTGTGCAAACGGGTTTGCTGCAGAGCCACTTGCTGCAGTCATGGCCTACAGCAGTAGCACAGTTTGCTGCCTCCACCTGAACAGACACATATTGTGGCTTGATAACAGCTTATTAACTTTGTGGTAATTAAAAGAGGAAAATATAAAGGCACTGGAATGTAAGCAGCTAATCTTTTGTTACAGGTCTCATGGGGCAAGCAAATTTATACTGTTTACATCCAACGGGTAATAAATTTATCGGTAGGGCATTAGGGGATGCTGCCTTTGGCTACTTTTTCCAGTGCTAAATACCAAGTTCAGGAAAGAGCTTATTTACTTCTGTGCTCCCTTCTCTAGACAAGTACAACTTTAGTTAGTAGTAGTAACTTTCTCTGCTAAGTAAAGGGAGAACTTCTTTCAATTATAGTGGGGTCCTGTAACAGGATGTTGCCCTCTAACAGGACTTAAGAATATAGAAAAAGAATTATTGCAAAACTGTGCTGATAAATCCATGTCTACATTGCCTGYTGGAATCACAAGTAAAGCAATCTCTCTTTTCAGGCTAGGGAAAACACGGTGATCAGCTACAAGAAGTGATCGGCTAGCATTAAGTCAATATCTAATCAGTTCTGGACAAGTAATGGATATCTTTGCCTTCAGGAGATCTTGAACAGAATACTTTAGAAGTTCAGGTAGATGGGTATCTGTTYCACATTAAAAGTTTCTACCGAAACACATCTCTTTTGGTTATCGTAAGAATCATCATATGCTTAATACTTTATGTTAAATTATTTGAACATAGGTATTAAACTAATATATATATAATTAAACTTATATATAATTAAACTTTTTTTTGGCAAAAATAACACTCTGAAAACTAAACTGGAAGGTAGTCTGGAATTCTGATGATTTTGTCAGTCTTCAGTTTCTTTTTCTCGCCCAAATGGTTGTCAAATAGATGGTTATTGAATGAACATTGATGAAAACAACAACAACAAAAACCTATTTAACATCACATTAACTATGCACAATGTTTGAGGTATTAAGTTGTCTTAAGTTCTGGTATCTTAGCAATTCTTTATATAGAAGACAGGGAAATTTAAAATCTATTTTAAAAGATATCGGGTCTTTTAATATCTCTATTAAAGTAATTTTTATAGATTAAGTAGTGAGCATACACAACACAATCTATTTGAATTTAATTTTCTTCCTCTCCTTCCTCATTTAAATACAATTTGCAGTTGGTGGGCAGAAGTTATATGTGAGACTTTTTCAACGCAAACTGAACTGGATAAAAGTGAGCAAAATAGAGTATGGCGAGATAAGTGTGGATTTGTTACCAATAATTGAAGAACTGGTTAAAAATAGCTTTCTGCAAACAGGTATGTATACTATAAACAGTATTTTAAAATATTATGAATAAAATCTGCAGCTGTGACATGCTAGAATTGCTTTGGTTAGCTGTGACATGTTAAAATTGCTGCATGCTTGTCTGTGCTTTGGTATTCAGGCAGATTTCTATCAAATTAACAGTAAAAGTTACTGCATGTTAGATAAGAGGGAGAGTTGCTCATGTCAGGTTGTAGGTATCCACATAGGCCAGATTTTTCTTGACCGGCCTCTTCCTCAATTCCTCTGCACAGTCCTCAGTCATCCTCTGCACATGGGTCCTGGGGTTGCATTCAGGCTCTTCTGTGCTAGCCTGAGGAGGGTGGCAGAGGAACCCGTCAACCCTCTCGCTGGCCTTGTCCCCTGCATGGAGCTCAGCCCTACGTGATAGGGAGCTTGTCCTGTGCTATGGATGGACCTGGGCCTTAYAGTGTAGCCTTGTCGCTAGTGCCCCGTCTGGCCCTGGACTCGATTAGTCCCCTTGCCTCRCCCAGGGCTGCCAGCGAGACGTGTGAGCAGCACCTGTGCTCTGCCCCTGCCATCCACGCTGTGCCCTGGCTGCTGAGATCACTGCCTGTGCTGCGGTCACCTTAACTTCTGGCTCATCCTGCCTTGGGGAGAGGCTCTTGCTGCTCCCTGACAATAAATACTGTAAATCTTTTGCAGTAGGTTTCAATCATCAGGAAGCCAGAAGAGTTCTTCCGAGCTGCAATTTTTTAGCTGAGCAAAAGTTCTTTATATTTGCTTTTGCTTTGAAGTTGCCATAGGATTTTTTTGGTTGTTCCATTCCTTCGAAGTGTCCCTTTGAAGATAATGAATTTCAAGCTGGAATAGCTAGCATCAGTAACATATGTATTTGAGGAATCATTAGATTAGTGCTAGGTTATAGGAATGTAAAATTATCCAAAACCTTTCCACCGTTGCTTTGGTATGCATCTGTAACATGTAACAAATGTATGTGGGCCATTTTACTTACAGAATCTGAATTGGAAGACCTGTGTGAAGGGTTGGATTTGCTTTCAGCCCCTGAGCTGAAAACGTTAGCAAAGATCTTTCACTTGCCTAACCCAAACGGGCAGAAACAACAACTTGTGGACGATTTTCTGCGACTGGCAAAGCAACGTTCTGTCTTCAGCAAGAGTCAGACCAGTATTGGGACAGTAATTTTAAAAAGGTACTACTTAAGCTTTTTTAAAATGAATGGCAGTTCGCTTCAGAGCAATATCAGCTGTGCAAATCTTAAGACTACTGCCATCCAGTTCTTCTGGGGTCTAGATAAAGACTAATGTGTTAGCTGGCCCCTAATGGAAGGGATACAACATTATTATTAAGTCACCAGCAACAAAATAATACAGATTCCATCCGCCAGTTAACACAAAGGAGAAGAAACCTGGATAGGAATGAATGGAAAAAAGGTCCAGGCTCAAAGTGGTGGGAGAAATCTTTCTTCTCTCATCTGACTCTACTAGTTACCCCTGTGCAACAGGTACAAGGCCACGGAGGATGGAGGGCAATCAGTGTCTGGTGAAGGCGAGAGTCCCTCTCCTCCAAAAATACTAATACAGTCAGAAAGGCACCCTATATTGTGACCACCTGCAGGAGGAAAAAGAGGTGGGTTGTAGTCATGGGTTATTCCACAATACAGGGAACAGAGGGTCTGATATGTAGATGAGACCCTCCTCTAAAGGAAAGAGRATGCTCTTCCCTCTAAGGGAAGGAAAGGGAAGGGAGGGATTCTGTGATTATTCTTGGTATTTAGGACTGCATCTATAGCTACAACATCCACAAAAAGTCTAGGAATATGGAATAAATCACAAGCCCAGAAACTGGGGGCATGGTGCAAGTGACACAGAGGTTAGAAGCCATCCAACAGTTACCTCCCAGACCAACCAGTAACAAGAAGTAACTGTCCAATAATAATAAAGATAAATGAAGCACTGGGCTTGTCTGAGAAGGTTGCAGAAATAGAATCTGGACTCAGTAACTGAGAATCCTTTTTTTCTACAAAATGGAGGTGGGGAAGAGACCTGGCAAGGGTGGTGCACTGTGCATTTGCTCATGGTTTCTCACCCCGACAGCCTGTCTTGCCTTGATGGTTTTGTTCTTTGAAAGAGAGCTAGACAGCTTTGTCAAATTGTGCAGAGATGGATTTACTGGATAAATATCCCCCCCCAGAAATCTATCATGTGATTCACCACAAGGTTCCCAATATTGAAAGGGGCCTGGTATTAAATTGTCTCTCTGTGTAGGAGAATTATTAGTTGATCTAGGGAGGGTTTTTTTTCCTGTGGTGCAAAAAATGCCTAATGCCAGCTTAGTGCTGGGCTTGCGGAGTTGCACAGCTGGAGTTTTGCAGTGGTGTTTATCTGTAAAGCAGATTTATTCAGTCTTTGTTGTTTTTAAAGTACGACAGGAGCCCTTTCTATCCCTCTTCTGATAAAAACAGTGCTTCCTAACAACAGCACTATCTCCAGTAGAATTGCATTTAATTTGGTCAGAATAGGCAAAGTGATCAGAGTCACAGCCATGATCATGTGGTAGAGGATGTTGGGACACTGTGATAATGAAGGGTTTTATTTTGATTTTTTTTTTTTAACTTGATTTGCAGTTGCTTCCTCATCCTAAGTCAGATTTAAAAGACTCCTGTATTTTAAAATACTTTATAGCATTTGGGATTTAATTTCTTCTCTTTGATACTAGATATTTAAATATATACTGATTTTTAGCAGAAGATTGGTCTTGGTTGACTTTTGCGTAATTTGTATAACTATGGTATAACAAACCATAAACTAAGTTGTTTTCAGAATATTACATTAAACTGTACAAAGGAAGGCTAGAAGAAGGCTAGAATATGTTTGCTGGTAAACTAAATACCTCATTAAAACAAATCTTGGAATAAATATATTCTTAAATTTTGGTTTCTGATTTGGTTATTAAGATGTGCTGAAAATTTTCCTCCATTTGTTAAAACCAAGAAATTCCAGTTTTTATTTAATATATAGTCTTTAAAAATCTGTGCAATTGTGCTTGTAGTATGTCTGGTCTTCATGTCATTCACACCTAATYATTACTTATGTACTGTGTATTTTGGGGTATGGGCTCTGCCTGCCTTGGCTGCCGAGTGGGCCGGGCAGGCAGTAGTGGAGGATCAGTTCAGTGCTTTTCCTAACATTCTGAAAGAAAACGTGTATTTTTTTGTAAAAGGCAGATAATCTTTGGAGTTGTGTGGGAAAGGAAATGGAAGGGAACTTGGGACACTTAGTTAAATTCCAAAAAAAGTCCTTGACCCCCCATCCTACCCATAGCTAGGAGAAAAATTTGCTCTATGTGCGTAATTACTTGCTCAGCCATGTGTCAACCTTGAGAATGTCACGTTCTTTGTTGTAGTTGACAGCTGAGATACTAGTTATCGGTAACATCAGAGAAAATCTTGTTTTAAATCTGTGCTCCCCTGTGGAGAGGTAACAAAAGCTTGACATGTGTGGAAAGGCTTGGTGAAGGTCTGTGAACAGAGCTCCCCTAAACCAGGGCTTCCTAAGCTGTGGCTCTGAACATTGCCCCAGAGCCGACCATATCCTGGCACATGTGGTACTCCCAGGCAGTAAGGGGAGCTGGAGGGCAGGGAGTTCAACTCTGATCTGCTTCGAGTTCAGCATTTTCCTTTTATCAGTCAATACGTTTCTTTGGCTTTTCATCAGAGGTTACATGCAGCTATAGGAGTTACATGCTCTGTAACTCCTATAGCTGCCTAAGCTGCTGCTTCAGGAAAGAGCAAGTTTATACAGTAACTGTTCTGAGCACAGAATTGTTTTTCAGTGTTTCAGGTGTATTGGAAGTGATAGTAAAGTGATTTGGATAATCATTGCATTTATCCTAGGGCAAAGGACATGGCTGGAAAATCTGTTAGGGTCTGTAAAGGCCCCCGGGCTGTATTTTCTCGAGTGCTGCTGCTGTTTTCACTGACTGAGTCAATGGAGGATGAAGAAGCTGGTAGTGGTGGACAAGGCCAGCTCTCCACAGTGCTCATGGTAAACATGGGCCGTATGGTATTCCCCAGTTACACTGTAAATAGGAAAACAGAAATCTTCCAGGACAGAGAAGATTTTATCAGGTGGGTGGAACTCTTAGCAGTCTGGAAATCTGCTTATTTGTAGAAAAGTTCTGTTTWTTGTAACGGAATAGTATTTGTTACTTGTGTAGACAAATAAGAGATTCATCATGTAGAACTGCAGAAGATAAAACAGATATATGTGCACTTTTTTAATAATCTGAAATGCCTTTTTTTTTTTTTTAATCCAGGAAACACTTTTTAATTCATGAGGACTTGTATTTTGAAYCAAGATAGCCTATTTCTTTGCTTTGTGATCATCTGATGATTAAAGTTTCCTCTTATATTGCTGTGGTGCTTACTAGAATGAAACCTGAACAGAAGAATGTTCTCTTTGCTAGAAGTAATTTTAAACATAATAGATTCTGTTGAACTGTATGATCTACTGTTGATCCTACAGGGTAAGAATAAAGTTGGCTACATGGTTTAATATCCTTGGAAACTGGATTGGATTTAAAGAAGAGTATTATATGAAATAATTTATATAACTGTAAATATCTTTTGAGTCTGATACTGTGATTACAGTGTTTTCCCCTTGGTAGGTATGCAACTGCTGCTCACTTGTCAAATGATATAGCTACTGCAATGGCAAATGGGAACTGGGAAGAAGCGAATCGTCTTTATATGTGTGGTAAAGAAACCTGGAATGAACTGAAGAATCAGCCTTTTCTGAGGTAGTAAACTGGCAAATTTGGCATAATGTTCATGTGCTGCTATTAAGTGTATTGTCTTACTTTTGGTTTGGCCTCTCTTTTGAGAGAAGCTTACAGACGTGTGATATTATCTAAACATGTACAATTTAGAAGCTTTAGTTTTCCTGAAAGCTTTGAACTTCCCAGTTGTTTGTTTTGCTTTTAAATGGTATATATGAAAAGATCTTTTAAAGTAAAAACTTGGGAGTGAATTGAGAGGTTTGGATAAAGCACTAAAACAACTATTCAGCATGCCAGTGCAGGAGAACAAGAGCCTGACTTTCCCCTTGTCATACTTTGTTTTTATGGCTTTCAGACAAATATCAATCAGCAGAATTTAAAATTCACCAGGAACAAAAGAATGTTGCAAAGGTTATGGGAAAACATGCTGGGTTATTCATCCGTTGGAACTTCCAAGTAGGACTTATTCAGGAAACATTACTAAAGGTCTGAGAACCGAAGCACTGCAAAGAATTCAAGTGTATTGTTTTTCAAGCGTCCCTCATTGGATTTTGTTTTACTTATTTTGTTTTCTAGCTTACCAATAACACTGAAAATGAAAGCCTAATTTTGGGCATTACACCAATTGTTGTGCCAGCCAATTTAAAATAGTATTTGTAAAGAGTCATTTGGAGGCCTGTTGCATTACATACTAAAGACAGTAGCAAAACTTAGTTTCATTTTAATAAGACTTTGAAAAGAGTACTTCTTGAAATACAGAGGTGCCTAATTAAAAGATGTTAGTCATCTTTTAGGGATGGAAAGGACTATTGTGTCTTTTTCCTTCAGCTTGTCCCCCTGTTTCTKCAGTTAGCCTGCCGGCTGACTTACAAGTTTCCAGCAAAGAATCAGGAGGTAATAAATTATTGTTTTGATGTAATGTATAAATTGTTAACTAATAATTTCTCTGCTGTTGAGAGAAGCTGCTGTATAACAGCAGCTTGCACCTGCTATCTCCACTCTGTTATCCCACCTTTGAGGTCTTTCCTTTCAGCCTTGATACTCATTTCAGGTCAGTTTTACATAAGGCATTTAGTTTTTGTAAATGTTTTAGGTATATGCATTCTTTGTAAGAGAATTTTAAGAATTCATGCATTCTTTGTAAGAGAATTTKAAGAATTTCAATCGGTGTCATTAAAGTGATCTCCTGAGGTGCTCTCCTCTTCCAGCTATCACAGAGCTCTACCTGAGTATCTGAGGCATTTCACTGTTGGCTGGGTGTACACAAGAATCCTCTCGCAAGGTGTTGAAATTTTGCAAAGACTTCACATGTATAAGGTAAAGTGGAGTGAATGAGAATACATTTTTATCTGAAAATACTACTGTTTGATAAAATMTACACTGACTGACAGCGATGGCACAGTTTATGGTATATGACGGGAGAGTCTGCTGCTTCCCTTAGTTACTGATGTTGCTGAAARAAGTGATATTTTTTGCTTGGACTTCCCACAGTTCTCTTTAAAGGTTACCTTCAAATAAGATGTGTATTTATTTTTTCTTCCTGCCTTAAAAGATTCTAAAGAAAGACCACGTCTTTTAAGATATGTTCTGGTTTTCTCATTATACTTCAGAGATTCTCAGTAGAAATTGAAGGATTAACAGAGTTGTAACATGGCTTGAGACAGCGTTGTTTATTGAAAGATACCTAGGTTTGGTTATTGCCTTTAAATATGAAGCTCTTTAAAGAAATCTGTTTTTGTGAAATCCCCTGCCTTTTCACCTGGCGCTAACATCTGCAAAGGCTTCTGACTTTAATATTAAAGATACCTATAAAAGACTTTACCTCTTACTTGCTGCAAAAAGACAGCAAGTAATGTTCAGGCCTTTAAGGAGAGAAATGTATTTTTCTTTTTGCATTTGATCTTTAATGAAAATGCCTTTGTTTATMCCTGTGCTCTGTAGATACACCTGTACACCTGAATACCCTGGGCATTTGTTAGAGTATAAATAGGATTTGAACCTTGCAGAGATAAACCTTTTATAATACCTAATGATTAGGCGGGAACATATATGATGAAATTTCATCTGGGCTTTCCAAATCAGTTACTAAACCTGTATACTAAACCGTTGCTCTAGGAAGCGGTGCGGGAGCTGCAGGATCTCTTGTCTCAGGAAGTGTATTGTACTGACAGCAGAGGGCGGTGGTGGGACCGCCTGGCTCTGAACCTGCATCAGCACTTGAAGAACACCAAGAAGGTACGGTCACCGCTGCACGCATGCAGTAGTGCTGGAAACCTGGAGCCCCTGCCTGCAAACACTGTGTGCTTGGTACGAGCAGAGCCTCCCTTGGAGAGAGGCTCTGCTGAAATTCAGAGGCTGGTAGGCAACCCAAGGTCAGGTAACCAGTTTCTCTGAAGAAATGGCATCATTTCCACAGTGAGAATGTGAATAGCCTCATCCTTGACCGACCTGTTTTTTGTTGCTTGGAAGAACACCATTTGACATGCAGGATTGTATGGGGTGCTAGGCAGCAGCTTGCTGAGCTGTTCTGCCTCAGGGATCAGTAAGAAAAGTCTTATTAAGCTATTTTTAAATACTCACATTTTTTTAGGCTCTTTAAATCACTTATTTGGATTTAGTAACAATAGCCAAACTAACACTGGTCTTTTAAAATTATTGCATGTTGTCTTGTTCCTCGCTAGGCCATCGACTGCATCAGAAAGGGGCTTGCAGACCCCTGCGTGCGCACGGGGCATCGTCTCTCTCTCTACCAGCGGGCCCTTCGGATCAGAGACTCACCAAGCTGTAAGCAGTTCAGGTGCCTGTTTCAGGATCTGCCAGTCATAACTGTGGAAGATGTGACACATGTAAGTAACAGGGCTGGTGTTTTCTGAAAATACAAACTCTCAAAGTCAAGGAAAAATACTCCTGAAAACTGTTGTTGTGCTTATGGACCAACCTGTGGCTTATTTCTGTTATGGGAAAGCTAATACAAATATAAATATTTCTACAACAAAAAGCTCTTACGAACAAGTACTTGTATGTAATAAAGGGCTTACTTCCCATGTGAAGTTAGTCATATGCACTCCATTGATGTAATTTGCATAGTTCTACTACATATGGGTTAGAATATGGGCCCAGATATAAATTCTACTAATTTACCAGCAATCGGAACTTTATTTATTATTTCAGGCCAAGCTTTCTGTTTGAAACAAAAATAATAAATAGTAACATTAGCAGGATGTTGTGAGCATTAGAGTAATGGCTCAAGCTCAATTACCTTTTTTAAACCTTTTGGTGGTAGGCACTTTTATCATAATGTGTTGTTTGGAGGAGTTCTTTGTTGTTGTTTTAAGAAGGAAAAAAAAAATCTCATTATTTTCCCTGCTACTGCAAATGTATTTATGTCTGAGCAGAGTCAGAGCAGAGCCTCTCCTTCTCTCCCAACCCCATCACTGCACACCGTTTTTCAGGCCAAAAAATCAGTTTCCTCAGTTATTCCCTTCTTTCTTCCCAGTCTTAGGTATGGAAATAATACATTCCCTTCTGTCCCCTGAATAACATGCCAGTTCAGTAATCCGATTTGTCATCCTAAGCTCACCTCTTCAGTGCTGTCAAGAAGATGGCAGCTTAAATTTTATTCAGCCAGTTTTTGGAAGCTATTGATTTTGGCTTTAAGGGAACTGAAAAGGAGAAACACCTTCTTTAGGAGACACTGAACTACGCTAAAACTTTTCAACTGTGATGCTGGGAAGTAACTACTTGTGTGTGGTTTTCAGGTTACGATCAAAGGGAAGATGTGTCCTCAGACAGGACTGGGAAAATCTGTGTTCCTAATAGAGGATACTGACAGCCAAGAAGGAAGTGAAGACTCCGGTGCATCCACAGTCATGTGCTCTGTTGAGGAACTGGCCTTGACTCATTATAGACAGAATGGTTTTGATCAGGGTAATAGTAACTTCTTGTATGAGAAAGTAACTGTGAAACTGACCCAATTTGTTAAGCATTTCAGTTAAGCTTTTTTCATTAAACCTTTTTTTTTTAATCTGATTCTGTTTTCTCCCGAGAAGACTCTAATATGTCCATTCCAGCTGGCCTTCTGCCTGGCCATCAAGTTTTTGCTTCCTCTGTATATGAAAGACCATTCTGAAGTGGACGAAAAAAGGCTTATTCTTCAACATAGCAAAAATTCACTTATTTTGCCTTTCTCATTAGTGATCAGCCTTTTTATCTATTAGCTCAAAGCAATGATGCATAATGGCCTTAATCCCAGGGATTTATAGAAAGTTTACAGGAAAGATAAACTCCCAGAATAATTTCTTTTTGGGTATAGATGAACATGAAAACAGTATGCATCTTAACAAGACACTTAAAAGCTCTTCTTAGAAGAGCTTGTTTTTCAATTCTATTATTAGTGATTTTTATGTTTTTAGAGATTAAGAGCTTTGGAAAGCCTTGGACAAATGTATATAGATCAAGATATATAGGAAATAGAATATATAAATCAGGGAATAAAATACAACAAAGTAATCTGTGTTAATATACCAAAACCCAGTAAAGCTAGAAGTATAAGCTTTAATTGAGACAGGGCACATTTGTTAATTCATCTTTTGCTATTAGTAAAAGTCACTGGCCTTGAAAGGGAAAGCATTAGCAAATCATGGAAATGATAAAGACATTTTCAATGCAAGAATGTACTGGCATCAGCTGACATTTTCTATTTTGTATCAGTCTAATTTACTTGAGATTTTTATGATGTTGCTGTAGAAATAAGTATTTCCATTTTTATAGCTGAAGTATTTATATTATTACATTTTGTCCTTTAGGGATTCATGGAGAAGGTTCAACGTTTATTACACTGTATGGACTTCTAATGTGGGATGTCATATTCATGGACGACATACCTGATGTTTTCAGAAATTGCTATCAGGTATTTAAATCCTTTTTTTTTTGTGCTGCAGTTTCTCTAACCATGTTAAAAAGCTGATTCTGGATTCACAACATTTTGTTCTAAGTCCCTCTCCTCTTCTTTCCTCTCCTCATTTGTGCTTTTGGGCTCATCTTTCTTAAAAAAAAAAAAAAAAAAAAAAAAAGGAAAAAATCTTAACTTCCCATGGCCTACCTGCTGTTCTTCTGAGTTAAGAGACCTTTATTGCATCTCGTGTTAAAAGGAGATATTCCTTGTCAGTGCTCTCTACCATTTACCATAGAATGCCATTTACCACCTTTCTGAATCCACTGCCTTTATACAGTCTCATTGCATACAGATCATAACCTACTCTGACATAAACGAGGATGCGTYGAGAGCTTCCACCCGGCTCTCCCAGCAGTTCCTGCGCTGGGTTCTCATGAGACTAGCAGGGTTGTGGCTGTTGCATTTGAGAAACTCGAAGGGTGCTCACCTGCTTTCGAGCCTTTCTCCTTTTTTTTGTGCAGTCACTTCATACCATAACATTTACAAGAGATGCACACAATTCTGTTGGCTTTTGAGGGGCCTGCGTGATATTGCCCAAATCTGTCACTGTTTTGTTCCCTATTCTCCTCCTCCCCTGCTTGTAGCACTGCTGGTGGCTGCAGCTGAGCAGCTTTGATTCTGCTCCCAAATCCTGGCTAGAACATCATTGCTGGGAGAGCTAGCAGAGCAGAGCAGAGCCGCTAGCTCTTTCTTTTCTCATAACATCAGCTCTATGTCTAGATTTTTCTACATTAATAAAAGCCAACAGAGCATGGTCTAAGACGTGGCCAGTGTTTGCTGCAGTGACAGCAGTTATTGAGACTATGCAAAACTCTCCCCATTTAATAAAGAATGATGGGCTGTGTTCAACTGACTCAGAGTTTGAGTGAATGTGCAGCCTGTTTTTAATAAGTGTGCAGGCACTGTCAGTGCTGCAATCTGCGCTCTGCAGCAGCTCCTCAGGGCTGTTTTTACCTTTCCCACAGACCTTCCCCCTGGATTTGTACACTGACAGCTTCTACGAGAACAGGAGGGACGCCATCGAGGCCAGGCTCCAGCAGCTTCATTCCGCCTCCTCAGTGGCGCTGGCAGAGCTGGTCGCTGACATCTGGAGCGCGCAGGAGGGAAAAGCAGCAGCACTGGTTACCTGGGGACGTTTCGTTTCCCTCCAGCAGGCTCAGGTGAAAAACAAGCTGGCCAGAGTGGTGCTGTGTTTTATCGGGCTCACAGTTAAATCTCACATTGCTGTAGTGCGCTCACCAAGCTTGTAGTGCGCTCACCAAGCTTGTAGTGAGGCCCTGGCTCCAGCAGAGTGAGGGGAAGAAGCCAGGGAGGACTCGAGCAGAGATCTTCCTATTTCTAATTCATCTCAGCTTCCCCTCATCCCTTTCTTACATAACTACTTCCTTAACTGCAGCTGTAGTTAGGAACACAAAGGAAAATTGCTACAGATAGCAGTTGCTAGTTACACATGATTAAACAGAAACAGTTGAGACAGAATATGATTTCTGAGAGCTGAAAAAGGGCTGGACAGGAAACGAAAGAAAAAAAATGCAACCTTCTCTTACAGAGCCTCGTTTCCTGCCTGGGAGGAATGTTTCTGAGTGGTGTTTTCAGGCGACTTTCTAAGGATTTGCGCCACTGCAGAGGGGGGCTTCCTGACCTGGTTGTGTGGAGCACTCACAGCAGTCACTTCAAGGTGTGTTGACCAACACATTACTCAGGATTCAAGTGATAGTACCTGCTTAAGGAGAGAGAGAAAAYGTTCCAGGTGTCGCAGTATGCAGCCTATATTTTCATGTGGTAGTGGGGTAAAACCAGCTCGTTTATTAGGCAGCTGTGGTCATTATTGTACTGCTGATGTCATTTCATTGGGCTTTTTGCTGCAACTTTAATGGAAGCAACAGAAACAACTGGCAGGAGCTAAGTCATGTTGTTGATTAGAACATTTATTAAAATAAATGGGCCTTCCCTCTCAGCATTCCAGTGTGTTAAAACATGATTTCTGTTCTGCAAGTAACAGCTTATACTCACATATTGGAACTTAAGATGATTCTGCTCCTCTGCATAGATAATCTATTAATCATCTGCATTTCTCTGTAGCTGGTAGAAGTGAAAGGTCCCAACGATCGCCTGTCCTTCAAGCAGATCATCTGGCTGAGTGAACTGCAGAAGCTGGGGGCCGCCGTYGAAGTCTGTCACGTGCAGGCGGTCGGAGCCAAGAGCAAGCACCTCAGCTGACAAAAGCCTCTCGGTAACGTGCGCTGTGCGTGTGCCTGGAGTGGCCCTAAGGGAGGGGGCAGCACAAACTACTGGCTGCTGCTTGTTTAATATAGTTTCTTCCAAAATTATGGCTTCATGAAATACTACTGTAGTTATACTTAATTCCAAATCAGTCTGAAATACACTTTGAGAAGACTGTTTATGATTTACAGTGTTCAAAAGAACAAAATCTTCCTATGATAAACATAACTTTTTCCACAAAAAAAAGGTAATACAGGGTCTTCTCCAGTCAAGAGAAGTAGCTGCAATCACATCTGTACCAAAAGAAAAAAAATCTACAATAATAAATGCATCGCATCAAGTCCTTGATAGTTTGTGAATACTGATGTAGCCCGAATTCTTTATACTCTGCAGGCTTCCTACTCCACAGCTTCCAGTGTGTTAGAACCAGCATGGTTCTGTGGTCCTCCTTTTGTATGAAGTATCTCTTTTTGAATTTCATATAGAAACTTTTTTCCCTCCCATTTTAACACAGACAGAATCATTTCTTTGCAGCTTTCATTCTGATACTGAGCAAGCTGTCAGGATGTTCAAAATTCTACTTACCACATTAACAGCAAGCACCGTAAAAGAACATAGTAAGAAATCATCTGCACATCTGGTTTGTTAATCATCTTCCTACAGCAGTGTCTCTGCTTTTTTTGGAAAAAGAAAAAGAACATCCCCACCATTCTTCTTCATGAAAGGAAGTGAAAGAAAACCCCCTGAAGTTCACTGTGGAACGGTATGAACTTTTATTTAGTCTAATTTACTTCACATTCACAACTCGGCATCAGGATTTTATATTCTTCCTGGCACTGCTACTTTACTCAGTAAATCATGATCAGGCACAAAGGTTTTAGTTTCGGTTGAAGTAGTGAACTCTAAACCATTGCAGCAACAGCATTAGAAACCAACTGCCTAAAGCAACTGGAGGGACAGATAGATCTGTCTCTTTTGTTGGAGGCAAATTTATGATTTCATCCTTTGCTTAACTGAATTTGTTAAAAATTTTTTGGTTTTTATGTTTTGTTCTGTGTAACAATAAGCCAAAACCTTTGCCCACCTGCTACATCTTCATTAAAAATACAAGGCAGTTCGTTAATATCAAAGTGGTATTGGAGGCAGATGCACATGAACACACGTGCAGGCCTGGGTGTGGGTATGCTCACAGACACACACTTTTCCATGCATTTCTGGAATGAAAGACCTGTTTTTGATACATGGCAGTAAACAGTGGATGAAGTTGTCCTACCACAACTGCTAAGTCTACAGTAACCTCTACCTTGCAGTAATGAATGACACGGGAGGTACAAACAGCATCAACCAGCACTTCATGTCCCGCTCCCCCCACATGGTTTACAGTGTAGTAAAAAAGTAATCAGTATAACAGCCAGTAACAGCCAAAATAGTGCACCTTTCCTAGAAAGAGCCTAAAAAACAGATAAAATTCTTTGTAGTTCTTACACTTTTGCAACAACAAAATGGTATTAACCCTATCTTGTTTGGAAACGTTAACAGAAATTAAGATTTGGGAGAAAGAGAGTCAGAGAACGTGTGTGTGTGTGTGTGTGTGTGTGTGTGTGTGTGTGTGTGTGCGCGCACGCGAACATGCACATTTGTGTGCGCAGGCATGTCTGCACACTGTGCAGTAACATGACAGAGAGGGACTTGCACCTTAACTATTACTTTTGAAAGCTGCTGGAGATGTCTGGAGTAGTACTTGGGATAAGGCAACTGTGCAGAGACAAATACAGTGTTAGYACTTGTGTTTCAAAAGTACATTCAAGAATGCAAGTTGTTCACCTCGCTTGGAAAGAGGGAAGCACGTACATATGAATGCACACACACACACGCATACACACGTGCACATATATTTGCACACAGATACACATGTGCGCACACACGTGTGCACATGGAGCAGTCAGAGCTGCAGGGAAGGACGGCGCTGGCCTCAGGGCAGGACTTAATCCCCCTCTCGAGTGGAGCCAGAGGCGCCTTCCGGGGGTCACCCGTGTCCCAACCCCGTGTCCACGGCTGCCATCGTGCCCCGTCCCCACGGCTGCTCAGCCTTCGCTCCCACTTCCAAACTGGGCATGTTTTATCTCTGTTTGGCAAATAGGTGTTTTKACAGGTTTTGTTTATTTTAAAGGCATAGTAGTTCTCTGCCCTTCCCTCTCGATCCCCTCCCATATAATATATATAAAATACAAACACCATCTGCAGCATCTATACACATCTTAGAACTGAAATGTAAAAATTTCTGAAAACTCCTTATAAAAGCTAGTCCTGTTTAAATATAGTACCCCTTCCCCCCAAAGGGTACGAGCCTAAGTATTAATTCTTTTATTCCCCCAGCTGCCTAACTGGGTGGAACAATTTATTTACACACTTTTCGGTACCTTTAAACCTAAGAAGATGTTCCTTTAAGGAAGAAAGAAAAAAAAAAAAAGAAAGAAAAAGACAGTATAGTTTTTTTAGTGTATTTTTAAAAGAAAAAGAAAAAAAGATTGGTACCAAAACACAATACACACACAGGTTGAGGTCTTTTCTGTCAAGTATCAGGCCGGGGAAGTAGTAAGCAAGTTAAATCCCACCCCAAACGCAAACTAAAACATCTGAATAATGAACTGAGCCAGTTCGATGGCAGCTGCCAGCCCATGGGTGAGCAGCATGGGGCAGGGGCCGTGGGGCATGGGGCAGGGATGGCACTCGGCAGCCCTGAAGCAGCAGCGGAGGGAGACGCCCCTTTCCTCCTCACCAACAGCTGGCCAGAACAGCCTGGCTACCTGTAACCTCACGTTGTTGCACACACGCCAACACACGCCTGGATTCGCTGCCTAAGACCAGCTTTGGGGTTGCTTCGTTAAAGAGGAGCTGCCTTTATTGCCCCTGCTCCAGCTCAACGCCTGCTCCCTGCCCTGCGCACCCAGGCAGAACAGCCTCCCTCCCACCCGGCCTGTCCCTGCGAGGCCTCCCCCCTGCATATCCTGTCAAATAAACACTCTGCAGTCTTAGGCATCCCCAAAACATACTATTGCCATACAGGCCGTGCTGAAGGCCAGTTTTCTTTTGCACACAAACATCTTGTCCCTCCTCCTTTTTTTTTTTTTTTTTTTTTTTTTAAGTTCTCATATACTCTGCATATGATACAGAATTATTTTCCCTAACAAGCAGCAGTGGCTCCTCATCGTTGTCCATGGGGTTTAAGTGCCCTAACTGGTGAGGGGGCCTCCGGGTCACGGTGCCTCCCCGCCAGCCCCATGGCCTCGGCCTCCCYCAGCGCGGGGGAATCAGGAGCTGTGCAGGGACACAGGGGTCACGCGGGGCCATTCGGGTGGTAAACACCAAAGCGAGGCCCAGGGAGACTTAACAAGGAGCCTCATCCAAGCAGCAGCTGGTCTGCCTGGAGCTGAGCTCCTGCTATTTCCAGGAACGGAGCGGGAGGTGAGGCTGCGACACGGCCTTACCGTGACCATCTATTTTTACAAGTTAGAGGGTTTCTCTTTAGCTGCATTAGAGTGTTCTTGCTACWGTTTCTTCTCAATTAAAGGCACTTCTAAGGCTACTATAACCCCATTATCTACAGTAAATGTTTTAAGGTTAACAGTGCATTGTCCTGAAGTTGATTCCTATGACCTAAAGGCAAGTTCCTGACCAAGAGCATGAATGTGACCAACCGCGAGTGGATACGTTTGGGGAGAGGAAGGAGGGARAACCAAAAACCCTAGAGATGCACACACTGCATTAACATGTCTGTAGAGCGGAGTGGTAATCAAATCACAGAAAATTAGTATGTATGAATGCAACTATGTACTCTTCCTGAAAACAAACCTGATAAAACAGATCCCAGATTTCTTCTGTCAATCTGTGTCTGCTACACCTAAACCTACTTCAATTTGCTAACCTGACACAAGATTCACTTCATTCGCAATCTGAGGAAACAGTTATTTCAAACACAACCCTCACTAACGACCGCACCAGCTTTTCTTTCATCTAGCAAATGAAATGCTCCATGTCACAGAGTGAGCCAAACCGAGAATATATAAAAGGATTTAAGGACCAGAAACCAGACAACACGTGTAGATGAGAAGTACTGAAGACAAAATTGTGCGATTTGAAGCATGATTCGCTTTGCTTTTAAATATTTGTGCAAAATTTACGTAATATTCGTATATAAAATTATTACAGCTTCCAATGCCGCATTTAGCGGTGTTAACTTAGAAAAGACAAATGATCTGCTCTCTCTCCCCAAACCTCTAAAGCCTCGCATCATCTTAGTCTTCATTTGCAAGTGTCTCAGTGGATAGCCAGATTTTGGCACCACTTAAAAATTTACTCAAAGGAGTTCCCAGAATGCTCCGTCTGCATAGGTTCCCTACCGGAGAAAAGGGGAATGAGGAGGAGAGGAAGTCTGGAGCCCCAGAAGTGTCATTCAAACCGTTAGCTCTGAAGTACATCCTGCTCTGATCCAGCTCTGAGCAGATACCTTGCAAAGAGGAGTTGCTTTTGCACTGTCGAAGATTCCTGTTTAACATGTCCACCTCGTCGGCCAGCAAAGAGACTTTATGGAAAGCAGTGATGAAGCCGCCGTGGTCAATCTGGGCCTCGGGAACCCAGCGGAAGTAGCAGAGTTTCCACAGTTTTATTTGTGTTCCAGAGAGGTGGGGTAGGATGACGCCGTGCAGATCARCAGGCTTTGCAAACCAGTCCCTGAAGTACTGCTCCATGCTGTTGCTCTGACTCTCTGCTTGCTGTAAAAAGTCTGGTTTCAGTTTCAGTATCAAGGAGTTTCTTCTCGGAAGGAACTCCTGCTCACCGATGATTCCATTCTTCAGTGCTGGGGGGGCACCTCGCAAGGTTGAGCTGTAGTTTTTCTGTAGAAAACAAATACTGTTAWTTTCCAGTTTTAGGCTCGTTTGACTTCCCTGAGCTGCATCACCCAGATAAATGACGTGACCTTGAAACACCTCTGAGCCCAGGAGTCACCCCTGCACAGCTCCCTGGGCCAACACCAGCATTGCCCCTGGCATGCAAAATAAATACACACGTTTCCTAACCTTCTAAAACAATCAATGATTGAGTCAATCAGTATCCTGTAAAAACAGCAGACAAACAACAGAAAAAAAAGGAATGTCATAACTATTCTACAAAGAAATGTAATTATACATCAGAGGATGTCCTGGAATGCAGCAATCACCTGGTCTTCTGCAACAGGGACTTTTGCATCCATGGACRTTCACTATTGTGGGTATTTAAGCTAAGAGAAGTAAAGCTCTTATTGGTGCAACGAGGGTGTAAAACACTGCAGAGTTGCCAACATTTGGGCCTAACCCAGCAGAGAAAGGGTGCACGCGCAGGCAGCCGCCGGCGCTGTTACCTTGGAGCGCTTGAAGGTCTTCACGGCACCGTTGTGCACGCACGGYGCGCTCTTGCCGACGTACAGCGGGTTGTGAAAGAGCAGGCGGTCCCGGCTGGCAAACTGAAGAGACCAGTCCCAAACACACGGAAACCTGAGGCCTTTCTCATCACCCAGCTGGATGTTTTTGCTTATGGCAAATTCCTGCAAGAAGTAACATTTATGTGTATTAAAAATTAAACAAATTTATTCAGAAATCTGGAATGCAAACCACTGCATAGTTACTGGATGAAAAAGCACAGCAATATAATTCAGAGGCAGCTGCAGATAAAAGCAGCAGAACAACAGGACACTCTCTCTACTGCTAGAGAACAGAGCCATACTCTGCTTTTCATTTGTGCAAGGCAGCGACAGGACTAACGCTGCCTTAGCAGAAATGACTTGTGACTTAAATTTTGATTTGATAACTCTTAAAAAGCACCAAAGTGTTATTTTGAAAATGCACTAATGGTGTATTCCATCAATACTCTATCCCTTTGTAAGCAGTTACTACCAACATCTAAAAAAGGTGCTTAACAAAGCATTAAAATTTACTTGTAGCAGCCATCATGTATTTTCTAGAGAGAATTCCAGCAAACTACAGCGTTCAAAGACATCTGAGTGCTTTGTTTTCTAAATATCTTTACATAAGCATTCATTGTGCATTACTTCTGTAAGCATTCATTTCAACTAACCTGCCACTAGGTATTTAATGAATTCATTTAATCTACCATGAAAATAACTGCATTATATGAAGGGATTTCAAAATTTGCCTGAAAAYTGAAATTCTATTTATTGCCTGTCACTCTACTAATTCAAAAAAATATACAGCCATTTTCTAGAGGCGTATCTCTAATCACATATAACAATGCTTTTCTAGGAAAAAATAAAAAATAAYAACTTTCCTCATGAGCATTTAGTTATTGTCTATTCAAAGATCATTTGAAAGGGACACTGTGTCCACATTCATCTGGGAAGCTGAATGTTTTCACCGAAAATAGTATGACATGGTGATAAATACTAAAGAATGTCACTTAGCTTAGATGATGTTGGGCTCCTGTCACTTACTTGAAAAGCGAGTGCAGCTTCCTACTCACCGTGCTCTCCTTCACACGCTGATGTGGACAGTTGAAGAGGAAAGTGCCAAACAAGGAGATCCGGGCACTGTCGTACAAGATAGTCAGGTACATCTCGGAAAACTCGAAGGCTGCTGGGTACTGTTCTAGCAGCTGCCACACGCAGTCCAGAAACATTAAGAACAAAGGAGACTTGAAAGAGAAATACACAGTTCTTAGATTTAAACGAGCTTTTCCCCAGACAAACCTGTTTATCTTCACTTGGCGTGCTCATTAGGGTATTTACACATTCCTATGTTATGCCACCTAAGAGTGTAAACAACTTGATGCAGGGTATTCTACTTTCCTTGATTTCATGCAACTCAAACACTCAGTACTTCTGTTCAGTGACTTTCACAAATGACTAGGTCAAGTAACTCCTCAGCATTACCTCTCCACAGGCTTCCCTTTGAGAAGCCAATCACGTTTTCCTGAGCTCTTTTCTTAATCACGTAGCTAAAATGAGCTCTCTCATCTTGTTGGTCCTCCATCATTCCCAGTTACTCCTTCAATGACCCTTCCTTCCTGGTTGGCCTTAATTTCACAGTCCGTTCCCTTCTACACCATTGTTTGAAATGAGTGGAGGACTTGTGATTCAGCTCAATTATGTTCTTACTAAAGGTTCCATCTCTGCAGTTTCTACACTGTTTGGCAGTTGTGCATTGGGATCATAAAGCTCCAGTGCTCCTCTATCAGAGCCCTGCTTTGAAAAGCTCAGTGTATTGGTATTGGGGTCCATATATTGGGAGCTGGCATTCCCAAGTGGTGGGTGAAAAGATGCCCTTGATAAAACAAAACATACATGCACCCCCTACCCAAAACACTTCCAAATCCCTTTTAATTTGAATTTGGGCTCTGCTAGCATTTATTATTACAATGTAAGACACTTCCATGTATTACAGTGTAGCAACATCCAGAAATATTTGACTTCATCTGGTGTTTCACTAATTCACACATGGCTCCAGAAGATACAGAATTTATCTCTGTCTTGGAAAAAAACCCCATTTTCTCTGACAGTAGTTTCATGAATTACTAGTATGGAAAATATCTTTCAGCTTACACTTCTGTGTGACTAGGTCTTTGGGGTGATATTAATTGCCACATGCAAATACAATTCATTTTACCTCTTTGTCAGATCTCTTTAAGTGGTTACACCTATCTAAAAATTGATATCCTGCCATGACCCATTCCTTCTGTATTAAGCTTTGAAATCCAACAATGGTTCGAAAATAGGGATCCAGCATGACTTGAATGAGAGAAGCAGCAAGACAGCTCAGGTCCCGTCCCTCTTCCTCTGTAAACAGCAAAAGGACATGAGATATGTATAAATACACAGAATTATATCTCAAAGAGGAAAGAAGCAGCAACTAGATTTAATGTTTTTCTCTGCAATTCTTTTAAAGCACAATAAAGCATAATAAAATATGCTTCCTTTTTTAGACTTTGAGATGGTTGAAATATTTGGAAATGACAAGTTTCATATATAAAGGTGACAATTTATTTAAATCRAATGTCTTTTAACTACTTYATCACACTAATGCTAGGAGTTATGGCACACTACAAGTTGTATTACCTTGCAGAACCACGGAGACATGCTTACATTCCATCATATACACAAGCTCTGCAGAATGCTTCAGAAATGATCTAGGCAAGAGAAGAAAGTGATTCCACAATTAATATGAAAGGTTGCCTCACTATATGGAAAAAAATATGTATTTATCTTATTTATTTATTAGAAGACAGAATTGTTTAATTGAAATTTATTCACTGCTTTTTTTTATATACTGGTGAAGGATTAATCCATCCCATTACCCATCATTTTGGCAACAGCACCAACCTGATATACTCTAACCAGTGAGTATTTTCCAGCGAGGACAGCCACTTCTCTTCTGTTTCTTCAAAAGGCTCTGCAGCAAGGAAAGTAGTAACATGGAAAAGCTATGTCAGATAATTATTTTGGTTAATGAGATCTGTTAGAAATGCTGCGCTTCAAGGAAATAACCACTATGAAAGAACTACAGTCCTCCCTACCATTAACACACAGCTGCTTGAGTTTGATATGCGCAGCCTGTATCTCCTGGATACTGGGCAGACACTTGTCCAAATCAGACTTGTAAACATCACTTCGCTGGGGATGGCTTCGAGTTATTGCATTACAAATCCTAATTAAAAAAAAATAAAAATAAAAAAAAATAGAATCTGTTAGCTTATTATTGGAGAGGGGAGAAGAAAGAGTCTTCAAAGAAATATTCCAAAGTCCATAAGTGCAAACAACCAAAAACATGCTTGTTAATAAAAAATATGTCCTAGCTTGAATTTAGGAAATATATCGTTCCTGTTACAAAGCTACTGGCTCCAATATTTTTCATATTTGCTAATTACAAAAAAGAAAAATGCAAAGGCTGGATCATTGAAACAAGGTATAGATTTAGTAACTCAACACTTCAATTTTTTATTTTCCACAGTTTTTAGAAAGATTTATCTATGCTAAATAACCAGAACACATCTGAAATATACAAGCTAGTAAATCTGACAGAGATTCAAATAAGACTGAGAGCTCCAGTCTAACAGGTGCAATAAGAGATCTTCAAAAAGTCTCCCACAACATTGACCATGGAAATATCACACTAAAACTACTGAGACAAGGCTCTAAATACCTGCCTCTTCCAAATACAAAGCATTGCGCAGAAACACTGAGGCACTAGATTTATAAAACTGTATTTCTACAACGCACCGGAACATGTAAGAAATGAGTATGAGCTCAGTTACAGATGATGCTGTGCATTTCACACAACCACTACTTGCTTCATACTGTGTGCCCTGCTAGAGAACTGCTTCAGGTGCTTCTTTACCTCTGATCAATCCTCCTTTGCTGCAACACGTCTTTGATGTTGGCCATTCGCACAAGTGCACTCCCATTAGGGTGATTCCAGGACCATGACTTACGTGGGGGGAAAAACAAACAAGAGAAACAAAATAATAAAAAAAGAGTTTAGTGGTGTTGTCGTTTTAAGTGCTGCTCAAAACTGTGTTAATCTGCACATGAATCTTCAAGATAAATATTGTATGATGGCCACGAAGARGAAGAGAACAGAGTCCGCTTACCGGCATTCGCCTCCCAATAAAAGAGTAGGAGAAGAGCTTGAGGTCTTGATCTGCTAAGGAAGATGGGACCACAAAGTATTCTGGAAGGCTTGGGGAAAAATAACATACAAAAGGTTACTTTTACCCCGAGGACTATAACAGCTTTTCTTGATGTACTGCTGGTTTTCCAACGCTTTTATTAACGCACCAGTCCCTAACGTGCTGTTCTATACATCTGCAGCACGTTTTATGTCATTAATGGTGCAGCTCAGTTGTATTTGTTCTGAAAACAGCCTATGTCAGAGGGAAGCATGGAGACATGAACAGCAGATGACAGATTATAAACRTTCCCAGAATACTCCATTTCTTACAATGACAACACATGCCGGATTTTCCAACTGAGGGCTTCTCCGTACAGCGGCCTGTGTAAGAGCTGAAGTGCAGCAGGAGTCGGGATGGAGATTTTGACAGAGGAGACAGGCACATGCAGGGAGACAGGAAAGACAGTACAAACACCTCGTTTTTTTTACCTCATGTTTRCTTGCACTGCAGGAAAAGCTTACCAAGTAGAGATCATGTAACCTTCATTGACGGAACAAACTCTCCACTCCGATGCACCCGTCCTCTTGATTTCTCTATCCCAGTCAGAGTAAGTTTCAAACAAAGGTGTCTGCTGAGCACTGCTGCTGCCACCACYGCCTCCTGGGTCGATCCCGTTCACCTTCTTTGCTAGGAAAAGAAAATTCATCAATGCATATTTAAAAAAACAGAGGGGAAAAAAAAAAGGAAAAAAGAAAATCAATCTTTTCATCTCCCTAGTTATAAAAACGGGAAACTTGCATCAGGATTGGCATTATCTATTTTTATATTAAAGCAGATCAGTGATTTAATGGCAGCCTGGCAACATACAAAAATGCAAAYGGATTTTCCCTGCTATTTCAGAGAAGCAATGTAAGGCTGATACATTGTGTTGCTTGGTAGAAAACAAGCAATCAGGAACAAAGAGCAAATAAATGATATTTAATTTCAACAGCTTTTTCTTAGAAATTATGAATTAGAAGTGATTACATAAAAAATGTAAAAGGGCAGAAAAAGCTGATGCATTGATAGCTAATAAAATAAATCAAAGCTGTTAGAGAAGGCCTAATGCACGACAAAAAATGCCCTTCTGTTCTGTGCTCGGAGATCAAGAAGATGTCCTGCCACAACACAGAAGATTGCTTTGCTGATCATTCCTTAGGTTCCCAGGAGACAATCCCTGTACCAAAGGAGATTATATGATTTTTGATACTTGGGAATAAATTTTTAGTTGAAAGCTAAATAAACTGAGCCCCATGCAAGCTCCGAGCTTTAGCAGTTGCCTGTAAAGTTAAAAGTGCCCTCAAAGGAAGCAGAGCAACCTGGTTACGGCTCTCCTGTCCCCTCAGCGATTTAATCTGTACTTTCTATATCTATCACATTCATTCTTCCATCGGTATTTGGACTGCTATTTATGCTTTTTCAGAAGAAAACTATATTAAAATCAGAAAGTAGCAGTTGTTCATAGTAGACAAAGAAATACTGTAATGAATATATTGCTAAATTTCTACCACTTAATGGCAGGAAATACAATTATTAACTCTATCCTTGGGGAAAATGCTGTACAAGAGCAAGGCAGGCTTTTACGGTGCCCAGGAAGCACAAGGACAACACTTCAACTTTTACTCTCTCAGGGCTAGCAAGGAAAGASAGCTGTAAAACACAGTGCTGGAATTTTAAGAGCAAAGCCTTAAGAGCCTTGTGTCTATTCCACAAGCACCAGAATCCGCTTTACTGTGMAGAAACTTTTCAGTTAATAATAAAGGTTTTCAAACTCCTTCCTCCAACAGCAGCAGCACAGCAGTACAACCAAGTTTTGCAATTCCTGGTCTGCTGCTGCAAACAAGCATTTTACCCACCTTATGCAACTCTTCTACTAATTTTCTTTTCCATACAACAAACGCTACGCTACTTTAAGGATAGAGTAAGGGCAACTCTGTGACATTTTGCTTACTCTCTGCTTTAACATTTCCTAGTCCGAAAATTGTCTTCCTCCTTAATACTTGCAAAAGCTGAAGAGAAAATATACGGACCTTAATAACTGCCCAAGTTTCACCAAATGGGAAACTCTATGTGTAATTATGTGTGCAACGTAATCTCGTACCCCTTTCTCTGCATAATCAGTGCAGTCAYGTAGGCACCTGCACACAAGATCCATTTGGGGCCCAGATGAAGCCCTGCACTCAAGGTCCATTCAGGTTTTGTGCCAGGCAGATCACTGGCTTCTAACGCCMGTGGCTGGGCAGGTGCTCGAGCACCTCTGGGCATTTCTCCTCTGGGAGGCCTCTTACACCAGCCCTGCTGCTTCAGCTGTGCATGGCCCGGGTGGCTAAGCAGTGACCTCACAGCATGACACTAGAAATCACGTTCCAAAGGCATCTGTTTTAGGCTTACCTAACTGACAGGGTTCAGTTGGAGATTGGCCTTGAGCAGAGAGGGTGTGCTCCAACTCAGCAGGGGTGGTGGAGGTTTTGAGTGGGAAGAACTGCCTAGTAAGCCTCTAGGAAAGAAGGTTTGGAGTCCCCAGCTGCACAAATCCTCCTGCAATACCACCAGAAGAGAAACTTATTCCCACCAGAARGGCAGGTGAACAAACCTGCCTGATGGGAGATTAGCTGGGTACCTAGAGTACCAATAAAGACACACAATAGGAGGATTGAAGCGTGAATTGAGAAATAAGAGTATTCATGCTGACATTGGCTGTTTTGTTTTGCTTCAGATAGGACAGTTAAGAGTTTTGATTTTGATAGTTAATGTCCATCACAGCAATTGACTTGCATCCAAGACTAAGAAGTTGGTGCAGGACAAACCAATTTAATTACCCCTGGGGAAAGCCTCAAATGCTTTTTGCCATTGTTCTGGCTAGAAGTTCCACTGACATATTACAAAACAGAAAAAATACATTTTCATACTTACCTGGATTATGATATATTTCCCCGACATATTCAAATGCAAAGAGCAGCTGCAGATCAGTTGGCTGAGAATAATGAGCTATTGCAAGGCACACCTAGGAAAGAGACATTTATTATTATTGCTATATATAAAAACAATTGCTACTGGTTATGACAGCATGAAATATGCAGAGCAAAAGTTGAATCACTCTTTTGATGGTTTATTTCCTTACTTGATTTGAAAGAAATGAATTTATCATACYTAAACATACTAATATTTGATGAGAGGACATTACTGTAGTCATAGTAGGTGAGCTCTTCCTCTTCTACGAGGACCGACTACCAAGTAAGAGTGAAGTCTTAGTGAGCAAGGGCAGAGCGCCGCAGTCATCCCCAAGCACGACCCTCTGCACAAGCTGCTGCGCCCAAGAACTGCGAGGCCGCAGGAGCAGCCGCAGACAGACACGGGCAGCAGGGCAGGACAAGGAAGGAGCCAACAYACTGATGACGAGCGCTGCGAAATCTCATTTCTGGTTCATCTTTTGGTAGCAAGGGAAACAACGAGTACTTATTAGTGCAGCAGCAGAACACAAACAGGGCTCTTTGAGCCCAGTCCAGCGCTGCGTCATCAGCAGCCAGCAGCAGATGCCTGGGCATGAGGGCAGAAACAGAGCTGGCCTGTAGTGAAATTTTACCAGGATATTTTTTAGCAGTTTGCTGCTCGGTGATGTTCTGATCTGTCTTTGTATTCAAGAGCTTTTGCTGAATATTTCTCCTACAAAGTTGTCAGTTGGTCCAAGGGACTGTGAATGGTGGCCTCCCTTTGCAGAAGTCCTATTGACTCTTCGGCAAAATATCATATTTATCCAAAGCATTTTATCTATTTTCATTACAGTTTTCACTGATTTGCCCCATATAACCTTACTAATCTATAGCATCCCAAATGTAACCCTCACAAATGTCTGTTCTTGGAGGAGAAAATACAAGGTTGCTCTTTGAAGACTTGCAGGACCTATGCAACTCCTGCATCTTCTGGGGTCATATTCCAAAATCATGAAAGGCATCAAGACATACAAGAAAAAAGCAAATTGCTTGGCAATAGAGAACAGCTTTTTCCCCAAGCTATTTGCAAATGTAAAGTAATTCACAGTGGGAGATGTGAGGAGCTACGATTAAACGTGCCAGGCAGCACCCCTTCCTGCAGCCTAGGAGATCCCGKGCGCCCAGAGGCCCACCAGGCTCCCCCGCAGCTGGGCGCTGGTTTCGCTGCATCGTGGCCGCAGCTCCGAGCGCCGCTGCCGCGGGCTCCRCAGCTCCGGAACCGGCCGACGCAGCCGCCGGGCTCGGGCCCACGTCCTGCCCTGGGCAGGACCACTCGGCAGGAGCCCGACCAAGGGATGACCAAGGGATGTCCTCACGAGGGCAGCAATTTACCTGTGCACAAGGGAGAAGCCWGGTGAAGCCTTCTCATGTTTTGCAAGTCTCAGGGCTGGGATCAAAGAAATAGCTGCTTTTCCTACTGCTATGAGTTGTTTTAACGTTAGGAGAACCATTCGCATCATCAAGAATGGAAAACACAGCCTACAATCAGGTGCCTTTTGCTATCGTCAGTCTCTTCCAGTGGGGATATTCATTAACAATTGAAAAGGTTTGACAAAAATAAGCCAATACTAGGAAAAACAAATTTGAGGGAAAAAGTTTTCTAAGGGGGATTTGAACTGCCGCTCTCCAACTTTGATTTAGAGGCTAAGCTCTGCCTTCTTCCTGTAGCATTGGCTCCTCCATTTTACTAAACTGCACCTGCTTATTTCTAAAGGACATATTTAATAAAAATGAGGTTATGCTGGAAAAAACTCTACATGTTCGGACACAGGAATTCCACATGCAAAACTTTAACACCTCATTAGGGACTAAGGCATAGCCTAAGGTCATTATTACCCCTTAAAATATTGCCTTTCATTTCTCTCCTTTCCCTTCAACTCTCCATGTTTTTTTTTTTTTTTATATTCAGCAACATTTGCACAAAATTGTACAGATCTCCTCAGAAAACTTGGACGTGATTTAAAAAAAAATACTCTGTGCGTCCAAGAAATTGCTTTCTGTTAATAAAGGATTTTTTTTCTATTGTTGTGGACATAAAAGGAAGATTTCCATGATGTGCAAAATGAGAACCAATGCTACTGGCAGCACTGTGCCAGGAAATAACCTGGGAGCTCATTTTCTGCTGATCTCTGCTCAGAGAAAATTGTGGACTTTYACTAGCTTGAATACAACCTATGTGAGACATAACAGAATCTCCATCACACTTTTATTTGCTCTGGCTTTTGATGGGGACATCCATTATTTATAAAACCAGTTCAYGGTTGTAGATTAACTTAACAGAACTGAAAATAATCCATCACAAACAGTCCCCAGCAAAGTGTTCCTATCATGTACAGAAGCAGGTGTCTTGACTTCTCTCCCTCACACTTGCTGTTCAGTTTTTAGAAAAAGAAAAAAAAAATCACTGAAAAATGATCCAGCATAGATTTTTAAATTAATATTTATAAGCTGATTTAGAAAGACTGAGAATAACTATAATGAGGTAACCAGAAGCCATAAACATTTTATGACAACTTGTTATTGTACAAATCAAAACAAAGAAGCCTAACAAGAAAGCAKCTATTCCCTAACACCTGGCATCTTTTAACAGATTAATTTGATCCATCAATCACAATCAAACAAAATGGAAATTTGTTTACAACCGCATATTGACCTTCATCTTCCTAATTATTTCTTTCATGAAAGTAACAGAGCTAGACCCAGTCTTCATCTACAGGCATCACGGATCACAGCCTTTTACTACACTGAGCAACTTCCAAGGCTCAAGGATGAACTGCAAGACATGAGGAAAATGCCACCAGGCCAACAAACAATGAGACAGAAAAACAGTAAAACTATTTCTAAAAGGAGATTTACCTGTTTTTGACTTTACTTTACATTTTAGACAAAGTCCACTAACCCATCCATACAAAAAAAAGCATTAAATCCATTCTTGCGTCAGTTTATTTCTCACTAAAGCCATGGAGTGACTTTATCATCCACGCATTTCAGAAAGCAAGCAGATCCCACAGCTCTCGGCAGATTAGCTCTATAAGCAGAAAGCTCTTCAACTGGAAAGCAAACTTGTTTTACAGGAAATGTTCTCATATCAAACCAAAAATGTTTAGTATTTTTGCCAATTTATAATTGTCTAAAGCTGAAGACACTTAGGCTCAGTTAAATGAGAGAATAGGCTGCTTGTTGGAAAGTTACTTCATTAAAAAAAAAGTTAACACAATGTATTTAACTCTTTCACATACACTAAGGATATTTTCTTGTCAGCATTCCTGGAGCAAACCCTATCTGGGAAAGATAAACTGATATTCCTTGTGCCAGGCTCCTTCTTTTCCCTCTTCAACAGCCATTTTACCAAGGACAAGAGCTTCGAAGTACGGCTATGGCTTTTTAGGAAGATCTTTGAGATCAGGCTACATTTATGGTCCACCAAAGTTAGTAAAACCCTTAAGCGATGCCTTTCAGCTGCCTCCTAGGCTGGGCCACTGGTCTTAGGGATTCCCTGGAGAGCCACCACCTTCCGTGGTCCGGCAATTCCCCTTCCAAGAAGGCATTTTGCAATGCAAAGTCACAAAACTATGAAAAACAAGTCCCACAGACAGACATTTTTAGCAAGTCTCCTTGCAACATAAGCTTTCAACTAATGAGACTTTCCACCCTATCACTCAAAGTTCTCCTGGCTCCAAAGTTCCCGTCCCAAGCACAATGGGAAGGGTTTTTTTCTCTTCTAAAACACTCCAATGCCACCTATAGGTAATACTTACATTGGTCCAAGTACAAGTAATCTGGATGAAAGGAAACAGCACAAGGAAAATTATTTCAATTTCTCCAATTCATATCAGAAACTTGCTTTGCACAAGCATATGCTTGAATGTTAAGTGCACTGTTTAATTGAGTTTAATTTTGAGTTTAAGCTTTTTGTAGCCTCTCTACTCTCACTCCAAACAGTGATGCCTTCTCCTGCCTTCTCCATGTCTTGAGAGATTAGCAATTCTATGATCTGCATAAACAATTACAGAGCCTGGAGCCTGGGAAGCGGTGATGGGGACTGAAGAGGTCAGGGTCATTTGTCCAAAGCCGAATTCCACATTTATTCTTCATAACAATTGGCAAACCAGTGTTCCCCGCCGTGGCCAAGTGCAACAGCATGCAGGAAGGCTGGCTTCGACGGGGCAGGAAACAAGATTTGAGAAAAGTAATTTTTCCTCCTGTTTTGACTACATGTGTCTGAAACTGAGCACACACTGGAGAAAAGGAAAAGAGCCGAGGGAGTGCAAGCAGTAGAAGGACCTAAGAAAATGGAGATATATTTAGGAATCAGGAGATTACAGGGTGTGTGCCATGGCTGCTCTGCCAAGATTCACATGCATGGCAAGGCCACATGCTAGCAGCCAGCTATTCAGCAGTCCCTAAGATCCACAGCCTCAACACTCAATGTGTTCTAATTCTAGCTTTGTCCTGTTGATACAGTTTTATGTAATGGCTGGAAATTAGCAGGATGCTGCAGCTTAACCTGCTTTTGTGGTTTCTGGATCAAAATTCTTTCTTTTCCTTCAAGAGTGTGAAATGCTTCTTTTGGGCTGCCTAAGGAAGGCTTCCCCAACTCACTCACTCGTGCTTCTCATCCTCCACTTCCTCCTCCACCCAGCTGCCTTTCCTCTCTACAGAGGCTCTACACGCTTAATTTTAGAGACAAAATGGAATCAAACTATTATATCACTGTAAGCATCAAGTTTCCACGCCCTTGCTTTTTAACTCTTGTTTAGCAAATACTCCATAACAAAAGTGTTTACTTTTGATGACTATTGATGTTGAGACAGTATTTTTACAGTATTTTATCTTTTATGGGCACTGGCTGCAGTTACTGTTGAAATTGGCTTAAACAGAACTCTCATTTTCTTTTCTTTCCTCTTTTTTTTTTTTTTTTTTTTTAAATTAGCTTCATGGTAATTTACCACAAAAATACATTCACTCCTCACCTCAAAGCGGAAATAAAACAAAAGAATGCATCAAATTAAGATGGAGAAAAAGTTACCACCCACATACCATGGGGGCATTCAGGCTTGTTTGCTTGAATGCAGACATCTGAGTTAACCACTTTCACACTTGTCTCCTCCTCTGCACCTCGCACCAAAGACAGACACAAAATACTCTCTGATCTAGGAAAGTGGCTCTGTTAGTAGCAGCTTTTCTCCATTACATCCCTATTCTGCAAATACAGGTCCTTCCCTTAGAGCAGATTATGTCCTCTGTCAACCCCAACATATTCATCGGAATGCTGCTAAATATGTCCTTATTCAGTTAAGGAATTTTTCACATGTAATCCCTTACAGTTTAAGAAGGATCTTAAAGGATCTTAGTTTAAGGTCTTTAGTGTGTCTTCCTTGCAAGTATTCCAGACATTTAAAAAGTAAAAATTCTCAAGGTTTCACATAGTTTTGAATATATATATTATAGAAGGAAGTTAGATACTTAATCTTGAACTCAAACATGCTTCTTTCAAGGGATAATACATCCTGTATTAACAGGATAATATTTAAGAGAGAAATCTCCCTGTTTTGGTTTGTAGAGGTGGGTGCAAAGTTTGCCAAAGGAAGTTATTTATGATTTATAAAGGACTAACATGCAGTTTTCTTGCTTCACAGAACAGGGACTCTAGTGGTCTCTGAAACATCATTTTCCCTTCTGCTTATTTTAAAACAAGTTAAAAAAAAAAAAAAAAAAACACCTTTCTTGAAAAGCATGTTTGAGTCTAAATACTTCAGACTTTAATTGAATGAAAGCCCTCCCAACTCACTGATTACAATAGAAATACTGAGTTCTGCATTTTTGTGACCCAGTAAGCACCCTGAAAAACCGTCATAACATGCACAATTCTAGACAGGTCTTTATTAAAAACACTTGGGTGTTCGCATCTAGTCCAAAAATGAGCATGCAAATTTGTGAGTGAAAATAGCTTTTGATTTTTCTACAAGGGATCAGAGCCTGAACTCCCAGTTCAAAAGGCAAGACGAAAAGCTGCAGAGGGTGCAGGAGAGGGATCCCAGGGTGACCGTGGCCCTGAACCACGTCACCTGCAGAGAGGTCACAGGAGCTGGGCATGTTTAGCTGTGCAAGGATGGGACTGAAGAGTGAATTCACCACTACCTACAGCTCCCTGGAAAGCAGCTCCAAAGCTCTCGGCCCTGCCAGGTGACTAAGGGGCAGCAGGCAAATCCTAGGGAAGGGTTAATGAGCTGCTGGGTTTGGGCTCTCTCCCGCCCTCCCCAGGCTAATTACTCTTCTTAGCTGTGACAGCCAGTTAGAAACAGTTGCTATAAAGATACTGCAGACAGACAGACTTGGAGGTTGCTCCGGGGAGATTGCAGAGAAGCTGTGAAAGGGGAATTGCCTGCTGAAAGGCTGCCAAACATGAAAGGTTAGAAACAGTGAAGGCAGCAGGCACAGAGGAATCCAGAAAAGCAACAAGGAAAGAAGAGTCAGCTTCACCTCCAGGTTTCTGCCCGCAAATCTTAGGGAGAAGGAAGCCTCCAGAAAGTGGAAAAAATGAGCAGACATCATGCAGGTGAACACAGAAAGACTTAAGGCTGGGCAGACAGTGCTTTGAATTTACTGGATTGAGCTCAAACTTTTTGTTGAACAGRGGAAATTGAAGCTCTGAGAGCAAACTGGGCCCTTAGTTTGGAAATCAGGATCCCAAATTCCTTAATATCTGCCTTAAGAAACTGTACCTTTCTATTAAATTGTTTGAAGAAAGTAAAATTCTATCAAAGTTCATATAGCTTTGGATTGCCTTTTCTTAGTCTTAAACCAGCAACTAAAAGCTAGTCAAGGCAACTGACTATGCGAAGATTGCAAGAAATATATGGAAGACAGACACTTTACCTAGAGGTAAACTAARGCTATGACCTTCAGAAAAATGAAAATCCTAAACATATTATGCATTGAAATGTGCAGCTATTACTCATACAAGTGTCAGATGTACCTATTTATGTATGAGTATCAGTGTGTATGTGTAGCACCTGTGCAATCTCTTCCACAGCTGCAAAACAGTATTTTGATTCCTGTTCTCTTAAAGACTTTAAGTACAAGACATATGATACAAAAAGTGCATACTCATCTTACCCATGAACAATACAACATGTTAAAATTTATCTAGTCATTTTAACTCTAAAAAATTAGGTATTCTCCTATAACAATGCATAGGATTAGTTGTAAATTTCTTGCCCCTACACCTCTATGAAAATATAAACAAAAGTTCCTTATTAGCACAGCTCATTACATATAATTATTACAGTGTAAGACCCCATAGAAAGATCTACCTTTTTTGCACTTTCAGGACCTGCTTCATCAAAGCGAAATCTGACAATACGGAAGTCTTTGCAGTAAATGATTAATTCTGTTGGGTTAAATTTAAGTTTTTGATTGGGACCAAGGACCTTTTGCTTCCTCTTGGTGTCGTTCACTGTAAAAGACAAAATTATCGGACTAAGTATACAACACACCACAGACAGAAAAGTGCTACCACCTGCAGGTCTCTTTTTATAGTTAATAACAATTAATATAATAGAGTATTTCAACTACTTGAATTAGTTACACATTGATCAATCTTCTTTCAAACAAATAGCTTAATTAGTGATTCCTATACACCTGGATTATTTTTACCCATCACCAACTTCAAAAACAAGGACTAAGTTTYGCAGCTTTGTCAAAGTTTCCACTGAATTCCTGTTAGGAAAAGCTTATGCTTTGATAAATTTAGGACAGGTCTACATGTAGAAGAAGCAAAACTAATCTGCCCAAACATGTGGGCAGGTAATGTTCTCCTCTGCTCCAGAGAGTTTCAAATAGTAACAAAAAAGCTAAACAGACAGGAGCCATTTTTTACTCTTCTTCTAACTTTTCATATTTTTAGTCTAACTTTATCAAATTCTTCAGTGGAGGGGAAGAAAAGAAGATGAAGTCAACAAATAAGTGTACAGAACTCTGCACAACCTAACAGCTGACAGCTATGAACTGAATAATTTTAAAGCCTGTCATCATATCTAACAATTTTTGCCTTACCTGTGACAATCTGCTCAATACATGTCAGAGGGACATCATGTTCACCAAGAAGAAGGTTTTTATAGTGGAATTTCTGAAACACAAATTCATAGTCAAGAGTTGTAGTTCCACAGCTCTCAGACAAAAGATATTAGCACAGCTTTGAAGAAATGATAAAAATCAGGCATGTCTAGACTTTTCTGACCTACACACAGTCCCTGCCTACTCACAGCTATGGAGAGGCAGCAACAACAGCTCCCTGGGGTTGGTGAACACATGCAAAGCAGTTTGGAAACCCCAGTGGAGTATGCAGAAATAAATCATTGCTTACACTGAATTTGCTAGCCTTCAGATTGCTGTTAGAAATCTGATAGTCTAAAACATATATCTCCAACTATTAATATAGCAGTAGAAAGAAAAGTGTGAACTTTTCTCAAGGCAAACCACATTGTTCACATTGTTAGACAGAAYTGCACAGATGAAATATGAAAGTTTGCTCCTCAGTTCTACTATAGGTCCTCAAGTCCAGATGACCCAGTGTTCTGAATCCATGTGAGGCATAATATACTGCAGGTGGTCACTTACTGCTTTCATACGTAATGAAGAGCTAAATCTCAGCTGCAAAGAATTAAAAACYAGAGCAAGAAAGAGTACTGAAAATTAAGCAGCTCAAAAAAACAGAAGCTCAGGACAAACACTGACTTTAAGACAATAAGCATTAAATTCATACATTGCTTTTAAAGTAACAAGCTTTCAAATGGGAATATTTKGCTTATCAAATCAGCCACTATCATCAAATTTGATAAATTGTGCAAGTTCTGACAACCTCGTCTTATGACAAGAATTTTTTTTTGAAATAGATGGTCAAACTTGCTAGTCATTCCTGAATAAGCATCTCTCCTTTCAGCGTTTTAAACAGGTCTAATGAAAGGAATATTTTTAAACAAAGCTAAAAATGACTGTTAAACTACTTTGAGAATAATATATAACTGACAAGTTGATTTCCAAACTTAATGCTTTATACTGTGCCGTTCAAAAACTGATTAAGGTTATGAATTTTGCATGTTTGCTTTGACAAAGGCTGGGTCTCTTTTCCCCTTTTGTTGTTGCCTCATCTACAATGAAAGCTCATTTCATGGTTACTTTGTCCTCCCTTACTGATGCCAATAAAACTTGGATGCATTAAAGGCTTTACTGATCTGATGCTTGTCTAGTCAAAGGAACATTTGCAGTTCTCCTCTTCAAAGGGGAACATGTTTTTATACAATTCCTGCTTAGTCTTCTATTAAATCTTTTTCCCAAAGAAGCCTTCATAAACTGTGGTAAATAGAACTGGTTGTACTTCTATCACAAACTCGCTCTGTTCTGATACTCTCAAATAAGGGATGGGAATATCAACACATTCAGAACATAGTTTAACCTCATCACTGAGTTTTCTTTGGTGTAAAAGGCATCATATTTATATCAATTATGTGAGAAATTTACTGTATTCTACTTAAATCCATTTTATCCAGGACATTTGTTATCATGGGGTACCCATGTGAGAATAACAGACCTGTAATGGCATGGGATCATCCGTAATGAAGGAAATCTTGAAGTTTGTGCAAATCAGTTTGCCCCACAGGTCATATTGACTGGTATCTGTTGCGATGCAYTTTCTCACAAAATTGACTTCATTTACCACAATTTCACCTAAAACAAACCAAAAATAAAAAAAGATGTTGTAAAAAGTAACCTATATAAATCCCGTAGGTGCAACAAAAGTCCAGGCACCTAGCAATCTCTAACTCTTTACACGTTTCCAATTATATAAAACTTCTGCCTCGACTTGGCATGTATTAAGTGCTGTTCTGGGAATAAAAAGAATTCCAAAAAAGACAATGTCACCTAGCAATTAAAACAAACAAACAAACAACCTTATACTTTGAGATCAAAGGCTGTGAACACTGGTCAGAACAACACRTTTGTTAAAACAAAGGCACATACTCATGCCCTTTAGCTAGGATTTAACTTAACAATACATGGCTATTTCCAGCTTTTAATTATTTTACAGAATCTTATGAAGCTCAGGGATTTGGAACAGCAGTCCACATCTAGCTTTCTACTTATTATCAGGCACTTTCATAAAGGGATTCAAGCAATCCCATAAAGGAAGATAATGAAACAAAATAAATTAACCATTCCTTGCCATGTCAAAGTTTTTGCCGTGACCAGCTACCGAAAGAKGACCAATCACCTTATCATGCAAAACAGAAGACATTCTATGTATATTTACAATTTACCCAAATGAGAAAGAAAAATTGTAATTCACTTCAGACAAGCTATGAAACAAAAAAGCATAAAGGCAAATGAGACAGAATCCTTAAAACAATAAATTACTGTGTATAATACTGCTTTTTTGTTCCACTGCAGAGGTTTCTAGAAGCTAAATGGCAACTTCATTCTTGCTTCAGCAAATAAACATGGTCATTACTATACTCCTGTAGAATGCTATTGCTTCTGTTATCAGATCGGCTACTTCCTTCTGCTACTAGTACAAATAATGGACACATGTTCAAGAAAAACATAATTTTGACCAGCATTATTTAAAAACCAAAACCTAAAGGYTGCTAAAGACTAATTTGCTCGTAACAGCTTTGACACATTTAGGCCTAGTTTTTTCCTGAAATATCACTCAGGGTCCCCAATGCTTTGCAAGGAACACTGGGTCTAAGGTCTCCTCTCGTGCTTTCCAAACCACAGTTAAACAAGTCTTTTTGTCGTCCCCCATTTCAAAACGACAAGTGCAGCACAAATAACGCAGTTAAAGTTCAACCAAGTTAACAGCAGTTGAAAGCTGTCTTGTAATGGGGTACATGAGGGACAAGGCCCACTTCTGTTAAACATTAAAACATTGCAGTATTTTTAGCTGTCTGGCCTGGAACATCCCACTGCCCAGCATTTTTTTCTAATAAGCCATTTACTTGATTAACTTCAAAAGCCCAAACTGTGTATTTAAACAATTCTGTCTCACAAGTTGTTGTTAATCTTCTGCTATTTAACATCCAAACTGGTGGCRTTCAGCCTGCCAGGCTTCCCCGCTCTGCAAGTTATTTCTGCCAAACCTGACAAGCCTTTATTCATCCCTTTCTCAATACCTTTGGTTTAGCTGCGTTCCAATAAAGGATACAGAGAGGTAAATGCTCAAAAAATAAAGTGCACACCTGTTATATATGGGTAATTTTTTCATTGCAACATTCTCTTATCTGCTGTCAAATGAAATATTTTTATTATCATATGGGAGACTTTCTTGCTGAAAGCACAAAATACCATGACCAAAGTAGTGCAGAACCTCGTGTCTTTGACATTATAAAACTAGCAAAAAAGAGAKCTCCGTTACTGATGGCAGATGAACACGAGGGCCTGCGAGGTCACCCCCTTCACCAAAACCAATCCTGTTTACATCTTCCCTCTGTTTCCCATAATAGCACAGTTACACTCTAACATGTTAACACTAATCCTATTTGAGAGCGATTTYGTTCAGTCGCACTTCATCTAACACAAACACGCTCTGCATTTCTGCCCTGGCTCGGCTCTCCTGCCCTGCCCTCAGGTTTGGGCCCCTCACACAGACCTGTTGATTTTGAACTCAAGTATTACAAGATGACTAGACCGGGAGCGGAGACCCGCTGCTCTAACTGAAGGGCTTCAATATCTTCACAACAAAGCAGGAGAAAGTCTGCAATGCAAATTTAGCAGATGCAGCTTTTGAGAGACTCTCTCAAACCGCACTTTTTTCAATGGCAGGCTTGGAATTTTATATTGAGCCCTAACTTATCCCGCTTTTGGATGTGAAGAGTAAGCTGTATAAAATGGAGCAAACCTTCCAAACTTAGGAAAAACTGAGGAAAGCAGCTAAACATAAAGTAGTCCTGGTTGGCCTTGGAAAGCTTTATGATGAAACCTGATTGCATTTGAAGTTCAGTAGGTGATTTTTCTGTAAAAGTGTCAACAACTGAGCTATTCAGAGATATTACACTGCACATTTTTACAATGTAGCTGCTGCTTTTTTCCAGTAAACAGTCACAAGCTGTTCCAGACACGGAACAGCAGTCAACACTTCCATGTGACTCCAGCAGTCGGAGAAGGATCTCGGGAGACAAGAGCAGTTTGTTTAAACTCTGACAGGAAACCAGACAAAAAATTACAGGTTGCCACCCTTTATGTATAAAGCCTAATCATGTTTAATAAACACATTCCTACATGGAATACATGAATCACAGAAATAAGAGGAGACCAAAGGATCTATCAGCTAATGTTCCTCCTATTTTAAATACACGGCTTCAAAAAAGCCTGCTAACCCCCCAAAAAAAAAAAAACAAAAAAAACCCACTATGTAATGTGACTGCCTTATACTGTGTATATTAGGGAAATTCATGGGATGTTATATGGCCATACAAAGTCACTGCAGCCCAGAGCAAACGCAGGCAGCAGAGCCAAGCATGTGGTGATACAAGTGGACACCGGTAGCCTCAGGGCGATTTTATCTGGAAAATCTGAAAGTATTATGAAGGTGGCTGCAWGTTTTTGCCTACTGAAGAGTGTTTTTGTCATTTTTGATGCCATGAAGAGTAGGATGAAGTTTAATTTCTTTGTTTTAATCACAGCAAGGTAGCCTAGAACAAACAAGAAGCCTTAAAGATAAACACAGCTCCCTCTCCAGCTGGAAAACTAATTTGTAGTTTATTATCAGCAATACTGGATCTAATAACCTGCATACAGGCAGAACTTCGTGTACACAGACACAGTCTCTAAGAGATTTGAGTTGTTTTGTGTACTCAGTGTCAGCTTAATGAATATTTATTACTGGTAACATGACAATCGGACAATAAGTCAATAAGAGATTGTGAACAAAATAAGTAAARGCTGCAAGAATTAGCAATGCTAAAGGCGAAATAATTGGAAATTCCTGCATCTATTGCAGCAGTGAGGGGCCAGATACTTTACAGCRGGAAGAGAAGCATAAATTATTCCCCTGCCTATATATCCAGTTCTCATGTTTGGCTTTTCAGAATTTTGTATTATTATAGCTCAAAATTCCAGAGACGCTCAACAATGAGGAGACCTCAACTAATCTCCAGCTTTCAGCTGCTCACTGAAGCAGCTGCCAATCCCTTCCATCTAAAACAGCTTCTACTGCAGTTTTTCTGCCCATGAACACAGAAGGAATAGAGCAGAAGAGCACAATTTAAAACTTAAATTTTCATCAGCTAAGGTTGCTTGAATGAAGTCTAGGGCCATGACCTCACTAAAGCACGAGGGGAAACGGACTGAGTACTATTCAACAGGTTCAACAATGCTCACTGAATACAGAATTGCTTCAAGACAAAATAAAGTATTTGGACATCCCAGTTTAAAAGACACATTAAAAAGCACAGTGTATACATATGCATGTGTGAATGCACATACAGGGCTGCATGCTACAGTGCTACCATATAGGGTTTCTAGCACATCAAGAACCTGATACTAGATGGATGCAAATAGTGCCGGAAATCAGACTCCATAAATGAATAATACAAATCCTGCAGGCTCGAGAAGCATGTGGGAGTCCAAAATATGGGTTAGGGATCTTTTTAATGCTGTACTAGAAGCAAAAGGACTGACTGATTACGAAAACCTTTCCCTAATTAACCTATAAGTTATAGATCAAAAACTGAAAATGAGGTATAACAGACTTAGGGACACAAGAGGAAGTAAGTACTTTATGCAGGCGGTCATACAATCCCCACCTAAATTAATAAAGATTTCTGACTCTTGAATACTTCTAGGAAAGTAATCCCTGTTGCTTATTCACTAATGCTGGCAGTAATTATATTCAATTAAGAAAAAGTTTGTTTGTATGAAAGATAGAATCTAAAAAGTTTCCAATACACAAGCCAAAGCTAATTATGTTACCGCTTAACAACTAAAAACATGCTTTAAATATTGGTTCGTTCATTTAGACTATCTTACATCTATTTAAAACAGTTTCAAAATGACTGATGAGTACTAAATTAAATTTGCTAGCGTTGAATGTTTTAAATAAGTTTTATTACTAAGTAACTGAAATCCAGAACATTTTCAATCATTTAGTTTCCCTTTTTCTAGCTGTTTTCTCCTAGCTAAAGAACACCAAAATAGCGTGAGTTTATTAGTATGCTCCAAGCATTTAGATGCAAATGTGTCTAATCCACTTATAAATGAATCTTCTGTTCAGTATGCTTAACCACTTACAAAATCCAAAGAAAAAAGTATTTGTGAGCTTTAAAAATCATGAGCTCTTACAACATTTTTAAGATAGTGTAAAAACAAGAGAACTGCACACTTATAGATACTACCCAAAATTTCTGTGCCACTATTAGCCAGCATCTCTGAAATCAGTTAGAAAATAATCTATGTTAAAAGTTCTTGTACGAAAGTTCCTTTTTTAAAGGAAATCTATGTTAAAAGATCCTATACAAACTGATAAAGAACGAGCAATATTCACAATTTCAAAACTGCAACTGGAGAATGAAAAGCAGTACTGATGTATTAAGTTTGCATTAATTTYAATGGCAGAGATTGTGTTTTCCCTCAAAAAAATCATCCTCACCATATTCTGGAGGGTGTTGCGTTTTAGGAACAGTATCTAAAATACTTAGTTTGCCAATCTGATTAGAAATGCCATCAATTCTCTCACATATTTGTATTATGCAACCTCTGTAGTGCATAAAGGTTAATAAAGAACATAGCAAAGTACAATAAAGATCGTAACAAGAGTGTTGCTTAGTGTTAGGAACACTAGAAACACTACAAAAAAAGGAAGCAAGAAAGTGAAGATCTCAAAGTGAGATCCTAGAGGAACAACTACTGTTTTCCCATGTACCAGACGGGGATTTAAAAGGATATTTGTCCAATAAAGCTGACTATTTGCGAGTCCTGCAAAGCAAATGGACGGCAGAGCAAGCGAAGGCAGCAGTGCTTTTCTGAAGGAGGCCAGATGCTGGGTAAGGCCCTCGTGCACCCTCACCCCTAAGAAACGTGGCAAAGGACACGAGCACCGGAGCCAAGGCAGCAAGAAGGGGACATCTGTCCCTTCTGGGCAAGGCTCTCATTAGCAATGAGGGCCAAAGCAAAGCATCCCAGCAGAGAAATATCCGCACCCGGCCTGCTCTGTGGCTGCTCAGACGAGCTGGGCAATAGCAACATGCACCTGAGAGGGGAAAGGGTAGTACGACTGATCCTCTTGGCCTTAGCAAACATTTTTGGGCTGAATTTAAGTAATTCTATCATCAAAACTACAAGAGAGAAAGTTTCACCAACGCTATGGCCAGAGCTCAGTGACATGAGCAGGAGAGAAGGCAGTGAGGAGGGAGGATGTTTTGTGTTTTGCATATTTTAGCCTGGCTACATGAACGAAAGGTTCCCAAAGCCTGGCTTTGCCTAAACATCAGGAACAATTTGAGATAATTGTGGTTTTCAGTCAGCTATTTTATAACTAAGTCACAAATAAAAGTTACAAACGCTGTTCTGAACTTGTACCTACTTGCACAATGTAAAATACTCACGTTTGGCGCATATATATATATATATATATATATCTCAATACAAGCTCCTTCAAAATTAAGTCTCTGAAGACTTATTTCATTGCAACATAATTGCCTGGAGACCAAAAAACCCCACTAGTTTATTCAGCTGACAATTAAAAATTTACACTAACATTTTATTCCCTTTCTGGACTTAATGACTTGTGGCATTACATCCATGTGGGACACAGTGGACAGGAACCAATTATCGCGGAACTRTTTTGCAAAAGGCACATGCACAAACATTAATACATCTAATTTTAAAGTGTGCTGAACCTTCACCTTGTAGGAATGACTTCTATATTGCCCTACAGCTAAACTAGCTCAAAGAGAAAAGAATTTTTGCAGTTATTTACAAGCACCCGAAATAATTCACTGATCAGAAACTATATGAAATAAACTGGAAGGAAGAACTGCCCCACAAGTCAACCCCACCATAAGCTCCATATCTGGAGCTTAGATTTTACATGCAGATTGCCTTAGTGGTACTTATGTCATGTCAATCCTTAATTTAAAAAAAAAAAAAAGTCTTAAAAGGGAAAACAAAGCAAGCAATTAACTGAACCCAAAGCACGCCTGAAAATTTAGTTTGAGTTAAACAAACAAGAAAGCTATAATAGTAAAGGCCATCTACCACATACTTACTGTAAGCAATGCCTCACTTATTCTAAATATAAGTCAAATGCTTGGTTTGTTTTTAAGCTTCTTGCAGTATGAAACACCACTCTGTAGGAAGCTGCAAAACCAAGCTGAATGCTGCATCTAGAACTCAAAGGTCTCTCAATTCAGGAATTCTTGTCATTATGAAGTCTTTAAAAAAAATCTACATTAAAAAAGAGTTAGATAATTTATTATTTTCCAAATAAGAATCCAATCATTCTGAAGAGGTGAAAATAACTTCATATTCATGTATGACACTGATCCATGAAGATAACTTGTAATCCTAGATCCCTAAAGTAAAAAAGTTACCATGCAACACTAGACAAGTGCAACAGCAAAATAGGAAACATGAAATGACAGTGCTATTGTAGCGCTAACTTCTTTTACCATTACGATTACACTCTAACTTTGAATAGAAGAACTAACATAGAGAAAAGCCCCTAGCCCTGCAATATGGTGTCTTAATCAGCTGCACAGTGAGCATGAGAGCCTTGGCTAGCAAACCRCAATGCTAGAAATGACAACCAGCAACGGAGTATATTTTGAAAGCAACTGAATTTATACAGGTTTAATTTATCTGCGAGTAGTGACTTAGCCTCACTACTCACCATCGTGACGGGAACACACCCCACAGATCAAGCAGCACGTAACTGAAGATCAACTCAAGACAACTCCAARGAAAACAGACCTGACAAGTGTCTGGAGTTACGCAACCTGCTTGCTAACCAGTTCCGTACTTCTCACCCCGTCAGCCCTGGATCCTCACTCAYTCCTACCACAATACCCTGACCTCTCTCCTTGGCTCCCAGATCCCACAGACCACCTGCAGCCCCCAGGAAAGAGGCCCAGGCTGCAGGGTGAACACACCTGCGTGCTGGGCTCAAAGGCGCCCACCAAAAGGGAGCTTCCTTTCCCCATCACAAGATGGGCTGCAGCTGGACACACAACATAAGGTACTAGTGTTGGGCAAAGTAGGGAAAAGAACAGCTAGGCAGAGGAGGGCTGGGAGCTATTTCAGAGAATCAGATAGGTCTRAGATAAAAATTTTCACTAATATATCCTTAAAACCATCCCTACCAAATTGTAGATCCAGTTGTCTGTCAAAGTTGTATGTGCATGCACACACAAAAGAAAAARAATGGGTGGTGGCTCCAATTAGATCAGGTATATACACACTTAAGTGACAAATCTTGAGGACTATGTGTGATTGCACCCAACAAGAACACAGAAGAACTAGGAAGTATGCAGAGATGATCAACAGGATGATCAAAGACAAGGAAGACTTCCTAGCCAGGACAGGCTCAATTATTCTAAAGGGAAGAAAAACAGAGGGGGTTAGTGACAGAGGTCTTAAAAAAGAAGAGGGCTTGACCTTCACTGTATGAGCCAAGAACTGAGATGTATCCAAAGAAACTAAGTGGTATAGATCCAGAACACACAAATAAAGGTGGTTTCTGATCACCAGCATGTCATTACATTGCTGAAGTCCTCACCAGATGAAGCTCGGCTACCAAAAATGTGTATGGTACAGAAAGCAACCAGATAAATTCCTGTGAGAAAAGCCATCAAGAGGAATTACAAAGACAGCASTGTCTCCACAATCACGGGAAGGTCCTCTATATTAGTTCACCCTAAAAGCCCCCAAGGCCACAAGCAGAAGGAAGCTGCGGGAGCAGAAGGAGCTGCCAAGGGCTGCTTGCCCTGGCAAACCCCTTAAGAAGGCTGATCTAATTCAGTTCACTCCTTTAATTTTACTGTGCATAATTTTTAAAATAAGCATGACTAAACTGTATTTTCTAGGTGTTTTTTAAAACTTACAGGTAGGAAATATTAACTTACACTTTCAGTAGGTTAGCGTGCAGAGTAATATATTACCACATAACTACCACAACCAGTATAAAGGTTCAGAAAGAATGACGCTTCTCTGGCACTTCCTCAGGCTGCCCAGGATTGCACAACGTTGGGCACGAGCACCCACGAGGACCTTCCCACTCGCCTGGCCTGCTCCTTGGTGCCACTCTGCCTTCCATGGGGACACAGGAGGGCTCCTGATCCGTCTGCACCTCGCTCCACACCAGCTTCCCATTCAAACAAAATAGGTAGAGCACTATATTCCAGTTATATCATTCCTTTTTTTAAATGGTTAAGTCATTGTCCCAAACATGCTACAGATGATGTTGTGGAAAAAAAATAATGGAAATATATTACAATTATGTTATAGGAAAATATACTCCTTTAAGTTGTATTTTAGTAACAAGAGTGTTATATTTACCATAGAGCTTCAAYTTCATTCTTGCCTAACATAAACAAGCTAATTTCCTATTGAACAGGCAAGTCACTCTGATGGAYTGACTGCTAAACTGCTTTCCATTTCCTCTGTTTTTCCTTTCTGTTATGTTCTAGGCAAACAAATAAAGCAAAACTGGTGAAATTGCTGTACAGGCCAACTCCTCAACTAAATCTGCAAGAATTCTTCATCAAGGAGCTGGGCTAGAACAACACACCAGACTGAAAAACTCCWTCTCTGAACAGGATCAAGTGTTTTGAAATCAAAATACACTGAATCCTGTAAAATTACTTGTTTTTTACTATTGCAGCAGCAGTGTTGGAAGTGCAGCTGTGGTTTTCACTTCTTTTACTTGTTGCTCAAGGCCACGCCCTATTCAAGGCACAGTTGCATGAGGATATAAGGTTTTGTTTGAAAAGCTTAGAAGATGTCCCTGATCCTCCTGGTTGCAGAGGAAGCTCTGAAAATAAACTCTACAGATTAAAAAATGAGGCCAAAGTAAATTCCAAAATTTACTTTTTTTAAAAAATAAATTATTTTTATTATTCATAATTTCCATGCCTGAAGCTCCTCTCCTAATCTTCACTGCACAAAAATAAGAGCTAGACAGCAGGGTTATTTAACTAGTGTCCTACTTTGGAATTTCAGATTTTAGTAAACTACTCCCTCAAAACTATTTTATTTTAGGAATCAGAAGCTTTGTGCAATATCTGCAGTTTTTGCACMTTACCAGTCAGCAACTATTTGTGCTGAAATAACTGAAATAATTCCACTCCAGAAGAACTCCTTAAAGACTCCACCAACAAAACACTTCAGCCACTCAGGTTAACTCTTGTTTCTGAGAGTAAATAGCAACTTCACACAGCTACCAAGGACAGGATATCAGGAATACCAGACTCAAACTGTACTTGCAGGGGAGTGCGAGTCAGCCATAATGTAATTAAATGACTTGGAATCTGACCAGAAACTTGGTTTATGACAAATCCGAAAGCCGGTCTATCCAACAGAACAACGTGTACTTGTTTATACACTTTTCCAATGCACCATTTGATGACAGGAGCAAAAAAAATGCATTTAAGCTGGTGTCTAACTTTAAACAGGAAGAGTTTCATTTAAGTCCTTTAAAATAAACAATTATTAAACCTCTCCCTCCCTTTGTTCAGACAGGGACTTGAAAAAATCGAAATATTTTGCCAGAGCTATCCTGTAACTGGATGGAAGGATTAGTTTTATTATGAAATAACTCAAAATAGCACTCCAGAGTGATATGAAGGCAGAAGTTAAATGCTCTGGTCTGAGTCCCATTCTTTCAATCACTTTCTGAATAACTTATGGGAATTTCCTTTACAGATGTCCCAAAAGCTACCAAAAAGCCTTCCTTKCAGACAGCTCTGTTTCAAGTTCACTACAGGGTTTCATAAAGTAAGAATTAATAACACAGCAAAATGTTATTGCACGTAAGTCCTGTGTGACTGCTCATGTGCAGCTCCTACAGAAAAGGTGAGGTGTGCTACATCTCAAAAAAGTTATCTCATATTTCCTTGCATTTATTGTGGGACATATCAGAGCAGAACACGCAGTCACTTCCCTGCAAGTCAAAGACCCTGGGTGAATAGTGACTGCAGCATAAGCAGCAAGGTGCCACRCGGTAAGCAAAAGCTTTACAAATATAAAAATAAAAGTATTTCTAATGTTGAACAGCCATAGCAATCTATTTAGGATATTTATGCCTCAAACAGAAGTCACATTATTTCACTAGAAGCGCCACTCAGTCAGTTCTACTCTTTCGGTGTAATCTCTTAATTGCCTCTGAGTTTTTGCCTCTTCAGTTTAAGGTGTCTCCCTGGACGACCACACCAATCAGTGCTGCTTAATTTACAACATTCCACTAGTAAGCAGTATGGATAATAATTAATTTTTAAGAGTAACTTGTTTATTCTATTCATCTCTTTGAAAGCAGGCTTTATCTTAGACAACACCTTCAAACAGTGATAAAAATAGACATTTTTATTTTCTAATCCACATGCTGAAAAGACTACTTAGCATAGGTTAAGACACAGAGCTTCCAAAATTACAGAATAGCTGAGTGCCGAAGAGAGGAAACGAACAAATACGGCACTAGCCTTCCAATAAGGTACTCAATTCTGTCTACTTAGTATAAGTTCTGTAAATATTTTCCTTTATAAAAAAATAAAAAGCAGAAGACTGCAACCCAGGCTATGTGAGAGCAGGTTTTGCACAGATGTACAATTCCATTTATCTGGCAAAGATGTAACTATGAACAGACAGGCTCCTGAGGTGTCACAGAAGCTACAAAATGTACAGTGCTTCCCTGTTTCACACAGACAATAAAGCCAAGACTTTCTTCTACATATACACGTTACACAGGAGAAACCGCCTGCACAGTTATTTGGTGTTGGGGGTTTAGGCAAAAAGGTGAGAAAATGGAGARGAATTTGCAAATTAACAATCCCATTAGAATAAACAGAAAGGTTACAGAGAGCTGTCAAATTCCACATTTATATTTACCTGGCAGAAGCACTGGTTCCAGTTTTTTTATCCTGGGCTCTGAAGCTATGTGGTCATCGGCCTGGTGGTTAAAARGAAAAACTGTTTAAGAACCACGAGTTTACAGCTGGACACAAGTCTGGCCTAGCTGGGCAAGGGAGMGTGTCTTCCTTTTAACTTCGAGGCTTGATTTCACGGGAACAGGGTCCCAGTGGGTGGGTGATTTGGGCGACCGCACCGGTACGGGGCGCACGGCAGTGTTGCATAAGCCGGGCTACACAGGCCGCGGGCCGGAGGGGCAGCTCGGCGGGGGCTGCGCGGACCGCGGACACCGACCCCGCTGCTTCCCCACGCAGGACGCTCCCGCGGCGCGAGGCCTAGCGCTCCCGCACCTTAGCCGGGGCCTTTCAACGCGCCCGCGCAGAAGCGACGTTCCTGCTGCCAGAAGCGCCGCCAGCGGCGGACGCAGCTCGCGGTTCCCATGGCGACAGCGGCCCCGCCGCCGCCCGGGGCTCCCGGTGCGCGCGCCCCGCTCCGCGCCTCTCCCGCGGCCTCCGCGCCCCGCTGCCCAAGGCCTCGCTTCCCCGCGGGCCAGCTCGGGCTTTGCGCGGAGGATGAGGAGGGTGGAGGGGCCCAGGCCGCG